>NC_141687.1:1165693079-1166227555 GCF_964263255.1 Lissotriton vulgaris | reverse complement strand
ACAGTCCTCGGTTCACCAGCCCGCCTCCATCAATCCCGCCGGTCAGTTCGCAGTATCAACTGCAGGAGCTCCAGGCGGAGGCAGATATCCTGTTAAGGAAAAGGGCAATAGAAGACGTACCTCTGTCTCAGAGAGGAAGAGGTCTGTACTCCCGGTTCTTCCTGGTTCGCAAGAAGGACAAGAACGAGTTCAGGCCCATTCTGGACTTGCGACAGGCAAACAGATGGATTCGCAGGGAAAAGTTTTGCATGCTGTCGTTGCATCAGATTTATCCTCAGTTGCAACAGGGAGACTGGCTATGTGCTATAGACCTACAGGATGCGTACTTCCATGTGCCCATTGCACACAAACACAGGAAGTTCCTGCGGTTCCAAGTCGGCGCCAATCATTATCAATACACAGTACTCCCATTCGGACTAAAGTCTGCGCCGAGAACATTCTCAGAAGTGCATGGCGGTGGTAGCGGCGCACCTGAGGAAGAACAAGGTGTTTGTCTACCCATACCTGGACGATTGGTTGATCAAGGCATACTCTTTCTCGGAAGCGCGAGCACACTTCCAGAAGACGTGCGTTCTCTTGAACAAGCTGGGGTTGCACATCAACATGTCCAAGTCTGTCCCGACTCCGGTCCAATGCATACAGTACTTGGGAGCCTCCATCAATACGCTGTCAGCAAGCGTGTCTCCTTCGGAGGAGCGACAATTATCACTCCTTCGGAAGGCTCAGGCTCTTATGACCACTCCATCTACAACAGTGAGGACCGGTGTCTTCTCTAATGGGATCGATGGCCTCTTGTATCTTCCTGACGCCACACGCGCGGCTGCACATGAGATCGCTGCAGGAGTGCTTGGAGGACCAGTGGGATCAGAGGACAGGGTCTTGGGACAACAAGGTACGACTGTCTCTGCATGCTCTTCAGTCACTGAAGTGGTGGTGTTCGGCGGAGGATCTCCTCAGAGGGGTCCCCTTCCACAAGGATATTCCCACGCAGACTGTCGTGAGGGATGCTTCCTCTCCTGGGGTGGGGAGCGCACTCCAGAAGTCTACAGATTCAAGGAACGTGGTCCCCGATGGAGGCCACGTATCACATCAATTTCCTGGAACTCAGAGCTGTTCACTTGGCACTGAAGGCTTTTCTTCCGTCCTTCCAGACCAACTCTCTGCTTGTACAGACGGACAATACCACCACGATGTATTACCTCAACAAGCAGGGGGTTCGAGATCACGCACTCTGTCGCAGGAGGCGCAGGCGATCTGGCACTGGCTTCTGGCCAGAGGACTGACGATAACGGCTACCCACCTGCCAGGTGTGCAGAATGTTCAGGCAGACGCGCTGAGCAGACTGATTCAGGAAAACCACGAATAGGTCATAAACGACGAAGTACTAGGAGACGTCTTTGCAAGGTGAGGAACTCCAGACGTAGATCTGTTCGCCACCGCCGAAAACAGCAAATGCAGAGACTTCGCCTCCAGGTACTACCAGCAGGGGACGCTGGGGAATGCGTTATGGATCAACTGGTCGAACAGCTTTCTGTACGCTTTTCCTCCCATTCCCCTGATCCGGCGGTACTCATCAAACTGGCCCGGTCCAGGGCTCGGATGATCCTGATCGCCCCGGAATGGCCCAGGCAGTGGTGGTTCGCGGACCTGCTTCACTGGTCTCTCCTTCCTCACATTCGGCTGCCGTTCAGGCCGGACCTTCTCACGAAGTTCGGGGGGCAGATGTTGCACCCCAACCTCTCGTCTTTGAGTTTGGCGGCATGGCTCCTGAGATAGTGCAATATGGTCATCTCAATCTGCCCGAAGATTGCATGGACATACTGAAGGAGTCTAAGAGACCTTCCACTCGGACTTCGTATGCTTACAAGTGGAAAAGGTCCTGTATCCGGTGTCAGTCCAAGAACTATGACCCGACGACGTGCAAGGAAGATGTCATCCTTCCTTACCTTCTACATTTGGCGCAGTCTGGCCTTAATGTTCATTCCATTAAGGTTCATCTTGCTGCATTAACCGCCTACAGGAAATGCCCTTCACAGACTTCCATTTTCCAGGTCCTTGTGATCAAAGATTTTTTGGAAGGTTTGAAGAAAGTGTTCCCTCCTGTCAGGCTTCCTTCGCCTTCATGGGAATTGAATGTGGTGCTGTCCAGATTGATGAAGGAGCCTTTTGAACCTATTCATAAGGCTTCGTTGCAGCACCTGTCCTGGAAGGTGGCGTTCCTAGTGGCCATTACATCGGCCCGCAGGGTGAGTGAAATTCAGGCGTTGTGTTGCCAAGAACCTTATACTGTATTTCATGCTGCTAAGGTTGTTATGCGTACTCACCCTAAGTTTCTTCCCAAGGTTATTTCTGATTTTCATGTCAACCAGACTATAACTTTACCTACGTGTTGAAATTTTATCTGGATAACACCAGAGATATTCGTAGGTCTGACCAAATGTTTATCAATTATGGATCAGTCAGGACGGTCTTGCGACCTCTAAGCAGTCCATTTCTAGGTGGATTGTGTCCTGCATACAATTGTGTTACCAAAAAGCTAATAAGACCTTAGGAGGTAAGCCTAAGGCTCATTCCACCAGGGGCAAAGCTGCCACGACAGCCTTGCTCCGGAACTGGAGTTACAGGACAGAAACTACTCCTTCTGTAGTAGGGGATCTCTGTGTATAGTCCTAATCCAGTGAATAGAATGGCAAGCCCATCCCCACACCAAAGGGGCGGTGGAGAAAAGAAATTAACACCACTATTGTGCGAACAAATTCCGCAGTGAAGCCTGTCCAACCTGAGCATCTGCCCTGGCATCAGTATCCAGACAGTAATGCTTAGCAAAGGTATGAACCGACTTCCAAGTGGCTGCCTTGTAGATTCCAGCAATCGGCACGTTCTGTAGTAGGGGTATCTCTGTTATAGTCATAAGCGCCCGCCCTCCTCCCCGGTGGAGATAATTATTCGCGTAAGGAATGCTACAGGTCTGGCGTGATACGCCTTCAAAAAGAACTGAAAGTAAGAGGGACCTGCTATGCATTCTGGGATACTGGGAGACAGTTCTGGAAAGTTCTCTTAAAGGCACAGTATCCTATTGTAAGCCACATAATGGCAGCAGCCTATGGGGCTTGTCTGTCCATGCCTTCCTCTCTATCATTCCAGAGGCTTTTACTGGTAGAGGCAAGTTTCTCTATGGAAGAAACTGGGCAGGCTGTGTTGTGTGTGGTTTTTTTGGTGGAATTTCTAGTTGAAGTACTGGACAGTGTAGCCTGTGGATATAGGCTGCATTATTTGTCTTTAATTCTCTCTTAAGTGTCTTGCAGTTCTGCATTTCTTGACAACTTAAGAGATTATTTTTGATTGCCGGGGTCCACGCACATTTGCGGAACTATTCACTATATTATGACTATAACAGAGATACCCCTACTGCAGAACTGGAGTTACAGGACAGAAACTACTCCTTCTTCCGCCAAGGTCGGTGTCACTACCTCCACTCCCTACACCGCCTAAGGGGACGCCTAAACCAAAACCCCAGAATAGGCCACGGAAGACGCCTCCACGGAGACCTGCGGAGCGTCCACGAACTGGGAGATCACGATCTCGTTCCAGGAGGAGGGAACGATCGCGCAACAGGTCATCCACGCGGTCGAGACGACGACACAGGAGGCGCAGGTCTCGTTCCTATACGGGGTCTCCAGGGACTATTCTCCGACTTTGTCGGAGTCAGCGGAGGCAAGGGTGTCACCGGTTGACGATCTGGTGTCCTTTCATGATGTCCTGTTAAGAGGTGCAGCTAAATTGGGCATCTCGTTGACGGTGCCCACGCCAAAGACATCGGCGATCTTCGAGACGCTGCACCAGAAACATCTGTCTCGGCCATTACTACCACTGGTACCGGGCCTGGAGGATCCGGCCATAGACCTTTTTCTCACCCCAGCGGTGACTAAGGCGGCCCCCTCGAGACTACAGAAAAAATACCGGGCTCCCGACTCTGATCCGGCTTTTCTAAGGGTGGAACCTCCTCCAGACTCTGTGATAGTGACGGCGGCTCGGAAACAGCATGCCACTACTGTCATCCACAGTCCCACCAGATAAGGAATCTAGATGGCTGGATTCGGCTGGGAGGAAGGTTTGTGGGACGTTGGCGACTTCCATGAAGGCTGCGAGTGCCACGACCTTGTTGGGGCGGTATGACCGAACCTTCTGGGAATCCCTCCAGCAGTTTGTAGAACACCTGCCTCGTGACAAGAGAGAAGATTTCCAGGAGGTGTTGAATGAGGGGATGTTGGTGGCGAATCAGGTCATCAGTGCTGCAGCCGATTCTTTCCTCCTGGCGGCGCATGGTTTCTGCCATGGGATTAACCAGCGAAGACACGCCTGGCTCCGCCTCACGTCACTGAAACCGGACGCACAACAAAGGGTTGCCAATTTACCATTCTCTGGTGAAACCCTGTTTGGAAAACATGCGGATGACGAAATGGCCCGCATGAAGGCGGAGGCCGAAACACTCACGGCTGTGGGTCTGGAAAAGCCCAAGGATAACAAGAAATCATACCGCCTGTTCCAGAGAAGGTTCGGTGGACAGGGCAGAGGGCGTGGCCAGGCTTCGGGACAGCAGCAACAGCAATAGCAGCAGTTCCGAAGACCTTTCCAGAAGCGCCAGAAAAGTAGAGGCGGCCAACAGTCGGCACCAGCGACCAAAGGCCCGGCCGGGACTCTGCCCTGAGCGCTTACTTCCCCTGCATCCGTTACCCACTCCGGTGGGGGGAAGCGTCCAATTTTTTTTGGCAGAGTGGAGAAAAATTACTCGGGACAAGTGGGTGCTGAATATTGTTTGCAATGGATACAGTCTTCGGTTCACCAGCCCGCCTCCAGCAATTCCACCGGCCAGCTCGCAGTTTCAGCTGCGCGAGCTCCAGGCAGAGGCTGATACCCTGTTAAGGAAAAGGGCGATAGAAGACGTACCTCTGTCTCAAAGAGGAAGAGGTCTGTACTCCCGGTTCTTCCTGGTTCGCAAGAAGGACAAGAACGAGTTCAGGCCCATTCTGGACTTGCGACAGGCAAACAAGTGGATTCGCAGAGAGAAGTTTTGCATGCTGTCGTTGCATCAGATTTATCCTCAGTTGCAACAGGTAGACTGGCTATGTGCTATAGACCTACAAGATGCGTACTTCCATGTGCCCATTGCACACAAACACAGGAAGTTCCTGCGATTCCAAGTCGGTGCCAATCATTATCAATACACAGTACTGCCATTCGGACTGAAGTCTGCGCCGAGAACATTCTCGAAGTGCATGGCGGTGGTAGCAGCACACCTGAGGAAGAACGAGGTGTTCGTCTACCCGTACCTGGACGATTGGTTGATCAAGGCCTCCTACTTCTCGGAAGCACAAGCACACTTTCAGAAGACGTGCGTTCTCTTGAACAAGCTGGGGTTGCACATCAACATGTCCAAGTCTGTCCCGACTCCGGTCCAATGCATACAGTACTTGGGAGCCTCCATCAATACTCTGTCAGCAAGCGTGTCTCCTTCGGAGGAGGGACGATTATCACTCCTTTGGAAGGTTCAGGCTCTTATGACCACTCCATCTACAACAGTGAGGACGGTGTCTTCTCTACTGGGATCGATGGCCTCTTGTATCTTCCTAACGCCACACGCACGACTGCACATGAGACCGTTGCAAGAGTGCTTGGAGGACCAGTGGGATCAGAGGAAAGGATCTTGGGACGACAAGATACGAATGCCTCTGCATGCTCTTCAGTCTCTGAAGTGGTGGTGTTCAGCAAAGAATCTCCTCAGAGGGGTTCCCTTCCACAAGGACATTCCCACTCAGACTGTCGTGACGGATGCTTCTCTCCACGGTTGGGGGGCGCACTCTGGAGACTTACAGATTCAAAGAACGTGGTCCCCGATGGAGGCCACGTATCACATCAATTTCCTGGAACTCAGAGCTGTTCACTTGGTACTGAAGGCCTTTCATCCGTCCTTTCAGACCAACTCTCTGCTTGTACAGAGGGACAATACGACCACGATGTATTACCTCAACAAGCAGGGGGGTTCGAGATCACGCACTCTGTCGCACGAGGCGCAGGCGATCTGGCACTGGCTTCTGGCCAGAGGATTGACGATAAGGGCTACCCATCTGCCAGGTGTGCAGAATGTTCAGGCGGACGCACTGAGCAGACTGATTCAGGAAAACCACGAATGGGTCATAAACGACGAAGTACTAGGAGAAGTCTTCACAAGGTGGGGGACTCCAAACGTAGATCTGTTCGCCGCCGAAAACAGCAAATGCTGAGACTTCGCCTCCAGGTACTACCAGCATGGGACGCTGGGGAATGCGCTATGGATCAACTGGTCGAACAGCTTTCTGTACGCTTTTCCACCCATTCCCCTGATTCCGGCGGTGCTCATCAAGCTGGCCCGGTCCAGGGCGCGGATGATACTTATTGCCCCGGAATGGCCCAGGCAGTGGTGGTTCACGGACCTGCTTCACCGATCTCTCCTTCCTCACATACGGCTGCCGTGCAGGCCGGACCTTCTCACGAAGTTCGGGGGGCAGATGTTGCACCCCAACCTCTCGTCTTTGAGTTTGGCGGCATGGCTCCTGAGAGAGTGCAATATGGCCATTTGAATCTGCCCGAAGATTGCATGGACATACTGAAGGAGTCTAAGCGACCTTCCACTCGGACTTCCTATGCTTACAAGTGGAAGAGGTTCTGTATCTGGTGCAAGTCCAAGAACTATGACCCGACGACGTGCAAGGAAGATGTCATCCTTCCTTACCTTCTACATTTGGCGCAGTCTGGCCTTAATGTTCATTACATTAAGGTTCATCTCACTGCATTGACTGCCTACAGGATATGCCCTTCACAGACTTCCTTCTTCCAGATCCCTGTGATCAAAGATTTTCTGTAAGGCTTGAAGAAAGTATTCCCTCCTGTCAGGCTTCCTTCACTTTCATGGGAATTGAATGTGGTGCTGTCCAGGTTGATGAAGGAGCCTTTTGAACCTATTCATAAGGCTTCGTTGCAGCACCTGTCCTGGAAGGCGGCGTTCCTCTTGGCCATTACATCGGCCCGCAGGGTGAGTGAAATTCAGGCGTTGTGTTGCCAAGAACCTTATACTGTATTTCATGCTGCTAAGGTTGTTATGCGTACTCACCCTAAATTTCTTCCCAAGGTTATTTCTGATTTTCATGTCAACCAGACCATAACTTTGCCTACGTTTTTTCAGAATCCTTCATCTCCAGCGGAAAGGTCTTTACATTCCCTGGATGTTAGGAGGGTGTTGAAATTTTATCTGGATAAAACCAGAGATATTCGTAGGTCAGACCAATTGTTTATCAATTATGGATCGGTCAGGATCTCTAGGTGGATTGTGTCCTGCATACAGCTGTGTTACCAAAAAGCTTAATGGGACCTTAGGGGGTAAACCTAAGGCTCATTCCACCAGGGGCAAAGCTGCCACGACAGCTTTGCTCCGTAATGTTCCAATTGCAGAAATCTGCAAGGCAGCCACTTGGAAGTCGGTCCATACCTTTGCTAAGCGTTACTGCCTGGACACTGATGCCAGGGCAGACGCTCAGGTTGGGCAGGCTTCGCTGCGAAATTTGTTCGCGCAATAGTGGTGTTAATTCTCGTTCTCCACTGCCGCTTGGTGTGGGGATGGGCTTGCCATTCTATTCACTAGATTATGACTATACACAGAGATCCCCTACTACAGAAGGAATAGTTTCTGTCCTGTAACTCCAGTTCTGTAGTAGGGGTATCTGTGTTATAGTCATAAGCGCCCGCCCTCCTCCCCGGTGGAGAAAGATATTCATGTAAGGAATGCTACAGGTCTGGCGTGATACACCTTCAAAAAGAACTGAAAGTAAAGGTGACCTGCTGTGCATTCTGGGATACTGGGAGAAGTTCTGGAAAGTTCTCTTAAAGGCACAGTATCCTATTTAAGCCACATAATGGCAGCCTATGGGGCTTGTCTGTCCATGCCTTCCTCTCTATCATTCCAGAGGCTTTTACTGGTAGAGGCAAGTTTCTCTATGGAGGAAACTGGGCAGGCTGTGCTGTTTGTGTGGTATTTTTGGTGGAATTTCTAGTTGAAGTACTGGACAATGTAGCCTGTGGATATAGGCTGCATTATTTGTCTTTAAATTCTCTCTTAAGTGTCTCTGCGGTTCTGCTTTTTTTTTACAGTTTAAGAGATTATTTTTGATTGCCGGGGTCCACGCACATGGGCGGGACTATTCACTAGATTATGACTATAACAGAGATACCCCTACTACAGAACTGGAGTTACAGGACAGAAACTACTCCTTCACACCTCATCCTCCAGGATGTGCATAGTGCTCGAGAGGGAAGCTTCAAAGGCCTGCCACCTTTGTGATGCAACCCCACTTTCAACATCTAGCAGCAGATGGCAGCCCCCGGTTCAAACCCCCAATTTTGGCGGGAGAACCTGCAGGAAAACTTATGAAGGTTAGGAGGTGTGCCCACCCCCCAAACCCCTTCGCTAACTCCACCCCTCAGTTGCAGGGGGCGCAGTCAAGTCAAAAACCACTTTATTCGATTTAGTTAAAAATCATAAAAGCATACTACAATCAATTTAAAAAGGGCAGTTCAATTTCATAAAAAATTACATACACCAATAACAATTACATATATATTTTAAAACCAGCTAAAAGAGTAATTAACAGCTAAAAATTATACAAGTAGAAAATACACATTTCATCCTCCGGTACAGACCCCCCTATTGCATTTGTAATCGCCTCCTCCTGATCCTGACAGCAGCAACAAGATAGTTAGCCACGCTAAACATAACCAGAGGTGAATCTAACATTTGTAGATACAGGAGAGCTGGTTTTGCCTGGAAAAAAACGTTGTCCTTCAATATAGGCACCAAATACATCTGTCTAGGCATATTGTAGAAATGGCAGAACAGCATTAGATGCATATTGTCTTGCTGAGAGAAATTGTCACAATTACACACAGGTGCATCCTCCTGCTTGAACCAACCATGGCTGTCACAGAGAACCGTATAAATCTGATTAAACCGAAATTTGACCAGAAGCCACCTGTGGAAAGGAATGTTAACTATGGCAAGATACGGTTGAATAGCTAGGCAAGTAATGGTCAAAAAATGGGCTCTAACTGTGGGCTTTGTAAGTTGATGTTCCTCTCTCTCCAAGATCTTCAGTTTAGAGAAGTTAAGCTTAACCCAATCTAAATCAGATTTTTTCAAACCCAGAGGGGCGGAAAATATCTCAGGACGACCAAGTTCCAAAGAGCACTTATAAATGTATGACAACCAAGCAATATCTTTAAATTTGTCCAATTTTAAACAGTCCATCAGTACTTTATGATTTAGACCTAGGTTGTTATTGGTCCAAGTCCTAATCCATAGAAGAATAGGTGCCATTGAGAGGGTATCAGCAATGTACCCTAAACCAAGCTCCTGATGAACTGAGAATGTGGCTGTCGATTGGGGGAGCCCTAGTATAGACCGAAGGAACTTATTTTCCTCTCTTTGGATGGTTTCACTGTTCACAAAGCCCCACAGACCTGCTCCGTACCTGGCTATTGCCAAAGTTTTTGCCTTGTACAAGCTTAATAATGCACCGCTCGGCTTCCCTCCAAGTCTCCTTGAAAAACTTAAAATTGCATTTGCCGAGCTCCTCACCGCTTTGGTTTTTGCTGTAATTTGAGGGATCCAGCTACCCTTAGTATCAAGAATGACACCAAGGTAAGTAAAAACTTTGACATTAGTGATCACTTCATCATTACAATAAAAAGATTTGGTGTTGTTTTTGACAGCCCCAAATGCCATAACATGGGATTTAGAGTTGTTTACCACTAAGTCAAGTGAGGACATGAATTCACTAAATGCATTTAGAAGTCTCTGCAGGCCTAAATGTGTTCGAGCTATCAAAGCAGCATCATCCGCGTACAGGAGAACGGGGATGCGGGTATCCCCTGCACGGGGTGTGTCCAAAGTAGCGGTTAAAAGGCCTTTCTCTAATGAATTTATATATAAAGTGAACAGCATGGGGGCAAGGATGCAGCCTTGCCGTACACCCCTGCTCGATTTGAACCAATCTGTGCGATTTCCTTCTTGGTCCATTCTAATCGATGCTTTAAAATCTTTATGAAGTTCAGCCAGAAAGTGTACAAGAGGAGGATCAAGTCCCAATTTTAACAGCATTGACCACAGCCGAGCTCTATTAATTACATCAAAGGCCGTGGACAGGTCCATAAATGCTACAAAAATTGACCCCGTTGTTGCCGTTGTATATTTTGATATTATCATATGGAGATTTAAACATTGGTCCTCTGTACCTCTTCCTGTACGGAACCCATACTGGACATCTGTTAGAATGTCGTTTTCCAAAGACCACTTGTTAATTCTAGCCAACAATACTTTACCCTTGCAGGGGGCGAAGTAAAACACAATTTTCAGTGCCCACCATCTTGAAGATGGTGAGATTTCTCCAATGGGGGCTAGGTCTATGCCCCCTCCCACAGGAGGGTGGCATATTACTGAGTGTAGCCACCCCAGGTAAAGAACCCATTGACCCCTACCTGCTACTCCCCTGTAATGCCCCTAAGTCTAGTATTTAGGTAGCTCTCCCAGACCCTGAAACAAGTTCCTGCCGACCTAAAAAGAGAGAGGACGAAGAAGATGCTGTGCAGAGAAGACTGAAGACACCCACTGGCTTCGCCCCAACCCTACCGACCTGTCTGCAGCTTCAAAGACCATGCAAAGAAAACAACATCTTTCCTGCAGTGACCTCCAAAAACCCTTGAAGGACTGCCTGCCTTTGAAAAAGACCAGAACTCCAGAGGACAGCAAACCTGCCCCCAAAAATTCAATAAAAGGACGCTGGTACCCTCTGGAACCACGATCCCTGACCATTCCGCACCCAACGAGTCTAGGTGGCGCACCAGTCCAGAAAAGGTTCCCCAGAGATTTTGAGTCCAATTCGAGTATTGACTGACCCCTTCTGGACTCCACAACAATGCCTGCAGTGGAAATCCAAAGGCTTCCCCCAACTACGAAAGGCTCCAATAAGAGAAAACAGACGTCAAAGGACATCCCTGCGACCCACAGCATCCTAACTTACATCTGCTGTCACTGGTGGTCTTTGTGCAGCCTCCATTTTGATGCCTGCAACCTGTTTCCAAACCCCCCCATTTGCTTCCATTGTGCGCCCAACACAGTGGTTGCACCCTGAACCCGGCCGCCCATGTGCCACTGGTGCTGGATGTTTGGTGCTGCCTTGTGGCCGGCCTTTGCTTGCCTAAACCTCTGAGGCGTGAACCCAGCAGCTACTGTAGTTACCTGCAAGCAGCGTTTCTTCAAGCACCCCCAGTCTCCATTGATTAACATTGGGCCCTGACTCCAGATTTGACCTCTGCACCCGGCCGCCCCTGTGCCGCTGATGATGCAGTGTTTTTGCTTAAGACTGGAACTGTAAGTTGTGTACTTACCTGAAAAATCACATTATTGTTATCTTCCCGTAGGTTAACATTGCAAAGACTGAAAATATCAAGAAGTGTCCAATTTTGAAACTGAAAAATATTTTTATTTAAAACATATTTGCTTCTATGAAAGTATTGTGGTCGTAGTAAATAAATATAATAAAGTACTATTTTTATAAATTCTTCTCATATGTATTCATTGAGTATGTGTCTTTTATTTCCACTGTGTGAGCATTAGTGTTCTCTATTTAGCCTCTGTACAACCTCTGGAGATCCACTTGAGTCACTACACACTATACCTCCTTTTGGTAAAGTGTATGGTAAGCCAACCTCAGACACTGAGGATGACGAGTTTTTGAAAAGCGAATTTGTGAAATTATGAATGAGCGGTTGCCTCTTGTGGCAGTGGCAGCAGTACATTTTAGGACTAGGCTTCCATTGACCCAGCTCTTGGAACCGACCCGCCCCCCTCCCCCCTACTTCCTCGTAAGTTTCATTTAGGTGGTTGGGTCCATTGTCAGGTGCTTTGTTAGTTGGGGTGCCTTTCTAATTGTCTCATTTGTTCCCTTTCCAAACCTCATTGAACCAGAAGACATGCCCACTCTCCTGGAGCCACAATCATGTTAAAAACTGAAAGTGATTAAAAAGGACGAAAAAAGTACCAGTGTTAATGAGAGGAAGTGGGTGGCTTGAGCAGGATGAGGCCCGAATGTAAGGGCTAGGCAACAGTGGTTGATGCATGAATAGTTAGATCACCATTTTTTAATGGCTGTTATGATTTACTTGTCCAAGTTTGACTGTTTACTGTAGGAAGCTGTATATACTATACCAAAAAGAAGTATAGTGTACACAGAGTCTAGAAAGTCCTCAAAGGTATGGCAGAGGTTAAAGTAGATAATACCTTACTCTCAAGTTAGTGATAGCTGGGCTGAGCAGTTAGGCTTATCAGAGGGTAGTTTTAAGCATTTGTTGTACACACTTGGGCAAGAAATGATGTCCCACACTCGTCTGAATCCAGACCAATTGTTTGTATAAAAAGTTGTTACTTGGTGTTTTTTTTACTAGAACCAAGAATTACTTAGTTGCAGGTAAGTGATGCTCTCAGAGCAGTAATACTTTTCAAAATACTGTGTGCGCTGGTTTTGTATACGCATACAAGATACTTTACAGTATAAGAAATACGTTGTAAGCTCTTTGGAATACTTGCAATTACTTATGTTCGAATTACTTTTCTAACTTAGTGCAAAACAAACAAATAATAGAATTTATGCACTGCAGTACATTAGTAAGCAGGACACCTTATTTTTAAATACCAAGTTACTTTGTTGCAATACAAACATTTTTCAGAGAAAGACAACACCATGCAATCCTTTGGGGGAAAATGAAGTACTTGCAGGTAGGTACTATGACTTTTGGAGTGGTTCTTTTGTGGGTGACACCAAAGTTCAATTCTGCATTCAAGATGCACCAACAGCGGCACTGGGGCGGCCAGGCGCAGAGTGCAGGGGTGCTAATGCTAGTCAGTTGGGAATATGGGCACATCGGTTGGCGGCTGCTCATGGGCTGGTAAAGCGGCCTTGGAGGACAATCTTCAGGAGTTAAGTTATGTGAGGGGATCACAATTGACCCATATCGCTTCACAAACCTCCTGTAGTACCCAGTCAAGCCAAGAAAAGCCCTGACTTGGGTCTGGGTTGTTGGAGTTTCCCAGTCCAACATTGTCTGGATCTTGGGCTGTATGAGTTGCACCTGGCCTCCACCTACAAGGTGGCCCAGGCAGACCACAGTGCCCTTGGATGCCTTGATAGGCCTGCAGATTGCAGGGCCTGTAAAACCTTCCTCGGGTGGCCCAGGTGATCCTACCTGGAGGAGCTAAAGACGGCAATGTCATCAAGATATGCTGCACAAAAGGTCTCCAACCCAGTGAGTACTTGATTTACCAACCTTTGGAAGGCTGCAGGGGCTATCTTTGAACCAAAGTGCCGAACAGTAAACTGATAATTCCCATCAGGGTGGAGAATGCTGTTTTCTCTTTGGCTCCTGGGGCCATGCCAATCGGCCAATAACCTGCAGTTAAGTCAAAGGTACTGAGAAATGTGGCTGCCCTTAGCTTATCTATCAGCTCATCAGCCCTGGGTATGGGGCGAACATCTGTTTAAGTGACAGCATTGAGTCCTCTATAATCCACACAGAACCTCCTCTCTCTTTTTCAACCTGGAGGATGCACTTTGGGGACTAAGACCACTGCACTGAAATGGCCCAGGGACTTTCAGAGGGCTCATTAACCCCCAACACCAGCATCTTGTTTACTTCAGCTTTAATGCTCTTCTTCACTTAGTCAGACAGCTGATAGGTCTTGGTTTGACAGGCAAGCTGCCCCCAATGTCTACATCATGGGTACACCAGTTTGCCTGGCCAAGGGATAAGGAGAAGAGCCCAGCATACTGCTTCAAGAGATGCCTACAGTCAGTCTGCTGTTGGGTAGTGAGGGTTTCTGAGTAGATAGCTCCATCAACTGATCCATCTTCTGGACTGTAACAGAGGAGGCCACAGAGAGATTCACTCTGTCTCCTGATCCTCATCAGTGACCAACAGCATGGATACATCAGCCCTGTCACAAAAAAGTTTCAGGCGGTTCACATGGATAACCCTTTTGGGGTGCCAGGTCTACTAAGTAGATGAACTCATTTTTCTTTTCTAGGATGGGGTAAGAGGCACTCAATTTATTTGTCCTGGGGTCTCCAAAACCCACACTAGTTGCCCTGGTTGGAACTCCACCAATGCAGCTTTTTGGTCATACCACAGTTTCTGGATCTGTTGGCTGGCCTCAAGATTTTTAGATGCCTTTCCAGGTACTCTGCCATCCTGGAACGGAGGCCTAGTACGTAGGCCACCATATCTTGTTTAGGTTCATGGAGAGGGTCTCTCCCAACCTTCTTTCACAAGAGCAAGTGGTCCCCTTACAGGATGGCCAAACAGAAATTCAAAGGGTGAAAACCTTACTCCCTTCTGAGATACCACCCTGTAAGTGAAAATCAGGCATGGCAAGAGGTCATCCCATCTCCTTTTGAGTTTTTCAGGGAGCCCCATAATCATGCCCTTCAATGTCTTGTTGAATCTCTCAACAAGACCATTGGTTTGTAGGTGGTAAGGCGTAGTTCATTTGCAGTTCACTCCACACTCATCCCACATGTGTTTCAGGTATGCATACATGAAGTTAGTACCTCTGTCTAACACCACCTCCTTGGGAAACCCTACCCTGGTGAAGACACCAATGAGGTCCTTGGCTACTGCAGGATCTGTAGTAGTCCTAAGCAGACTTGCTTCAGGATATCTGGTAGCATGACCCACTGCTACAAGTCTACATTTCTTTTCTGAGGCTGTGGGTGGTTCAAGTGGACCCACTATGTCCTCACAACCCTTTCAGAGAGGACCTCAAGCACTGGTAGTGGAATTAAGGGGGCCTTTCGGTGTCCACCTGTTTTGCCACTGGCCTGACAGGTGACACTGGTGCTGACAAACTCCTTCACTTGCTGGGACATATGGGGCCAGTAGAAATGGCTGGCAAGACTTTCTCAAATGAGCTGGCTCAGGTGCCCAGCTAGGGGGATGTTATGTGCCAATGTGAGTGGCACCAGGTTTGGGTTCTCTGGCCTCAGTGTACAGGAGTCCCTCCTCCGAATAGGTTATGTGGGAGCCACTTACATCTCCCTTTTCCTGTTGCCGCAGCTTGCTGTCGCAGGCTCTCGTGAGTAGGACAGACATGCTGTCCAAGGCACAGCTGTTCCCTATAGTGTCCCACTGTGCCCAGGAGCTCAACTTGTTAAGGTCCAAGTTCAATGGGCTTAGTTCCCTCTGGGGCTGACAAGTCCTTTCTCTGAGGAGAGGGGCCCAGAGCGTGTTGCTGTGTAGAAGCTGGTCCCCCAGTCTTCTTCCCTGTCCTCTTGGAAGGTTGGGCCATCATTTCAGGCTCCAACACGTCTTGTTTAACTGTGCTCAAGTTTGTGTTATTTTCTTCACACACGGGTATCTGCAGCATGGCTGCATGGCTTTTTGTTCTACCCCATGCTGAGGTCTCCAGGTAGTTTACAAGCAGACAGGCAGCTGGAAGCTTTGGAGAGACCACTACTTGCTTCAGGCCAGTAACAACCCCTTTCTTTTGGTCGCCCCCAGTGGAAGTTTTGGTTACCCTAGTCTTGACCCAAATGTCTGCCTTCTTTCCCACTTCTTGGGGCGAAATTAGATCTAGGTCCAACAGATACTGATGCAACTTTTCATTTTCGCAATTACTTAACATGTGTTCTTTCATCAACAGATTATAAAGCCCAAACTAGTCCTGCACATCACTGCCAGTTAACCAATAATCTAGTGTTTTTACGGAGTCTAATCCTATACTCAGTTGTTAGTCTGAATCCCTCAATCAGGGTGCCCTTCATTAGGTCATAGGACTCAGCATCTGCCCAGTGAGTGTCAGAAGTCTGTCCCTGCAATTATCAGAGAACAGTTCCCAAAGTAAGGCTCCGATGTGTGACTTCTTCACTTGCCTCATTCCACAGGCCGCATCAAAGGCTGTGAACTATTTTGTGATGTCATCCACTTCCTCATATTTGGGGACAATCCCTTTGGGGATTTCGGGGTCATAAGAACTCTTTTTCCCTAGGTTTGATAATGCTGCCACCATTGATGGGGGGGGGGGGGGGGGGGGGGGTGGCGCAAGCTCATCTTTGCTCTTTCCTTTTCTAGAGCCAGGAGTCTAGACTCTAGGTCTAATCTTTTGGTCACATTTGCTAGAAGGATGTCCTCTTCAATGAGGCTTCCCTGAGAGATCTCACCTGGACCTTACCCACCTGTGTACTATCTTTGAAGACTGGAGCTCAGGCACCCTCTCCTCCCTATTTAGTAGGAGAGGTTGGGGATTTTCCTCCTCATCACTAACATCTTAAGCTGGAGCCTGGTCTTGGAAGGATGGAATCCCATTGCAATCTTTTAAGTTTGCAGAGAGACCTTTACACTCCTCTCTAGATGGAGGTAGGGGGTGAGGTCGGGCTCTTCAACCATATTCTGTGCATCATTCATTATTTTACTAATAGTGGGGATCTTTTATCCCTAACTATAGTGAGTTTTAAACTTTTAAAATGCTAAACGGACTTGACCAAGACACTAGCAAGACTTAAAAATTCCTAAAATTAAATGTTTGGATAGTAGTTGTGTGATCAGGTGTTGGCTAAGGGGTCCAACAAATGCAAAGCCATAGACCCCTCCACTTATCCACCAATGTAGGAAGATGGCTCTGTATATAACATACCAAAAGGAGGTATAGAGGCTTGAGCAGAATGAGGCCCGAATGTAAGGGCTAGGCAACAGTGGTTAATGCATGAATAGTTAAATCGCCATTTTTTTAAGGCTGTTATGATTTACTTGGCCAACATTGGCTGTTAACTGTAGGAAGCTATATACTATTTCAAAAAGAGGTACAGCTTGCACAGTGTCAAGTAAGTACCCAAAGGTATGGCAGAGGTTAAAGTAGATAATACCTTACTCTCAAGCTAATGATAGCTGATAGGAACAATTAGACTTATCAGAGGATAGTTTTAAGCATTTGCTGTACACACACAGGCAAGAAATTGTTACATACGCAAACAAAATCTAAACCAGTTGTTTATTTAAAAAGTTGCTTTGTGATTTTTATTACTAGAACCAAGAATTACTTAGTTGCAGGCCACTACGACTTTTGGTGTGGTTCTTTTGGGGGTAGAACCAAGGTTGAATTCTGCACTTAAGGTGAACCACCAATGGCACTAGGGTGGCTGGGTTCAGAGTGTAAGGGGTGCCAATGCTAGGCAATGGGGACTAGGGGCACATTGCTTGGAAGCTGCCCACGAGCAGGTAAAGCTGCCTCGGAGGGCAATCTTCAGGAGTTAAGGTAAGTACAAAGGGAGAGCCAAGGCAGCCCCACAACCACACAACCAGCGGCACGGGGGCAGCTTGGTACTCATGCGGCATCGGGCAGCCAATGTTACCCTATGGAAATAATCGGTACTGGTTTCAGGACGTAGGCTCGGACCAGGAGGTCTCTTCGGTGGTACCAGCAGCCAAGGGAGGAGGTTAGGATGCCAGGCGATGTTGGGACACTGTTGGTTCTCGTCACCAGGTCTCGGTCCGGAGGATGCAGGGGTGTCTTTGGACATCGGGTTTCCCCTTAGCGGGCAGTTTGTGGTCAAGGGGGGGGGTCTTGTGCAGAGGCTGCAGCAGTCGTCACAAAGGCTGGGAGACATCACCCCTCAATGGATTTGGGCTAAATACTGCTGGAGAACCTCTTCTTGACCGGTTGGCCTCCTGGATTCGGGCAGTGGGCGTACAGTGCAGAGGTAGGTCTGGAAGGTGAGTCTTAGCGGGTCCGCAGGGACTTGGGGTTCTTTTTGGAGACAGAGACGCTATTTTCGGGAGTTTGGGGTATTTTTCTAAGCTGATCAGTCCTCTCCGTGTTTTTTCGAGGTCGCTGGTCTACAGGTTGACAGTAGTCGTGCTGCATTAAGGTGCAGGTAGGGCCGGTAGGGCTGGGGCCAAAGAAGTGGCCCCCGGGATCATCATCTTCTGCTGAGTCGTCATCTTTGTCAATCTTCTTAGGTCGTCAGGAACTTCTGAGCTAAGTTCAGGCCCTAAATACTGTATTTAGGGGCATTACTGAGGTAGCAGCCAATGGGCTGCTGACCTTAGGGTGACTACACAGTCCTGTGCTCATCCCACGTGGGGAGTGAGCATACTCCCCGACCCGGAGTGCTTTCCATCTGCAAGATGGCAAGCACTGAAGTGTGGGCTTCACCGCGCCTCCCCACCTGAGGGGTCGGGCTGGCAGAGGTAGGCACACCTTCTGTGCTGTTCTGATTTTCCCGCCTGTCTTCCCGCTAAAAAGGTGGTGAAGACAGGCTGGGGGTCCTGTTGCAAAGGCGACAAGCCCTTTAAAGCTCCCTTGCCACAGATGGCTCTTCCTGACCTGGGGCAGGTGTGAACACCTCTGCCCAGGAAAGGCTTTGTTTCTGGGCCAACGGAGCAAAGGCTCCCACCCCAGGGGTCTAGATACGTGTCTTGTGGTGGCAGGCTGGTGTTCACCAGTCAGAAACCCGCCAGCTGTTGGTTTGGTTCAGGGGTCCCCTCTAGAAGGACCCGATGAGTGCGCAGGATAATAAATCTGGCACTGGTATCGGTGCAGGTTTATTATTCTTCGATGTTTGATACCATATATCCCAGAATTCAGTTGCCATTCTGGTACTAGGAAACTCATAATGACAAGTTTCTGGACTATAAGTGTCCAGTAAAATCATACTGAGAATATAATGTCTAAGAATAGCCATTCTGTATTATAGGAGCCTATCAGCCCATGCAGATAGGTACTTACATGAGGTATAGTGCACCCTGCCTTAAGGGTGTCTTATCTAGGCCTAATGCAGTTCTGAGCAGGCATGGCACACAGAGATATGGGCCATGTCTACCCTTCACTTTTAGCTGCAGCAAAACACGCAGGCTGCAATGGCGGTGGTGCATGTTTGTGGTGAGAGGACTCTGATGGTGACATAATACATGCTGCAGGCCTCAGAGGCCTCTCCCTGGCTACCATGGTATCATAGGTACACATTACAAGGGACTTATAGGTAGGACAGAGTTGTGCCAATTGTTCAAATAATGGTACGGGTTAGGGAAAGCACACAGGCCCTGGGAACCTGATTAGCAGGGACCCAGGGAACAATCAGTAAAAGTGAATTATGTATCTGGCAAAAAGTTAGGGGGTAACCATGCAAATAGGGCACCTTCCTACATTTACTTATACAACTTTGGGGTCATTATTTTTCTTATGTTTTTTATAAACATTGTAGGCTGGTCATAGCTGAAGAAATTCTGCCTGCTCTAACCTTTCTATTGAGCATTACTAAATTTTATTTATGCCTACAAGTCAAAAAGGTAGTACTTTCAACTGATTTGATCAATTTGCTTATAAATGTAGCATCCCATATGTATTTAAATGCACAATGCATAAATAAAGCAAACTGGAGAGGTTAACCACCAATAAAAACCTTCTGAATCCTCACAGAGACACCTACAGCGACAGAAGTGATAGCAGCTCCCCTGATTCAGAGATCGCAGAACTTAAGTTACCATCAATAAATCACGACTGATTCCTGGTAATTTATACAATCTCTTTACTTAGCTAAATGGTGTTTTTGTTTGTTGATTCTTTACCATAACCTGTTCTTTTATGGTCAATTTGAAATCTATTAGAAAAAAAGTGTGTTTTATAATAATGCTCAGTCTCTGTTGTGCAGGCCCCTATAAAGGGTATGAAGAGTATAAATGTTACAATTAATGAAGTGTCCCTGTAGATTTTTAACCGAAGCATTTGGTTTGGAAATTATAATACAAAACAAAGTTTGCAAGATTATAAACATAGAGTTTAATCTTCCTAACATTCTGTCTCTGTTAAACATGTGCTCGCACATGTGTGAAGTGGCTAACCAAACTGAGATTTTAGTTGTAAGAAAATAAACATTAATTGAAAACCAGATGCTTAAGGATGAAACTCCATGGCTACCAAAAGGAAATTCACTTTGCTAAAGTATATTCTCCTGCAATCATCAATAGTCTTATCCGGGGTGTTCTGAACTGTTAAATAGCTTTGTGTCCCGAAATGGCAAAATGCGAAATCCTTCACCCTTCTGGGACCATTTTTGGTACACAAAAGTTTCTCATCTAAGTTTACACTCGTCCGTCCAGCCACTCCACCGGTGGGGAGGAAAAAGCTCAGCTATCCATATTTAAAAAGATTAGTAGTTCCTCTTCACCTGCTCATGTAGACTTGTGCACCATTCAGGTTTCTGTTTACCCTCTATAAAACGCTGCCGTAGATGTGTTGTTCCCTGCTTCTCGTATCGTAGCACAATGAGCTAAGACATATAGGGCATATGTATATAGAGGCATCTAGCCGTAGATTCCTCAACTTGTGAATTCTCCTCAGGCGTCCGACTGTATCCGGAAAACCTTTCTCAGCAGTACCTCTGCGGACCGCGCCGCATGGCTCTGTACTACGTCGGCTCCGGATACGTCAGTGGAGCCATATAAGTCTCCTCTGGCGTGCTGACGTCCGTTTCTTCTTTATCTGTTCTGCACGGGATCCGAAGTAGTGTATCTCTAGCCGTTTTCACCCTGCTGTGATAAACCTTTGTCATCTCAAACAGTATGCTAAATTCCTATACCCCCTAGGTTTTAATCCTATGGGTCCTGTGCTCGCAACATGTCTTGTATGGATCCACACTCTTTCTGTATATGGTGCTTTGGTGAGCATCATGACTGCCAGCGGTTGAAGCCAAAGGCGCTGCAGGAGCGGTGCATGAAAGGTCTAATGGCATGGTTGTCACAGGCCTCAAGCTCCTCGCAGTGGCGGTCATACAGGGGTCATTCCAGTGAGCTCCGCTCTTCATCCCGTGGTCAACAGCAGTCCCAGTCCCCAGCTACATCTCATGGTAAGCGATCAAAGTCCCGGCCCTCTCTGGTTCCTTCGATTTGCAATGTGGATTGCGGTGACTCTTCTGCTTCTGCTCCGGCGTCGCTCTGCACCTCCCAGCTTTTCCAGGAGCTGGGGCGACCTGGAACCAGATGCAGGAGTACTACAAGACTCTTCAGCTTTTCTTTGGGCCCTTGTCTCCCTCTGGAGCGCCTGTGGACCCTAAGGAGGTCGCAGGTGCAGTAACTGCATCATCACCTGAGTTCCAGTTTCGGACACAGAGGCGTCAGCGCATGGCCCGTCGGGGCTTCCACTAGTGAAGACTATACGCTTCATTGGGTCGGTTTTGCCTCGGCTCCTTGCATCTGTGCCGAAGTCGAACAACTCCTTTCTTCATTCTCATGCAGACATCGGTACAGCGCCATTCGATGTAGTTTATGCAGCCGTTTTCGGCGCCAATGGTATCTGAGGATGTTTCACATGACCAGTTGGGGGAAGGATGTGGGGGATGTCCCCCTTGGAGCAGCCAATGCTTGTGGGCTCCTACTATGTTGGACAGCTGGATTGCTGAGCTGGGTGAAGCAAGCGGGATCAATTTATCCCCTGCTTCCTCTCTTCTATCGCCTCCTGACCTTGCTTGGAAGCCAATTCTTCTTTGGCAAAAGTTTTGGAAAGAGTGGTTGATGTCTTGCATCTAACTCTACACACAGTGGAGAAGGCTATGGACCCTCTTATTCAGGTCCTTCATCCAAGCTAGTCGGGGTTTGAACCAGTACTCCTCTTTTGTGAGGCACTATCTGATGTTTCACTGGGGACCTGAGCAAATCTGAGTCAGGTGTACCAGTGGACCGTACTATTGCTCACAAATACCGCCTTGCTCCAGGAGACCCGCTTGCCTTATTCAACAGCTGACCCACCGCAGCTTCATGATCCAGGCCATTACGGCGTCCCCTTAGATGGAGAACCTTCCCCATTCCCCCCTTGACAAAGAATCTTGGAAGTAGGATTCTTGCGGAAATAGTGTTTTTTACTCCTCTAGTGCGGCATTGCGCTCCACCAACACGATTTGCATTCTCAGATGCTTTCTCTGTGCCTTGTGGGACTCCTTGGCCCAACTTTTGTCTTTGTTCCCAGAGGCTAACAAGGGCGAGTCGAACCAGTTGATTTTAGATGGTCGCCAGGTGGTCAAACTGCTCATCGGATGTGGAATGGACTCCACCGATTCCATTGGTTGGGCCATGGCTTCCGCTGTGCCATTGCGCCGATACGCCTGGCAACGGGCGTGTGCATTTTCAGAAGCTGTTCAGTCAGCCTTTCTTGACATGCCATTTGATGGAGATCATCTTTTTGGAGCCCAAGCAGATGCAGCTTTAAGTAGGTTTCGGGCTAGTCGGGAGGGCCGGACCCTTAGCTTGCCCCCCCAACCTCCCTTTTCCCCCTGTTATTGCAACACTGTTATTTGTGTTTTGTGGCATCAGTGCCCTGGTCTTCTGGTGTTACTGGCTAGCCTCCCGTCTTGAGAGCCTGCATACCTTACTGGCCGGTGGGGTTCTTTTCAAATTAGTCTGTTGTGTGAATCCCTTATCACAAGAATTCCTTTATCCTTGTGTGATATTGGCAACTTGGGCTTATTGCCCTTTCTTCTGTTCCTCAACTGTGGCTCACAACTTGTTATCTTGTCCTGTTATTGCGTTGGAAACCTTATGTTCGAGGCATGTGAGCTGTAGATCACATGCTTTGCATAGCCCGCCATCTAGTGTTGGGTCCGGATGTTTGCACTTTGATTTTGTTAGAAGAAGTCTTTTCCAGTCACAAGGTAGGTGACTCCTCCTTTCGGTGATAGTGCGCATGGGCATCGGCTCCATCTTTAGATTGTTTTTTTTCTGCCATCAGGTTTGGATGTGGAATGCTGCGCTCCGGTACTGTTTCTCTGGTTCCCTTCGCCACGCAATCCACTACCCTCAACGGTATTTTATTCTCGATCACGTTCCCATTCTCCGTGTATTGTTTCAACTCAAAGTTCTTCGATCAGAAAACTCGTGGAGGTCCGTTGGGCCTGCCCAAGCCGGGCTCGCTAGCATTCGATGGAACGGACTCCATTCAAGCTCTGTCCCGGGTGTTGCTCTAAGTTTCCGCTCATTTACCTGCACGAAGTGTGAAACCTCTGTTTGGCCCCGGAACACGACAAAAAAGACTGCCGATTGTTTCGATCGAAAAGACGCTTCATGACCATCGGGCTTGAGGTCACGAGGTGCGACACCAAGGCGGCTTCGTACCGAAAATCTTAGGCAAAGATTCGGACCAAGAAGAAATGCAAGCTCACGGAGCTGCGGAAGAACACATCTCTGTGACCGAGGCTGACTCCAACATGGAAGAAGAGGAGCAAGTTACACGGGGTCAGCTACCAAGAGTACAGAAACCCTGCCCGTGGGCCCGGCGCCGAAACACAAAGAAAAGCCTTCTTGCTCTGGACCGGGTCAGTACCATGCCGACGCTGAACCAAACTCCTCTGTGCCGAAATCCAAGCATGTACTGGTCCACGTTTCATCTTTGTTGAGGACTAAATCTTCAGTACCAAAGAGTTCAGAGCTGAAGCTTTCGACACCGAAAACAAGTAACCATAAAAAGACTCCGCCAAAAGAGCCTCGGTCTGATGTTCCACCTTTGGATCCGAAACAGAAAATATTGGTTATTAACCCAGATACTGGACATATTCATGCCAAACTGCCTGAAAAAAGGAAACTGGGCCAACAGGATGAGCACCACATGCCCCTGAAGAAAAGGAATGTGGGTACTAACCCTTCACCACCTTATGTTTCACCTCCTACACCTACTAATCCTCAATTACTTATCACACCCACTAATTTACCACCACCACTATCACCTGACCCACAGGATGAAGTGGATGGGGATCAAGATAGGCCACAAGATGTTGACCCATGGGAGGATTATGACACGGACCCATACACAGATACTGACCCTGACTTAAACTCGTCCAGGCCATTACCACCTGATGACAATATAGGCTACATTGAACTTCTTAACAGGGCTGCTCATTACAATGGGGTGGAACTACATAAGGAGGCTTTAGAGGAGGACTTCTTGTTTGAGACCTTAAGTTCCTCTCAAAAAACTACCCATACACTGCCAATGCTTAAGTGAATGCCTAAACATGCAGATGAGGTTTTCAAAGACCCTGTAAGGTCAAGAATCATCAAGCCCAGGGTTGAAAAGAAATATAAACCAGCACCTACTGACTCTGCCTACATCAACGGTCAGCTGCCCTTACACTCTCTTGTGGTTTCTAATCCTCGCAAGAGAGCTAACTCACTGACCACAGGTGAGGCCCCTCCTCCTGATAAGGAGTCCAAGTTAATTGATGCCTCTGGCAAAATGGTAGCCGCACAAGCAGCTAATCACTGGCGCATTGTCAATGCTCAGGCTTTTTTAACCAGATATGATGGAGCTCACTATGATGAGTTGGAAAAACGTATGCAATTTCTGCCTGATGAGCATACATCTAAGTCAAATCCAGGAGGGCAAACTTATCACCAATACCTCCATCAAGTGCGCCCTAGACGCAGCAGACACAGCAGCGTGCCCAGTAAACACTAGTGTACTGCTACGCAGCCATGCATGGTTGAACATTTCAAGGTTAAAACCTGAGGTACAAGCCTCCATTCTCACCAAGCCATTTGACAAGGAACACCTCTTTGGTCCAGCAGTTGACACCTTGCTGGAAAAGATAAAGAAAGACACAGAGGTCGCAAAGTCCATGGGGGCTTTGCAGTTAACTGCGAATAGAGTTCCTTTCGGCGCTTCTTTTACAGGGGTGGCTCCAAAAATATTCCCACATAAAATCCCGCCTCCTCTTATAAGGGCAACAACCAATCACCCTCATCAAGAGTTCATTTCAGAGGAGGTGTTAGAGGAAACAATAGTAAGGGTAGAGGCAGAGACAACTCCACAAGTAATTTCCCCGCAAACAACAAGCAGTGACTTCCTTCCGCTACCCCTTGATCATTCCACTTCTGTCAGGGGGCGTCTCTCCCAATTTCTCCCTGTATGGAATACAATCACCTCAGACAAATGGTTGTTGCAAATTATCCAATATGGTTACTGCCTGGAATGTACAGACACTCCACCAAACATTCCTCCAAGATCATGCGCAATGTCACAGGAACATCTTACCCTTCTAAAGCAAGAAGTTCTCTCTCTGTTAGAGAAAGGAGCTATAGAACCAGTCCCATTAAAATATCAAGGGGCCGGGGTATACTCCCTGTACTTCTTGATTCCCAAGAAGGACAGCTCTCTCAGGCTTATACTAGACCTCCGAGAACTAAATCTATACATTCAATCAGACAACTGTCACATGGTCACACTCCAGCAAGTGCTCCCGCTCCTTCAACAAGGCGACTTTCTGTCCACTCTGGACTTAAAGGACGCCTCTTTTAATATCCCAATACATCCTGCTCACCGCAGGTACCTCAGGTTTGTACTAGCAGGACAGCACTATCAGCCTCAAGGTGCTCCCATTCAGAGTAACTACCACACCCAGAGTTTTCACCAAGTGCCTAGCAGTAGTCGCAGCTCATCTTCGAAGACAACGCATTCACGTCTTTTCATACTTTAACTGGCTCATAAAAGCTAGCTCGCAAGAAAGCGGTGTACGTCACACTCACAAAACAGTGCAGTTGCTTCACGATCTTAGATTCACAGTAAACCTGTCCAAGTCCCATCTACAGCCATTCAACACACACAATACATGCACAAACAGCTGTGCCCTACCCCAATCCAGCCAGAATCCGCAACATGCTGACTCTACTCGATCAGTTTCAGCCTCAACACTCATTGCCAGCTCGAATGTTCATACAATTACTAGGGATGATGGCGTCTTGCATCCTAATAGTCTCTTACGCAAGACTTCACATGCGTCCCCTTCAGGACTGCTTAGCACGTCAGAGGAACCAGCCTCAGGGTCTGTTATCAGATCTAGTGTTGGTGGACGGCCTTACTCATCGCTCTCTGCAGTGGGGAAATACACAAAAACTTTCAAAAGGGCGGCCCTTCATCGACCCAGTTCCACAGATAGTGCTAACAGCAGACGCATCGCTCACTGGTTGGGGAGCTCATCTCCAGACGCATACAATTCAGGGCAAAGCTGTCCTGATCCATACAGACAACATGAAAGCAATGTACTACATACAAAACAGGGGGGAACACACTCTCCAGCTGTCTCAACTAGCACAGACCATCTGGAGATGGGCTATATGTCACAAATTGTATCTCCTGGCAGAACACCTTCCAGGAGTAAACAATCAGATTGCAGATCTGTTAAGTCGTCAAAGACAACAGATTCACGAATGAGAACTCCACCCTCAAGTTCTCCTCCCATTCTTCCAAATGTGGGGCTTTCCCGACATAGATCTGTTTGCCACAAACCTAAACACAAAATGCCCAAGCTTCGCATCCAGGCATCCACACTCATTATCCAAAGGCAATGCACTATGGATGAATTGGTCAGGGATATTTGTACCCTTTTCCGCCTCTCCCACTCATTCCATTAGCGGTTAGGAAGCTCAGACAGGCACCCCTGACACTAATCTTAGTTGCTCCCACATGGGTTCTGCAACCCTGGTTCACAACACTGTTGGAGCTCCCAGTAGTTCCTCACCAAAACTACATCTCACTCTCAATCTTCTTACTCAGAACCAGGGAAAGATAAGCCATCCAGATCCCAGTCATCTCAATCTTGTGATCTGGCACCTAAAATCTTAGAGATTGGCTACCTTAATCTCCCGCCAGACTGCAGGAAAATCATCAAAGAGGCTAGACGTCCTACCACACGAGCATGCTATGGCGCAAAGTGGAAGCGATTTGTGATATACTGCAATTATCTAGTCGATCCACTGGACGCTTCAGTTCAAAACATAATTTGCTATTTATTACATCTGCAGCATCCCAATTTAGGGCTAAACTCTACCAAAGGCTTACATCTTGATGCAATAGCTGTATACCTACAGAACAGACATCTGTCTCTCTTTAGAGTGCCTGTCATTAAAGCATTTATGGAGGGATTTAAAAGAATCATTCCTCCAAGACTTCCACCTGCTCCAGTGTAGAATCCCAACATTGCCCTTACCAGACTGATGGAGCCACCCTTTGAACCATTGCATAGATGTGAACTGTAATGTTCGAGGCATGTGGGCTGCTGAATTCATATCTGTGCATAGATCGCCGCCTAGTGTTGAGTCCGGATGATTGCACATTGTTGTCCTGGAAGAGTCTTCGAAGTATCACGAGATAGGTGGCTCCTCCCCTGGACTACAGTGCGCATGGGCATCCTCTCCATCCTTAGATTGTTTTTTTCCGCCATTGGGTTCGGATGTACTTTCTCGACTCCAGTTCGGAAACTTGTTATAACTCTTTACTAAGGCCAAAAGGCCTTCGGGGCGTCGGTATTGTCTCATTCAGTGCCTATTTTCTACAGTTCTTCGAACAGTACGTCGAAGGCCCCTTTTGACTAATGGACCTTTTACCCTCCTCCCTACATTTTGATTATCGCCCTTTTGACTTTCGACACCAGAGGCCCAAACTACGACGACGATGGACCGAAGTCCGTTTAAACGATGCCCCGTCTGCAACTCTAAATACCCTCACATTGATGTGCACCCAGTGTGCAATAAATGTTTATCCCCAGACCACGACGAGGCCAGCTGTATGGCCTGCTCAAAGTTCCGGTCGAAGGAGACGCTTCGAGTTCGATGCGCAGCAAGACAGTCAGCGCAGAAGTCGACGCCCGAGCCGGACAACATCTTCGAGGCCGGTGACGAGGAAGGCGCCGACGACGAAGATCCTGACCAGCAGTCGGACCCAGCGTCAGAGCATGACTCCAACTTCGATGTGGAAGAAGACGATGAGGACTACGTCCATGAAGAAGACGTCGTCGAGGTAGGGGACGATGCAGAGGCCATCGGGGCCGTCGATGACGACTCCAGTGATGAGCCAGGCCCAACCGCAGTAGCGGGGCCTAATACTGACAATACGCTCCCTACGGCTCAGGTCGAGGCATCGCCGGAAGGCCTTAGCCAAGATCTTACTCCACATTCCACATTCTATAGCCCCGCGTCCAGGCCCGGCTAAGAATACTTCAAAGGAGCCATCGGTCGATCTTTCAAAATCGAAACCTACAGAGCCAAAACCGAAACTACTAAAAGTGGTCATCGGATCGACGCCATCAGACACGTCGACGCCAGTCAAGTCGAAGGCTGTCGGCAGCCCTTCGGGGCCGAAATGCGGCGCCGCCTCGAAGACCGGGGCGCCGAAGCCAGGCTCTACAGTCAAGCACGTCACCTCGGCGCAGTCGGCGTCGACGTCGACGCCCAAGCATGGCGACAAGACCAAAGGTCTCCAGGCCAAAAAGGCTGTTGAGCCGAAGATTTCAGCGTTCAAACCGCTACTGGGCAAAGCTCTTGAGTCGAAGACCAAAACCGACCCGAAACAGCAGATTGCATCGACGCCCAAGGCCGTACATGCTACGCACCGTGAGCTCGAGTCGACGGAAGGAATCAAGCATGCTAGTGAGTCGCCGAAGCAGCTCGGATCGAACACTACGGCAAGCTTCAAGAAGGTCGGCCCGTCCACAGGTCACCCTCCAATTAAATACGGTCTGCCGCCGACGGCTCGACCCAAGCATCTCGAGCAGCACAAAGGCACCGACCCATCCAAAAGAGTGTCCGCGCCTTCGAAGTCTACTCCTGAGGGGGTTATGTTCCAAGAACCCTCGTATGACAACCAGTCAAAACTCTTCATCGACTCGGAATCTGGCAGGCTCACCATCCATAAACGGAAAATCGCACCTGAACATCGCTTGGAGGCGTACAAAATCCCTCTTAAACGGAAGAAGGACTCGACCACCTCACCAGTTCTCTTTGAACATGTTGAGAGCTATTCACAACAAGTGGCATATGCTCCAGCGCAAAGCGAGGAGGACGTGGGTGATGAATACGGTCAGACGGCGTTCACTTATCATACTGACACTGATCAGGAGGAACATCAGCAATGGACTGATGCTGTAGACCCTGATGATCCACAAGCTGCACCGGACATTCAGTCTTACAATGTCAAAACCTCGCCTACTGAAGACACGGCGGCGTTTAACGCTTTTATAGAAAGGGCAGCCCTCAACCATGACGTGGAAATGCACGCAGAACCTGTGGAAGAAGATTTCTTTGAAACTTTCTCCACCTCTGAAAGATCGGCAAAGACATTGCCTATGCTAAAAGGAGTCCTCAAACATGCTGGGGGCATTTTCAAAGAGCCCACAAAAGCAAGGGTTATCAACCCTAGGATTGAAAAAAAGTATAGGCCTGCACCTGTGGACCCTACCTACATCAAAGGCCAGCTCCCATTGGACTCGCTCGTAGTGGCCAATGCTCGCAAGAGGGCGAACTCGCAAACTAGTGGTGATGCTCCTCCTCCGGACAAAGAATCAAAGATCTTGGAGGCGTCAGGAAAGCGGGTGGCAGCACAGGCTGCTAATATTTGGAGGATTTCAAATACACAGGCCCTATTGGCTAGATACGATAGGGCTCACTACGACACATTAGAACAGCTGTGGCAACACCTGCCTGATGCTTACAAAGAGGGAGCAGAAATGATCATACAGGAGGGGAAGTTGATTTCTAATGCATCCATCAAATGTGCACTGGATGCGGCAGACATGGCAGCTAGGGCTATTAACACTAGTGTAATGTTGAGACGTCACACCTGGCTCCGCATCTCTGGGTTTAAACCAGAGATTCAAACAACTTTGCTCAACCAGCCAGTTAACCCTGACTTCCTTTTTGGTCCAGAGGTAGACACGACCCTCGACAAAATTAAAAAGGACACTGAGACGGCAAAATCCATGGGGACTCTGCAGTCACATCAGTTTCGGGGCAGTTCCTTTCGTCGCTCCTGTAATAGGGGAGCCTCTAGAGGACAAGCTTTACAGCAAGCCCAGTACAGCAAAGGGAGCACGCAAACTACCTATACAAAAAATAACAGGGGTGGATATCGTGGGAACAGCGCCAAGGGCAGAGGACGTGGAAATAACAATGCCAGATCCTCCGCTCCCAACAAACAGTGACGCCTTGTCACTGCCCCCCGACCATTTAACACCTGTCGGGGGAAAACTCCAGCAGTTCCTGCCAGTCTGGGAAGCCATTACCACAGTCAGGTGGGTGAGACAACTTATCCAATACGGCTATTGTCTAGAACTAACGTCCACTCCCCCCAGCCTACCCTCAAGGCACCGTCCTATGTCCGCAGAGCAAATGCACTTATTGCAGCAAGAAGTACTCTCCATGCTGCAAAAAGGGGCAATAGAACTCATGTCTGCAAAAGAGCAAGGTACAGGGGTGTACTCTCTGTACTTCTTAATCCCAAAAAAGGACGGTTCCCTGCGGCCCATTCTAGACCTCAGACCCCTCAACCAATACATACTGTCAGAACACTTTCATATGTTAACCTTACAGCAGGTCCTACCATTGCTCAGTCAGGGCGACTTCCTAGCAACCCTGGACCTCAAGGATGCATATTTCCACATTCCCATTCACCCAAGTCACAGGAAATATCTCAGATTCACCATCAACAATCAGCATTACCAATTCAGGGTCCTGCCTTTCGGGGTCACCACTGTCCCCAGATTGTTCACCAAGTGCTTAGCAACTGTGGCTGCGCACCTTCGGAGACAACACATCCATGTCTATCCCTACCTGGACGACTGGCTTGTTCAAGCAAAGTCGGCCCAGCAGTGTGCCAGCCACATGTCATGCACAATTCACCTCCTACACAGTCTAGGATTCTCACTAAACTACCAAAAGTCGCACCTTCAGCCCACTCATGTGCAACAGTACCTAGGGGCAACAATAAACACTCTAAAGGCAACAGCGCAGCCAGAGTCAACAGCATGCAGCTGCTAATTCAGAAATTCAGGCCCCAACAATCGCTCCCAGGGCAAGTATTCATGCAGCTGATCGGTATGATGGCCTCCTGCATATTCATAGTCCCGCACACGAGGCTACACATGCGTCCCCTTCAAGAATGCTTAGCACGACAGTGGAACCAGGCTCATGGGTATCTAAAAGACCTAGTGTTGGTGACCGGTCGTGCATACAACTCTCTGCATTGGTGGAACACACAAAACCTGTGCAGGGGACGACCGTTCCACGAGCCTGTACCACAAGTAGTGCTGACGACGGACGCATCTCTCCAGGGCTGGGGGGCGCATGTCCTCCATTATACAGTGCAAGGACTATGGACGGCACAGCAGCAAAAGATGCATATCAATCTTTTGGAGCTGATGGCAAACTTCATGGCACTGAAAGCATTCAACTTGCACCTGTGCAACAAGGTTGTGTTGATCCGGACGGACAATAAGACTGCCATGTATTACATCCAGAAACAGGGAGGCACACACTCCCCGCAGCTATCTCACCTAGCCCAGAGCATGTGGAAGTGGGCCATCCAAAGGAACATCTTCCTCATGGGGGAACATCTCCCAGCCAAAGACAACCAGATGGCGGACCTGCTCAGCAGGCACAGTCATCAGATGCACGAGTGGGAGATTCAACCCTCAGTGTTCCAACCATATTTCCAGCAGTGGGGTCATCCAGAGATCGACCTCTTCGCCACAAAAGAGAACGCAAAATGCCAAAACTTCGCCGCCAGGTTCCCACACCCGCAGTCTCAGGGCAATGCGATATGGATGAACTGGTCAGGCAGATTTGCGTTCGCTTTTCCCCCAGCCCCACTCATACCGCTAGTGGAGCGCAAACTGCGGCAGCACTCCATGACGCTCATCCTGGTTGCTCCAACGTGGGCACGGCAGGCTTGGTACACCACGTTCCTGGTACTTTCAGTGGTGCCTCACCAGCGGCTGCGCCTCACGCCCAGTCTCCTCACTCAGAGCCATGGAGACATTCAGCACCCAGATCCGCAACAGTTGAGCCTTGCGATTAGGCTCCTGAGGTTTTAGAGTTTGGCTACCTCAACTTGCCCCCTGACTGTATGAACATCATCAAGGAGGCCATGCGACCTACCACTAGGGCGTGCTATGCAGCCAAATGGAAACGTTTTGTCATCTACTGTTCCAACAATGACATTAATTCGCTAGATACGTCCACACAAAACATCATATGTTACTTGCTGCATCTATATCGATGCAATCTAGCGTGTAGTTCCATTTGGATACATTTGGCCGCAATGGCTGCTTATCTTCAAAACAGGCAGCATCTTTCCCTCTTCAAAGTGCCTGCCATTAAAGCCTTCTTGGAAGGACTCAAAAGAGTGATCCCTCCCAGACACCCTCCTTCGCCTGTCTGGAATCTAAACATCGTTCTCACCAGGCAGGCTCATGGGGGCCACCCTTTGAGCCTCTTCATTCTTGTGAGATACAGTTTCTTACATGGAAAGTGGCTTTTCTGATAGCCATCACATTGCTACGAAGAGTCAGCGAGCTTCAAGCCCTGACAATTCAAGAGCCCTTCCTATAAATTCATGCTAATAGGGTAGTGCTGCGCACCAACCCCAAGTTCATGCCTAAGGTGGTCTCGCAGTTCCACATTAATCAAACCATAGAACTGCCAGTTTTCTTTCCAAACCCAGATTCAGTGGCAGACCAAGCACTGCACACCTTAGATGTCAAAAGAGCTCTCCTGTATTACATCGACAGGGCAAAAGACTTTAGAAAGACTAAACAACTGTTTGTTGCCTTCTCTCCACAACACAAAGGCAACCCTATTTCCAAATCCGGTATAGCCGGATGGATTGTTAAATGCATACAAATCTGTTATCAAAAGGCTAAACGCACTTTAACAGTTCCCCCACGAGCGCATTCCACACGCAAACTAGGGGCATCCATGGCTTTCCTAGGTAACATTCCTCTAGAGGATATATGTAGAGCAGCCACATGGTCCACCATACATACATTTACCAAACACTACTGCGTAGATGTACACTCCAAACAGCAAGCCGCTGTAGGACAGGCTGTTCTCAGAACTCTCTTTCAGACTGCTGCAGCTGGCAAGGGCAACCGCCGCTAAGGAGGTAACTGCTATTTATTCTATGCACAGATATGAATTCAGCAGCCCACATGCCTCGAACGGAATATGCTACTTACCAGTATGCATCTGTTCTTGGCATGTAGGGCTGCTGACATTCATATCGCCCGCCCACGTACGGCAGTACTTGGGCGCGACAATAGACACTCTGGAAGCCAAAGCACAGCCAAATTAAGTGAGGATCAACAGCATGCAATTGCTGATACGGAAATTCAAACCACAACACTCGCTTCCAGCACGAGTTTTCATGCAGTTGATAGGCATGATGGCCTCCGGCATCTTCATAGTCCCGCATGCAAGACTACACATGCGTCCGCTTCAGGAGTGCTTGGCACGTCAGTGGAATCAGGCTCATGGACAATTAAAAGACCTAGTGTTGGTGACCGGTCGCGCATACAACTCTGCATTGGTGGAACCCACAAAACCTTTGCAGGGGCCGACCGTTCCAAGAGCCTGTGCCACAGATTATACTGACGACGGACGCATCTCTCCAGGGATGGGGAGCTCATGTACTCCACTACACAGTGCAGGGACTATGGACAGCACAGCAGAAGAAGATGCACATCAACCTTCTGGAACTGATGGCTATCTTAATGGCGATGAAAGCATTCAAAGTACATTTGTGCAACAAGGTAGTGTTGATCCGGACGGACAACATGACGGCCATGTACTACATACAGAAGCAGGGAGGGACACACTCTCCACAGTTGTCTCATCTGGCTCGGAGCATGTGGAAGTGGGCCATTCAGAGAAACATCTTCCTCATGGCAGAACACCTCCCAGGCAAGGACAATCAGATGGCAGACCTGCTCAGCAGGCACAGCCACCAGATGCACGAGTGGGAGATACATCCATCAGTACTCCGCCCATACTTCCAGCAGTGGGGTCATCCAGAGATAGACCTATTTGCCACAAGGGAAAATGCCAAAGCTCTGCCGCCAAGTTCCCACACCCACAGTCGCAGGGAGATGCGATATGGATGAACTGGTCAGGCATATTTGCGTATGCTTTTTCCCCAGCACCGCTAATACCGCTGGTGGCACACAAACTGAAGCAACACTCGATGACTCTCATCCTGGTTGCTCCGACGTGGGCACGCCAACCATGGTACACCACGTTTCTAGAACTCTCTGTGGTACCGCATCAAAGGCTACACCTCACGCCCAGGCTTTTGACGCAGAGCCATGGCGACATTCAGCATCCAGATCCACAACAGCTCAACCTGGCGATCTGGCTCCTGAGATTTTAGAATTTGGCTACCTCAACCTGCCTCCTGACTGTATGGCTATCATAAGGGAGGCAAGAAAGCCCACCACTAGAGCATGTTAAGCGGCGAAATGGAAGCGTTTTGTCATTTATTGTGCCAACAAAGACATTAATCCGCTAGATGCATCTACTCAGAACATCATCTGTTATCTGTTACATCTATACAAATGCAATCTAGCCTATGCTTCCATTCGTATACATTTATCCGCAATAGCAGCTTATCTCCAAAACCGGCAGCATCTCTCACTTTTCAGGGTGCCTGCCATTAAAGCTTTTCTGGAGGGACTCAAGCGAGTTATTCCTCCCAGACACCCACCAACCCCTGTATGGAACCTGAATGTGGTCCTTACCAGACTGATGGGACCACCTTTTGAGCCTCTACACTCCTGCGAGATACAATTCTTGATGTGGAAAGTGGCTTTCCTAATAGCAATCACATCGCTACGACGAGTTAGTGAACTTCAAGCACTAACTATCCAAGAGCCATTCATACAGATTCATTCCAACAGGGTGGTGCTACGCACTAACCCTAAGTTTCTGCCTAAAGTAGTTTCACAGTTCCATATGAATCAAACTATAGAACTGCCGGTGTTCTTCCAGAATCCAGATTCAGTGGCAGAGAGAATGCTCCACACACTAGACGTCAAAAGAGCTCTCATGTACTACATAGATAGGACAAAAGATTTCAGGAAGACAAAACAACTGTTTGTTGCCTTTTCCCCACAACACAAAGGCAACCCCATTTCAAAAGCAGGTATAGCCAGGTGGATCGTTAAGTGCATACAGATTTGCTATCAAAAGGCTAAGCGCACATTAACGATTCCCCCAAGAGCCCAACACGAAAGTTAGGGGTATCCATGGCTTTCCTTGGAAACATTCCTTTAGAGGAGATCTGTAGAGCAGCCACATGGTCTACCATACACACATTTACTAAACACTACTGTGTAGATGTGCATTCCAAACAGCAGGCAGCTGTAGGACAGGTTGTTCTAAAAACACTTTTTCAGACTGCTGCAGCTGGCACGGGCAGCCGCCGCTAAGAAGAGGGACTGCTATATATTCTATGCACAGATATGAATTCAGCAGCCCACATGCCTCGAACCGAATATGCTACTTACCAGTATGCATCTGTTCTTGGCATGTAGGGCTGCTGACATTCATATCGCCCGCCCTCCTCCCCGGCGCCTGTAGCGGCTGCAGTACTCAGAATTACTCTTAGCATGGTCATCACTTACTGTACTAAACTCCATCTCTGCCACAATGGCGAAAAACAATCTAAGGATGGAGAGGATGCCCATGCGCACTGTAGTCCAGGGGAGGAGCCACCTATCTCGTGATACTTCGAAGACTCTTCTAGGACAACAATGTGCAATCATCCGGACCCAACACTAGGCGGCGATCTATGCACAGATATGAATGTCAGCAGCCCTACATGCCAAGAACAGATGCATACTGGTAAGTAGCATATTCGTTCTCACTTGGAAGGTAGCTCTCTTCATAGCTATCACATCCCTGAGGGTGAGCTTTAGGCACTAACCATAGAAGAACCATTTTTACAAGTACACCAAAACAAAGTGGTTCTGCGGACCAACCCTAAATTCCTACCAAAGGTCATTTCTGCTTTTCATATCAACCAATCTGTTGAGTTGCCTGTGTTCTACCCTCAACCAGATTCTGTGGCAGAACGTGCTTTACACACTTTAGACGTGAAAAGAGCACTACTTTACTATGTAGAAAGGATGAAACCTTTCCGAAAGAAAAAACAACTGTTTGTCGCTTTTGCGCCATCACATGATGGCAATCCTGTATCAAAATCGGACATTGCAAGGTGAATAATCAAGTGCCTTCAGACATTCTATGCAAAGGCAAGACAAACACTGATAATTCCCCCTAGAGCACACTCCACACGCAAACGATGGTCTTCTATGGAATTGTTAGGAAATATACCCATAGATGACATCTGCATAGCTGTAACATGGTCTACACCTCACACATTCACAAAACACTATTGTGTAGATGTGTTAGGAAGATAGCAAGCTAGTGTGGGCAAAGCAGTTTTACGTACATTACTTCAGACGACTGCAACAGTTACAGGTTAGCCACTGCTTTGGGAGATAGCTGCTGTATAGTCTATGCAAAGCATGTGATCTACAGCTCCCATGTCTCGAACGGAAAATGCTGCTTACCCAGTATGCATCTGTTATTGGCAGGTAGAGCTGTAGATTCACATGCACCTACCTGCCTCCCCGGGTACCTATACCTGTTGCAGTAATATCTTACTTAGATACATATATACATGGACATCTCTTACTACTCTTAGTAACTCTATTATCACCCTCTGCGGCAAACATTCTAACAATGGAGCCGATGCCCATGCGCACTATCCCCAAAAGGAGAAGTCACCTACCTCGTGACTTCGAACAACAACAAAGTGCAAACTCCCAGACCCAACACTTGATGGCGGGCTATGCAAAGCATGTGAATCTACAGCTCTACAGGCAAAGAACAGATGCATACTGGGTAAGTAGCATTTCCTTCTTGGTTGCAGTTCCTTTGGCAGCCTCTTATCTCCACTTGGTGTTCTATCACGTATCAATGATATACAGTTTTTGCTCTGCACACCTTTTGGAGTCGTTTCCTTCAACTCTTCAAATGTTACAGTGGCAACGTGTTTTCTTTTTTAACTGTTTTTATTGATAACAAAAGTGCATTGGTGCAAGGCATTATACAGACATCTTTTGTCAAGGCAAAACAAAATATCAACAGTGTTTCACCCATAGTCTGGATCAGTAGTAAATAAATCTGGTTTTCTCCGGAGGTGCCTCTTCCTCTATAGTTACTACAGTATCACAGAGTCAAAAAATATGAGGAAGCAAACAGCTGGTCCGTTTGCAAAAGCATCTTATTGTTGGCTGCCCAGTGTGGAGGTTCCATAGTCTCTCCCAATCGGCCCATCAATGTTTGTCTCTCCCTTCTCAATTCCACCGTAGGAGAAATGCAAATGTCCCTCCTATATTTGTTCCACTTACCCCATTTATGGTCCCATTTTTTGGGGCAACCCGTTCCCTTGAACACGTTTTTTTCTGCAATCATGGCACTGTCCATGTCATTTCCCCAATCCCGTACACATGGAGTCATGTCCACCCCTCATTTTAGGACAGTATTGCGTTTGGCGATAGTCCATCCCATCTTGGCCCACGACTGCTCCGCTTGTGAAAGGTGTGTAGAGTCCCAGATGTTGAGGAGTCAAAGTTTGGGGAGGGTTGAATGGGTTTGTCACATGTCCTAGCGATTTACCTAGCTTCTTTCCTAAACTGTTGTATGTGGGTCAGTCCCAGAGGATATGTGTGAATGTGCCGGTCTGGTACATCGTCGAAGGCAGAGCGGGTCAGGTCTACTACCCAACCCAAACAATAGTTTGGCATCAAAATAGACCCGGTGGAGAACTTTGAGTTGGACAAGTCGAAGTCGCATAGGGATCGCTACCTCTCGGGGAGAAGCGAGTGCATCTCTCCATTCCCCGTCATCAGTATCCCCCAGATCATTTTCCCAGCACCCTCCTAGTTTCATCATTGGGTCAGTACGGTTATTCACTAACTTTTTTTATATGTGATCGAAATGACTGCGGTTTATTGGATCTAGTAGTAGTAAGTCCTTCAACGGGGGAGGAATTTGGAAGGGGGGTACCCCGTGGGAGAGCCTAATCAATGGCATGGCTAATTTGGAGATATTGAAAAGTCTCTGAAGGTGCAAGGTGATACTTAGCCTGAAGATCAGCAAATGTGGCCTTCTTCCCCTTCACCCACATGTCCCACACTGTGGAGATCCCAATGTTGTGTCCCATTTATCAAAATCCGTTCAGGTGCTGAGGCGACCCAATATATCAGGTTCCCAGAGAAGAGTTGCCTTTGTCAGGCGGTTGCGCCACCCCAGCTTGCGCTAAATCCCATGCAACACCTCTACCGTGCGAGCCGTGAGGCCCGTCAAGTGTAACTTCCGATATTTAGTATAGAGTGCCCTATTGTAGCTCCCCCTCCCTATGAGCCAATGGTCTGTGCGGAAATTGGGATCGTGGTGACCGAACACCCTTCTATTAATGGCCATCAGCTGTGATGCCTGATAATAGAGACGCAGGTCCGGTAACCCTATACCTCCATCATAACATCCGATGGTAAGTTTGTTTATGGAAATTCGTGGAGGTCGGCCTTCCCACAGTAACCCCCGCACTACTACTTCAATTTGCGAGAAGTATGAGTCAGGGACATGATTGGGGGTGTTTTGCAGTGCGTAGAGAAAGCATGGGAGAGCGAGCATTTTAAACAGGGATGTACAGCCCAAGAGAGTAAGGGGTAGCGATCGCCAATGCGTAACATCTGACCTCAAACGCTGAAGGGGCCCCAGCAGATTCCGCCCGAAAGAGGGATTAACGTTGGATGTAATAAAAATGCCCAGGTATCGAAAACTCTGTCTTGCTACTGGAATGTCATAGCCCTGCGGACTGTATGGGGGCTCACATCAGAGTGCATACATCTGGGATATGGACCAATTTATCTGATATCCCGAATGCGCACCAAATATGCGAAAAATGTGCAACACCCGTTGCAGCGAGCATGCTGAAGAGGCCAGGTAGAGAAAGATATCGTTTGCGTAGAGCTATATTCAGTCCTCATGATCACTGGTCCATTTTATGCCCCTTATACCAGGATCTCCTCTGATCCAAACGGCAAGCGGCTCCAGTACCATAGCAAAGATGAGCAGCGACAGCAGGCAACCTTGCCTCGTGCCCCGGCAAAGGGGAAAAGAGGCAGAGCGATGATTTTTTACCCTGACGCGTGCCGTGGGCTGCGTGTATAGTAGCTTGATCCATCTGATCAATTTGGGTCCGAACCCCATGCGAGCCAGGACAGCAAAAAGATATTCCCATTCGATGGTATCAAATGCCATTGTGGCATCTAGCGACAGTAGGAGCGCCCCCTGCTCTAGGGTGTCTCTTCGCCCCAGTGCCCCATGTATGCGTCGCAGATTCCGAGCCGTATTCCTACCCGGCATAAAGCCAGATTGGTCTGGATGAATCAAGTCATTAAGATATGGGAGTCGGTTTGCAAGGTTCTCTTCCAGGGGATCCTCATCAAAGTCATAAGCATTAGAATATTCCCGCCCTTGCGCGGGACCCCGGAAACACTATATTATATGTGCCCCACATATATATATACATATAAATATATAAATAATATATATATAAAAACAAGCAATAGCAGCCAAATCACATTAGAGCTGAAATATGCTGTGAAGAATTTCCACCATACATGTATAATAAGCATTAGAAACATGAGAAACAACACCAAAGATTGTTTAGAAATTGTTTTAATGCTCAGAAAGCAGTAGAAATTCTCATAACTCACTGGAAGCATAGGAAGCTCCCAGGCTGCATTGCAAACACACGGTCTAAAAAGACTGAAAAGCTAACCTGTAGCTGAATAGCAATAAACTGACACCGTGCCTTTAAGGCACTCATGACCCCCTGTATCCCATCATGCCCCAGGGGTGACAGTTAGGTCAGTTGTTCTTTCCGGCTCCTTCAGAGAAGGACCCTGGTTACACAGCTCCACTATTTCTCTGGTTTTTGACAGAAAAATACTTCATTTTTGACAACTTTTACTCTTACTTCGACATTTTACATCTAGTCAAGTAAGATACTGCTTGTTTTCAGCAGTTTAGTGAACATTTTCCTCTGAGAATGCCTTCACTCTTTGATAAATGTCCTTCTTGTGGCAACAAGAAGGCAAAATCAGACAACCACGACGTCTGTATCCTATGTCTGCCTGAAGATCATGATCCAGGCACCTGTCCACATTGTGAGCACCTGTCAGGAAGAACTCTCAAAGATAGGGAAAGGATTCGGATTTATGGCCTGGCTCACAGGGCTTCAAGAGGAAGATCACCAGTGAAGAAGGGCTCCAAGAAGACTCATACATCTTCAAGTCTTTATACCCTTCAACTTCAGCGTCGGGCTCGGCGCTGAGAGAAGAACCACAGGTGGAGTTTTCCTCTTCAAAACTACCGTAGACGGCGGGCTCGCCGTCGAGGAGAAGACCAGGTACGTCGACGACGTCGAAAGATCCAGCTCCGTCGTCTAAATCCCCTCCGCCGTCGTCAACCGGGCGACGATCGGCGTCAAGGAAGGCTACTCCGCCGCCGTCAACCGGGCGACGGTCGGCGTCGAGATCCATTACCCCTCCGGCGTCGAGGGAGGTCCCTTCGCCGTCGTCAACCAGGCGACGACCGGCCTCGAGAAGTGTGACCCCTCCGCCGTTGTCCAAGAAGCGGCGATCGGCGTCGAGGACCAAGACCCCTCCGCCGTCGACAGTAGCTCGTCGATCGGCGTCGAGGACGCAGTCTCCGTCAGTGCAGCGTCGGCGCTCGGCGTCGGGGGTGCCCAATACCCCTCCGCCGTCGTCGCACAGGCATTCGACGTCGAGGCAGAGATCTCCATCGACGGCCGACCATCGCCGTTCGACGTCGAGGCAGAAAGCTCCGTCGACGACAGGACATCGTCGTTCGACGTCGAAAGAGAAGCTTCCGTCGACGACAGGACATCGTCGTTCGACGTCGAGGCAGAGAGCTCCGTCGACGGCCGGTCATCGCCGTTCGACGTCGAGGCAGAGGGCTCCGTCGACGGCTACTCATCGCCGCTCGACGTCGAGAGACTACAGATCCTCTCATGGACATTCGGGGTCGAGATTGTTTGATCCTCCGACTCCCCGAAGGCGTTCGGCGAGAAAAGAACGCTCGACGTCGAGGCATTCAGATGCAATCATGGTGACTGAATCTGCTTCTCATCATTCATCTTATCGGTCCTCTGGCTCTTCAACTGAACATTCAAGGTCCAGAAGCCCTATACACAGAACTCCTGAGCGTCGACCAGATCCGTCGGCCGAGCGAATCAGGCTGTCACCTAGATGGTACAGATCTTTGGACCATTGGCGAGATGCTGGGGCTACCAAGCGTATGCAGGAATATGCCAGCCCACACCACAGGTCTCCTCTCCAAGATCTGGTGGAGGAGATGGACAGGCGTAGCCCTCCCAGGCGCAAATCCCCTGTGAGACTACCCACTAAATCGCCCAGAAGATCCCGATCTCCTAGAGGGGAACCTCGAATGGAAGGTCGGATAAGGTCTCGCTCTCCTAGGGGCAAATCGCCCGTGAGATCACCAGCCAGATCTCCCAGAAGATCCCGATCTCCTAGAAAGGAACCTCGGACAGAAGATCGGATCAGATCTCGCTCCCCTAGACGGGAGGAGCGTTCAAGAAGGTCACGGGAGCGGAGACTCAGTGCTCACCATAGACGTCGATGTACTCCATCTACTTCTTCAACCTCTTCTACCAGATCGTCCAAGAGGGACTACTCCCCGACGTTGACGGACAGTCCTGCGTCCAGGTCCTCCCCAGTGGATGACATTGGCACGTATCTGGATGTGCTGCAAAGAGGAGCGCTTAAACTGAACATCGAGATGTCTGTCCCTCAAGTAACAACGACAGTCATTTTTGAAACTTTACACAAGAAGACCATCTCCAGACCTCTGCTGCCTTTAGTCCCGGGGATTATGGACCCTGTCAAGGAGGTTTTCCTTACACCAGCAGCAGTCAGAGCGGTACCGGCCCGCATTCAGAAGAAGTACAAACCGGCGGCTACTGACCAGGTGTTTGTAAAATCTGACCCTCCAGCAGACTCTGTGATTGTGGCACCGGCGAGGAAGACACATGCGGTTGCTGGTTCCTCTTCAGTCCCGCCAGATAAGGACAGCAAAACTCAAGACTCCTGGGGTCGAAAGGTTTGCAACTCTGCTGCTTCCACTCTTAAGGTCGCTAGTGCAGCTGCGCTTCTGGGTCGATATGACAGAGCCTTATGGGACTCGATGGAAAGATTCAAAGCCAAGCTGCCAAAAGAGGACCAGCAGGACTTTGAAGAAACTGTTACAGAGGGGTGTCTGGTGGCGAATCAGATGATAAGCACGGCCGCGGATGGGGCGGTGCTTTCGGCTCATTCCTATTCCCATGGAGTTCGTGCCAGAAGATCGGCCTGGTTGCGCCTTACAGGTCTGAAACCGGATGCTCAGCATCGGATTCTGAATCTTCCCTTTTCGGGTTCCGCTCTCATCGGAGAACATGCGTACGAAGAGATGACCCGAATGAAGACTAAGCTGGATACGGTGAAGGCGGTGGGCTTGGAGAAGAAAAAGGAATTCAAGCGCTGCTTCAAGACCAACATGGGGAGAGGGGCTCAACAGAAGGTTCAAACCCCTCAGTGGTCCCAAAACAAAACTCAAGGGAAACCCCAGTTTCGTGGCAAGCCCAGCAGAGGTAGAGGAGGTCACCAACAGTCCTCCAACACCACAAGAGGAGGAAAGGCCTGAGCAGAGGCTTCCTCTGGCGTCGTTGCCCACTCCAGTGGGAGGAAGTGCTTCACAACACCTGGCAGAGTGGGTCAGCATCACAAAAGATCAGTGGGTGCTGAATATACTGTGCAATGTATACAGGATACGTTTCCGTGCTCTTCCAAAGAGCATCCCTCCAAAGAGCTCGTGCCCTCACCAGCTAAGCTTGCTCCGACGAGAGGTGAAAATCCTGCTGCAAAAAAGAGCGATAGAAGAGGTTCCTCCCGCTCTAAGAGGAAAAGGAGTTTACTCCAGATATTTCCTTGTCCCCAAAAAAAGATCAGGAGGACAAGTTCAGACCCATACTCGACCTACGACTATTAAACAAAGTCATCGTCAAGGAAAAGTTCCGCATGTTAGCGCTTCACCAAATACTTCCACATCTTCAAGCCGGAGATTGGATGTGTTCGGTGGATCTGCAAGATGCGTACTTTCACATCCCGATTGCGCAACAACATCGCAAGTACCTAAGGTTTGTCGTAGGGAACAAACACTACCAGTACAAGGTGTTACCCTTCGGTCTCAAGTCCGCACCACGAGTCTTCACCAAATGCATGGCAGTGGTGGCGGCTTTTCTTCACAAGAAGGGTCTCTTCATTTACCCATACCTGGACGACTGGCTCCCAAAAGGTCCATCTCCGGTACAAGTAACGCACAATCTGCAACTGTGCCTGCTCCAGCTACACAGACTCGGCCTCCATGTGAACCTGGAGAAGTCAGTCCAGCGGCCTACACAGTCCATCCACTAGGCTCCGTTCTGGACACAAGCTTGGGAAAAGCGTTTCCTTCGGAGGAGAGACTTTTTTCCATGAAACAGAAATGTGGGATTCTGCTAGAGTCTCGGCTTCCAACAGCCCGACAAGTAGCATCTCTACTGGGTTCCATGGCGTTCTGCATTTTTCTCATCCCAAACGCCAGGCTGAGAATACGTCCTCTACAACAGGCTCTGGAGGATCAGTGGGACCAAGCGACAGGACGCTGGGAAGATCAAATCAATCTTTCCCAGGCGACAAAAGAGACCATCAGATGGTGGACTCGGAGAAAGAATGTGATGGTGGGGGTGCCGTTTCACCAACCCATTCCTTCCCAGTCTATAGTGACGGATGCCTCCCTGCAAGGCTGGGGAGCACACATGGGTCTGCTTCAGATTCAAGGCCAGTGGTCTGCGCAGGAGCAGACATACCACATCAACATGCTGGAACTCAGAGCGGTATTCCTGGCTCTCAAAGCTTTCCTACCAGCGATCAAATCCAACTCAGTCCTGGTTCAGACGGACAATACGACCACCATGTTCTATCTGAACAAACAAGGAGGCACAAGATCTCGCCCACTATCTCGAGAGGCTGAGGCAATCTGGCATTGGCTTCTCTTTCGAGGTCTCACAGTAGTGGCAGTGCACCTTCCAGGCGAGTTGAACGTCAAGGCAGATGCACTCAGCAGGCACTTCGAAGATCAGCCAGACTGGGTGCTAAGCGACGAAGTAGTAGAAGAGCTTTTTCGTTGCTGGGGTCGTCCATCCATAGACTTGTTTGCAGACGACGAAAACACCAAATGCCACGCCTTTGCGTCCAGGTTCCACCGGCCAGGGACGCAGGGGACCGCTCTACTGTTGGATTGGGCAGGGATGTTCGCATACGCGTTTCCTCCCCTAGCGCTGATTACGAGAGTAGTTTCCAAGCTCCTCAGGTCGAACATGGAAATGATCCTGATTGCTCCAGATTGGCCTCGGCCGTGGTGGTATCCGGACCTTCTACATCTGTCTGTGTGTCCACACAAACAGCTCCCTTGCAGGCCGGACCTGTTGAGCAAGATGAACGGGAGGATAATGCATCCCAACCTCCCATCATTGAACCTAACAGCATGGCTCCTGAGGTCCTGCAATATGGACATTTGAACTTGCCTCCCGAATGCATGAACATTTTAAAGGAGGCTAAGAGACCGTCCACGAGAGCGTCCTATGCATTCAAGTGGAAAAGGTTTTACTTGTGGTGTAGAGATCATCATTTGGATCCGACTAAGGGACAGGAGGACGTCATCTTACCATACCTCCTTTCCCTCGCAACTGCTGGTTTAAAGTACACTTCAATTAGAGTGCATTTGTCAGCTATTGTAGCATACAGAAAATCACCTGATCAGATGTCTTTCTTTCAGGTTCCAGTGGTTAAGGACTTCCTCCAGGGGTTGAAGAAAGTGTATCGCCCTGTGCGAAATCCTTCTCCTCCGTGGGAATTGAACCTAGTTCTATCAAGGTTAATGTCTCCACCTTTCGAGCCCATCCACAAGGCTTCCTTACAACATCTCTCTTGGAAGGCAGCTTTTTTGGTGGCGATTACCTCTGCGCGCAGAGTAAGTGAGATACAAGCGCTCTGCGCGAAGGAACCATATACTATATTCCACCACAACAGAGTAGTCCTAAGGGCTCACCCATCTTTCTTGCCTAAGGTCATCTCTGATTTTCATATAAATCAGTCTATTTCCCTCCCTTCCTTTTTTCCAAATCCTACGACCCCAGCCGAGCGATCACTTCACTCCTTAGATCTTAAGAGGGTACTTAAGTTTTATTTGGAAAAGACTAAAGGGATTAGGAAAACGGACCAACTGTTTGTGAACTATGGCTCAATGAGAACAGGTTTTCCAGCGGCCAAGAGGTCGATCTCCAGATGGATTGTCTCATGCATTAAGTTGGCCTATCAGCTAGCAGGCAAACCTTTGTTGATGTCTCCAAAAGCGCATTCTTCTAGAGGGAAGGCCGCTACAGTAGCTTTTCTTGCATGACATCCCAATGTCGGAAATATGCTAGGCGGCAACCTGGAAATCAGTTCATACCTTTACGAGGCATTACTGTCTCGAATCTGATTCCAGGGCCGATACTCAAGTAGGGCAAGCCTCCTTGAGGAATCTGTTTGGGTAGTCTATAGTCTACTCAGACTTATTGATGAGATTACTGTCTTATCATTCCTTTGCCCGCAGGGATGAGGAGAGGCTCGCTACTCTATTCTAATGCTTATGACTATTGATGAGGATCCCCTGGAAGAGAAGGATTAGTTACTTACCTGTATTCCTAGTTCTCTTCCAGGGGTATCCTAATCAAAGTCATAAGCAACCCTCCCCGGGCAAAAGATACTCTTTAATAAGGTGATATTGTTAACCTATTTGTTATTGGGTTTGTTTTCAGTCTCCGAAAAGAACAACTGACCTAACTGTCAGCCCTGGGGCATGACAGGGGGTCATGAGTGCCTTAAAGGCACGGTGTCAGTTTATTGCTATTCAGCTACAGGTTAGCTTTTCAGTCTTTTTAGACTGTGTGTTTGCAATGCAGCCTGGGAGCTTCCTATGCTTCCAGTGAGTTATGAGAATTTCTACTGCTTTCTGAGCATTAAAACAATTTCTAAACAATCTTTGGTGGTGTTTCTCATGTTTCTAATGCTTATTATACATGTATGGTGGAAATTCTTCACAGCATATTTCAGCTCTAATGTGATTTGGCTGCTATTGCTTGTTTTTATATATATATTATTTATATATATATATATATATATATGTGGGGCACATATAATATAGTGTTTCCGGGGTCCCGCGCATGGGCGGGAATATTCTAATGCTTATGACTTTGATGAGGATACCCCTGGAAGAGAACTAGGATTACAGGTAAGTAACTAATCCATCTTGGCATGGATTTTTGCTTCCACCGTAAACAAAGAGGTAGGGCAGTACGATTTACAATCCTCCGCTGGCTTTTCGGGTTTGTGGATAACTACAATGGCAGCAGTACGATTATCAGCCGGGAGAAGGCCCGATTCATAGCATTCATTATAAAGGTTCAACAGGTGTGGCGCTAGTTTCGTCGCCATCGGTTTGAGGAGCTTGATAGGGAGTCCATTAGGACCCATTGCTTTGCCAGACCGAACATCTTGTATTGCTTTTAGGGCCCATTGCTTTGCCGGACCAAACATCTTGTATTGCTTTTTGGACCTCTGCTTTAGAGACGTCCACATCCAGTGCTGGTGGCAAGGAGGTCTGCTACCATTGAAGCTTGAGAAGCCTGAGGGACCCTTTACACTTCCTCAAAATGTGAAGCAAAAACTTCAGCGATTCCCTGAGGGTCAATAATTGGGATGCCGTCAGGGCCCGTTATTGCCCGTACCCATCTCGCTGCCTGTTCCTTGCGTTCCAGCCATGCCAGGACTTACCCGTGCGCTTGCCTTGTTCATAAATCCGGTGACGAGTAGCTAAGGGGCGCATTGTGGCCTCCTCCAAGAGGAGTTGTCTGTAATCCTGTCTTTCAATTTTAATACTGTGTTGGGTGTTACGGGCAGGGGCTTGAGAGATGGCCTCCTCTATGTGCAATATGTCTCTTTCCAGTTCAACCACCCTCTTGTTACGCTTGGTCCTGTGGCCCACCATCCTCGACCGTGCCCTACCTTTAATAACCACTAAGTAAACTCCCTTGCAACGTGTTTTCGTGAGGAGGTTTTTTCCATATTACCTCAGGCTAAACATCGCCCTTCGATTAATAGTTTTTCCACTTTATGGATTTGGTCGCGCACTCCACTATTGCGCTATGCCACCTCTCCTGGTTAAAGGTAGGATTGGTGATTTTCGTGGAGACTTGTTGTCCCGAAGCTTTGGGCTTCAATGGTGCTGCCTTGTGCCTCTGGTTGTACAGGCACCTGCAAACCATGAGTTAAAATTCCTCTGATGTTAAGAAATATGCGTCCTCACCACTACGTATGCTCGGGGTCGGTCTGGTTGGCATTCGATTGTGGTACGGCATAGGTTTTCCTGTTTTGCTTCTACCCCACCTCATGGCCATTGCGTGATCTGTTATCCTTCCCTCCCTGTCGTTGCTTGACCTTTTATCCTTGCCTTCCAGCTGTTGTATGATCTATTCTCCTTCCTTCAGAGTCCTTGTATGAACCTGTGTTCTATATGTATATCATGTACCATGCTTGCCTTTCTGATGGGGATTGCTTCCCTCATCTGTCTTGTGTGAGTCTTTCTCCTGGATATCCCGTTAGGTAATTCTGGAACTCTCAGTTATAGTTACTTCTTGACCTCCTAGGTCTAGGTTTTTGGACAAGTGCACTCTTTCATGTTTTCCCCTTTGGGATTAAGTGCCTGTTGAGATTCTTCTTACAGGCAATGTTGTGTTCTAGCCATGCTCTGTTCTTGGAGGGGCATTTCCCCCCCCTTTTCACTTTCTATTGCTGGTACTTGGGGCATGCTAAGCATGCCTTCAGCGTTGCTGTGTATTGTCGCGCTGCAGCATGCATTATCTGCTTAGGTGTATTGATAAGACTGAGTTCCTTCCGTTTTTCATATGTCCATTTATGCCCTTTGGATATATTTTGTTACGTGGGCTTTTCTGCCGCGCAGTGTCTATCCTTTTCGGTCTCCGGATATAAAAAAAAGAAATAATAATGAATAATAACTAAAACAAAAAAAAGAGAGAGAGGAAAGGGAGAAAAGGACAAAGGATGGAGCGTTCTCCATGATAAAACTCCTACTTCTTCGTTTGGTGTATGCCTCGTTTTATAGGGCTTTTCCCTGCTTGGGTTAATGAGGTTTGTCTCTGTTGGCCCTTCTTCTGTTGCTCTTATCAGTACAGGAGCTTCACGTATTCTTTTGTACCCTTTTTTAGTGTACTTTGGTGTTTCACATAAGGCATTCTGACTCCTGTCAGGTGATTTTGTGTAGGTTTTCGCATATTTTCCCTCAGTCTCTGTTTTCCTTTGCTGGGGTTATCTGTTCCTCTGTTTTTTATCCCTTGGTCTTTCTTTCCCACCTGGCGGTGGAGGACTTAATCTATTTTATTGTGCTTGGACTGGTCCATTTACACTCTTCTTAATATCTTAGTTTTTCTTTTCACTTAGTGGTTTACTTTGTCTCCTCTAGTGGCCCCATTCTTTCATCTAAGATAGATCGGTCTGGTGGCTCAGTCCTCTATGGTATACATTGCGGAGTCCTTTGCCCCGTCTAGTGGTCATGCACCCACGTTCCAATGGGGCCATTGTTTAATTGGATCCATGCTTATCTTCCTTGGAGTTTGGTTACAACGGTCGTCTGTACTTCGGTACCACTATGCCTGAGGAAACGGCCTCCTTACTCTTGGTGCATGTTACTTGCTTCCATTTTCGTTGTGGTCGTTACCATCTTTGTTCTTACTTTCAGTCCTCTAATGCCATACTAATATATTGAGGTATATGTGTAAAAACAAAGCTTTTATTATTTCATCAGTAATGTTAACAATTATGTCATTTGAAATGTCATCAGGTATGCCATAAATGATGTCATAGAACATGTCATGAGTGATGTAATATGTGAGGTCATAAGGAGTTCATGGCGGAGTCACAAGTTATAGGTAGCTCTACTAACTATAACTAGTGAATTTTAAAACATTTGTTTTCATCAAAACATTAATATTGTGACTGAGATATTCACCTTACTATGTTACATTAACCTTTGTTGTTTTCTGTGAATTTGCACAAAAACAGTTGTTTTTCATCATGCCCAACTATGTTTCTTTTTTTAGGTCCAGCATTCGAAACCTCTTGCATATACTTTAGTATATACTTTTTTATGGGCTCTCTGCTTTTCCGTTTGTTTCAGTGTCCTTTAAAAAGAAAATCCTTGCTTGCTAGTGGTCAATCCATTCTCTTTGTCCCTCCTTTTTGTCAGTTGTACACTCCTACATAGCAGTGCCCTAGTACCTGTACCCCATCACTTGTCTCATGGTAACATCTGTTTAAGGACTACTTTTCCCTTTCTTTGAAGCATTCCACCCGAGCACTGGATGTTTTCAGTTGCTCGATGTCAGTTTCTGTAAATATGGCTATAAATCATGCTCTTCTCTGGTTACAAGTGCTGTGCATTCAAAGAACTAGGTGAAATGTTACAGTCTGCTCTCCGAGGGCGACTATCTCTGCTCCCTGCCGTGGAAGAGAATCGTGCCCACAACTATTTACATCGAGTTACGCGCAGCCAATTCTCCGCGAAAATCGCAGCCTTTACAATTTTATATCTAAGTTGCCCCAATTTAAGACGGTGACAGCACGTCATGCGCATGTGGTCATTAACGTCATGTAGAGGCCGTCTCGTTTCTTTCATCGTTGCTTGTTACTGCAGCTGCCCCAAGCCATCAAGCAATGTATGTTCTTGGCTAGAAACTCAGAGGACACCTCCCACAATCCCACCCTGGAATCTCCCTGCTCGTGTGTACAAGTGGAGACATGCATTCTGGTGTGTTTTACTGCCTTCTGGAATGCTTCATTGCTATGTGTGTGCATTTTTGGAATCTTTAAAGCTCTTCCGCAATAACATAATTTGTAATTCATGCGTGAGTGGGGTTTGGAAAAAGGAACGCTTGTAGACAAAATTTCAAAAAATGATATACAAAACTGTGCATTGCAAACCTTGGTGTTGCTTATTTTGACTGGGACGATTACAATTTCTTATCTTCGATTTTGGTTTGTTGTTACTGTTTGAAGGTGTTTATCTTGTAATGATTGGATAACTATAATGCAAGTAATAAGTAAACAGTAAGCGTAGCACGTGGTATAATATTCTGACCGGTGCAAGATAAGTTAGAAGATGGATTACCCAGGATAACGCAGTGTTTTTTTAAACGGGAACACAGAGACTCAAACTCGCACACTTAAATATTTTTAAGGGTAGTTAGTTGGGGAAGTGTTATCTGAGCAGCAGAGTATGAGGAGGTAAAACCGTACTGGCCTGGCTGCAAAGGCCGGGATGTTGGACTTTTTCTTAATTTATTACTTTTTAGGTCTCGCCTGAGCTAGCGCACATGCGCGGCTCTGTGAGGCTTATTGTAAGGACTTTCAACCTCCAGAGCTTTTCCTCACGTTTTTCTTTTTTACTGCCATTTATTTTATTGGCCATTGCTTAATGATTCCACAAAAGAAAGCACACAAATGGTCAAAGGCTCGGGTATGTCCCGCTTTATCTTTAAATGTCCTTTCACATAGCCTATGTGTCTCGGAAGCGAGCAGCGGCACCATCTGTTTCCAATTATCGCGCCCGCGCTTGTTATGAGTGGCTCCTATCCAGAGAGAGGGACAGAGTGGATGTCGGGAAGGGGTGGGGGGTCGAGAATTGGATGGTGGTGGCTCGACCTTTGCCTCTGATGGCCACAGAGAGAAGGGCTTGACAGCTGCGCGAGGCACCGCTCCTCAGTGCCACCACACTGCCTTCTCCCCGGACAGCCGCGTGGCCTCTGCCAGCGTCAGGCAGAGCTGCTCATCCCTCGATACCCTTAGAACCGCGCTCTGGATACCTCTCCTCTGCCAGCTCTCTTTCTGAAGGGCGTGCCAAGAGCCGCGGCTCCCGCTTCTCTGCAGGACGAACTGGCCTGAAAGAGGCCTCTGGAGCTCTCTAGCTGCAGGCTCCCTAGAGGAGGCAGGAAAAACACTAAATAGAGGGCGCAATATCTTCACCCACGAACCCCGTCCATTTATGTAAAAATGTCCCTCCTATTGCAAAAGGAGAAACTGGGCAAAGATGAAATGGCACCTTTACTTCCTGCACCCCCACCTACAGTGCTATCTGATGGAACCCTTTTTCTCGTTGTGCTTCTGGCTGTTGCACTCAGTACGTAGTAGCCCCTCTTTTCTGTGCTTGCTATAGTCCAACCTCCCTCCTTGTAGGCTGCAGACTGCGCCTAGTCGTAATACGCTGACAAACGCATAAGACAGGAACACGTCAGATGCTGTAATATTGTTTATCTAATCCTTGCAGCGTTGCGGAAGCGGAATGCATACTAAAAAGAGCAGGCCCTACAAAGGCTGCAGATTCACCAACACGCCCGGGGTATTGGTCACATAACATGCCCCTGACCCTCATTCACATGACAGGATGTGACATCAAATGCCTTTAACCCTGATGCCATTGTAGGAAACATCACGAAAAGTTAAAAAAAAATAGTAGTAGTAATGGAAAAAATTATACCAAAGTAAATCAAATTGTACTTTGTCACCAACCATAGCCACATACTACATGGGCAGTATTCATACATATGCAGAGGGCATAACCACGAAAGAAAATAGAAGTTCAAATGATCAAGCGCCCTCTTAGACACCAAGGTAGAGCTGACGCCCTATCCAAAAACATCAACATCATTTATTTTGGCACAATTATAATATGTAGCTGTAGCCTCGAATGCCTTATTATAGCGCCAACAACCACAGAGAGAATCATTGCATGCCTACGCCTCAGTGCATGCTCAGCCCAGCAGACTCCCATACTGCAGTGCTGTCACATAATCATTAATAATATGCTGGCCTGGCCCCGAGTGGTACAAACGTGCAGGTTATCTTTGTCAGAACCAATCTGCACAGACCTACTCCGAAGCACAAGTGAGAGCAGCAACAATGCACTGTTCACACACACACTTCCCAAGCTTTGCCCCTTTACATCACAAGTGCTTGCGTGCACAGAAAAACGGAGTGCCTATTCTGACGAAAGCAAGTTTTGTTTAAGCAGGGATTAGTGTGGCACACACCTAACCTGTAAACGCTATCAATTACCATGGCCTTTATTTTATCTACTGCAGGAGCCCCCAACAGCCAGGGGTGCTACATCCATAGCAGACCTTTGGGATCACCCCGACCATTCCGGATTTGAGCCGATGGTTGCCAGTGGGGGCCACCTGCACTTATTTTTTCTGCGCCAGACATATCCCGTGAGCAGCAGAGGGAAAACACACCCTAACAGGAAAGTAGGACGAAGAGAAAAATAGAAAACACGTCACCAAGGGAGAAAGCATGAACCTGCAAGAGTGAAGGAAGGAGCAGGGCGTGACTGGCAGTGGATGAGAGGCCTGAGGTGGGTTCAGGACCGAGCAGCTTAGGTATGTGGCGCTCGAACATGTACTGGCGCCGGCCGTGGGCTTCCAGGCAGCTTCGGTCACCATTTGACAAATTAAGCACTGTCCCGACTATCCGGATTTGCACTTTGATAAATCCCATCATTTTTTTTACATGAACATGCTGGACAACGGATAGCCATGTCTCAGTTGTGTATGCGCATTGCCCCCCCTTCTCGTGTCCGTCTATATATCACATATGATACGTACGTGAGTACCTAGCCACGTTTTTGCTTGTGAGTACCTTATAAGCCTTGTCCCTTTTCACTGTCGTCTACTACACCCTCACATCACCTCTTTTACCTAGCCCTCATATGCATGTACCTGGCACACTCACCTGTGTGCACTCACCCCTTTTCACCCGCTTGCACAAAGCCACCCCAGCTACTCCAAATGAAATGAAATAACGAGAGACTGCCTGGGCCCCTCTCACTTGACAGCTTGCAGCCTCTCTCTCGTGAGCAACGAGCCCCAATCTCACCCACAGATGTAGTGTCTGCTTCCCTCTGTGCTCCCAACCTCCTGTCACATGCTGGCCTTTGGTACCTCCTGTCTGCAGGCGTGCAACGCCCATTGGACTTAAAGGGCTTCGGCCCCCTCCCCCCTTCGTTGTGTGTGGCAGCCCGGGCTGAGACAGCTTCCCGGATGCGCACACAGCCGCACCCGAGAACTTCACAGGTCTTTAAAAGACCATTTGCATGTTAATGAGGCTTTGTCGTTTTTTCACCCCTTCTTAGAATTCCTGCATCTCCACACTTCCTACTGCTGGAAGAATCAGCCTCCCACCCCCTGAATTTTTTTCTTAGCCCCCACGAAATTTGCTTCTAGTTGCGCCTCTGCCTGTCTGCATACAGCGCCATCTAACCTGTATGTAACAACCCCGCTCTCCCGCTTACACCCTGCTGACCTAATCCGCGTGCACCAAAGCCATCACTGGTGCACATCAAAGCATCATCTCACCTGCGATCACATAGCCCCACCCCCCCACACCCCATCTCACCTGTTTGCACCTAGCACCCTTTCATGTGGGCATCTAGCCTCCGTCCTGTTGGCACGGTCCCCTCTCTTACCCGTTTGCAGTGATTACCCCCTTGCCTGTGCACGCCCATCTCTAGACTTCCCTCTCCTCTGGGTACTCTGCCCCTTCAATGGGACTCCATCTACTTCTTCAACCTCTTCTACCAGATCGTCCAAGAGGGACTACTCCCCGACGTTGACGGACAGTCCTGCGTCCAGGTCCTCCCCAGTGGATGACATTGGCACGTATCTGGATGTGCTGCAAAGAGGAGCGCTTAAACTGAACATCGAGATGTCTGTCCCTCAAGTAACAACGACAGTCATTTTTGAAACTTTACACAAGAAGACCATCTCCAGACCTCTGCTGCCTTTAGTCCCGGGGATTATGGACCCTGTCAAGGAGGTTTTCCTTACACCAGCAGCAGTCAGAGCGGTACCGGCCCGCATTCAGAAGAAGTACAAACCGGCGGCTACTGACCAGGTGTTTGTAAAATCTGACCCTCCAGCAGACTCTGTGATTGTGGCACCGGCGAGGAAGACACATGCGGTTGCTGGTTCCTCTTCAGTCCCGCCAGATAAGGACAGCAAAACTCAAGACTCCTGGGGTCGAAAGGTTTGCAACTCTGCTGCTTCCACTCTTAAGGTCGCTAGTGCAGCTGCGCTTCTGGGTCGATATGACAGAGCCTTATGGGACTCGATGGAAAGATTCAAAGCCAAGCTGCCAAAAGAGGACCAGCAGGACTTTGAAGAAACTGTTACAGAGGGGTGTCTGGTGGCGAATCAGATGATAAGCACGGCCGCGGATGGGGCGGTGCTTTCGGCTCATTCCTATTCCCATGGAGTTCGTGCCAGAAGATCGGCCTGGTTGCGCCTTACAGGTCTGAAACCGGATGCTCAGCATCGGATTCTGAATCTTCCCTTTTCGGGTTCCGCTCTCATCGGAGAACATGCGTACGAAGAGATGACCCGAATGAAGACTAAGCTGGATACGGTGAAGGCGGTGGGCTTGGAGAAGAAAAAGGAATTCAAGCGCTGCTTCAAGACCAACATGGGGAGAGGGGCTCAACAGAAGGTTCAAACCCCTCAGTGGTCCCAAAACAAAACTCAAGGGAAACCCCAGTTTCGTGGCAAGCCCAGCAGAGGTAGAGGAGGTCACCAACAGTCCTCCAACACCACAAGAGGAGGAAAGGCCTGAGCAGAGGCTTCCTCTGGCGTCGTTGCCCACTCCAGTGGGAGGAAGTGCTTCACAACACCTGGCAGAGTGGGTCAGCATCACAAAAGATCAGTGGGTGCTGAATATACTGTGCAATGTATACAGGATACGTTTCCGTGCTCTTCCAAAGAGCATCCCTCCAAAGAGCTCGTGCCCTCACCAGCTAAGCTTGCTCCGACGAGAGGTGAAAATCCTGCTGCAAAAAAGAGCGATAGAAGAGGTTCCTCCCGCTCTAAGAGGAAAAGGAGTTTACTCCAGATATTTCCTTGTCCCCAAAAAAAGATCAGGAGGACAAGTTCAGACCCATACTCGACCTACGACTATTAAACAAAGTCATCGTCAAGGAAAAGTTCCGCATGTTAGCGCTTCACCAAATACTTCCACATCTTCAAGCCGGAGATTGGATGTGTTCGGTGGATCTGCAAGATGCGTACTTTCACATCCCGATTGCGCAACAACATCGCAAGTACCTAAGGTTTGTCGTAGGGAACAAACACTACCAGTACAAGGTGTTACCCTTCGGTCTCAAGTCCGCACCACGAGTCTTCACCAAATGCATGGCAGTGGTGGCGGCTTTTCTTCACAAGAAGGGTCTCTTCATTTACCCATACCTGGACGACTGGCTCCCAAAAGGTCCATCTCCGGTACAAGTAACGCACAATCTGCAACTGTGCCTGCTCCAGCTACACAGACTCGGCCTCCATGTGAACCTGGAGAAGTCAGTCCAGCGGCCTACACAGTCCATCCACTAGGCTCCGTTCTGGACACAAGCTTGGGAAAAGCGTTTCCTTCGGAGGAGAGACTTTTTTCCATGAAACAGAAATGTGGGATTCTGCTAGAGTCTCGGCTTCCAACAGCCCGACAAGTAGCATCTCTACTGGGTTCCATGGCGTTCTGCATTTTTCTCATCCCAAACGCCAGGCTGAGAATACGTCCTCTACAACAGGCTCTGGAGGATCAGTGGGACCAAGCGACAGGACGCTGGGAAGATCAAATCAATCTTTCCCAGGCGACAAAAGAGACCATCAGATGGTGGACTCGGAGAAAGAATGTGATGGTGGGGGTGCCGTTTCACCAACCCATTCCTTCCCAGTCTATAGTGACGGATGCCTCCCTGCAAGGCTGGGGAGCACACATGGGTCTGCTTCAGATTCAAGGCCAGTGGTCTGCGCAGGAGCAGACATACCACATCAACATGCTGGAACTCAGAGCGGTATTCCTGGCTCTCAAAGCTTTCCTACCAGCGATCAAATCCAACTCAGTCCTGGTTCAGACGGACAATACGACCACCATGTTCTATCTGAACAAACAAGGAGGCACAAGATCTCGCCCACTATCTCGAGAGGCTGAGGCAATCTGGCATTGGCTTCTCTTTCGAGGTCTCACAGTAGTGGCAGTGCACCTTCCAGGCGAGTTGAACGTCAAGGCAGATGCACTCAGCAGGCACTTCGAAGATCAGCCAGACTGGGTGCTAAGCGACGAAGTAGTAGAAGAGCTTTTTCGTTGCTGGGGTCGTCCATCCATAGACTTGTTTGCAGACGACGAAAACACCAAATGCCACGCCTTTGCGTCCAGGTTCCACCGGCCAGGGACGCAGGGGACCGCTCTACTGTTGGATTGGGCAGGGATGTTCGCATACGCGTTTCCTCCCCTAGCGCTGATTACGAGAGTAGTTTCCAAGCTCCTCAGGTCGAACATGGAAATGATCCTGATTGCTCCAGATTGGCCTCGGCCGTGGTGGTATCCGGACCTTCTACATCTGTCTGTGTGTCCACACAAACAGCTCCCTTGCAGGCCGGACCTGTTGAGCAAGATGAACGGGAGGATAATGCATCCCAACCTCCCATCATTGAACCTAACAGCATGGCTCCTGAGGTCCTGCAATATGGACATTTGAACTTGCCTCCCGAATGCATGAACATTTTAAAGGAGGCTAAGAGACCGTCCACGAGAGCGTCCTATGCATTCAAGTGGAAAAGGTTTTACTTGTGGTGTAGAGATCATCATTTGGATCCGACTAAGGGACAGGAGGACGTCATCTTACCATACCTCCTTTCCCTCGCAACTGCTGGTTTAAAGTACACTTCAATTAGAGTGCATTTGTCAGCTATTGTAGCATACAGAAAATCACCTGATCAGATGTCTTTCTTTCAGGTTCCAGTGGTTAAGGACTTCCTCCAGGGGTTGAAGAAAGTGTATCGCCCTGTGCGAAATCCTTCTCCTCCGTGGGAATTGAACCTAGTTCTATCAAGGTTAATGTCTCCACCTTTCGAGCCCATCCACAAGGCTTCCTTACAACATCTCTCTTGGAAGGCAGCTTTTTTGGTGGCGATTACCTCTGCGCGCAGAGTAAGTGAGATACAAGCGCTCTGCGCGAAGGAACCATATACTATATTCCACCACAACAGAGTAGTCCTAAGGGCTCACCCATCTTTCTTGCCTAAGGTCATCTCTGATTTTCATATAAATCAGTCTATTTCCCTCCCTTCCTTTTTTCCAAATCCTACGACCCCAGCCGAGCGATCACTTCACTCCTTAGATCTTAAGAGGGTACTTAAGTTTTATTTGGAAAAGACTAAAGGGATTAGGAAAACGGACCAACTGTTTGTGAACTATGGCTCAATGAGAACAGGTTTTCCAGCGGCCAAGAGGTCGATCTCCAGATGGATTGTCTCATGCATTAAGTTGGCCTATCAGCTAGCAGGCAAACCTTTGTTGATGTCTCCAAAAGCGCATTCTTCTAGAGGGAAGGCCGCTACAGTAGCTTTTCTTGCATGACATCCCAATGTCGGAAATATGCTAGGCGGCAACCTGGAAATCAGTTCATACCTTTACGAGGCATTACTGTCTCGAATCTGATTCCAGGGCCGATACTCAAGTAGGGCAAGCCTCCTTGAGGAATCTGTTTGGGTAGTCTATAGTCTACTCAGACTTATTGATGAGATTACTGTCTTATCATTCCTTTGCCCGCAGGGATGAGGAGAGGCTCGCTACTCTATTCTAATGCTTATGACTATTGATGAGGATCCCCTGGAAGAGAAGGATTAGTTACTTACCTGTATTCCTAGTTCTCTTCCAGGGGTATCCTAATCAAAGTCATAAGCAACCCTCCCCGGGCAAAAGATACTCTTTAATAAGGTGATATTGTTAACCTATTTGTTATTGGGTTTGTTTTCAGTCTCCGAAAAGAACAACTGACCTAACTGTCAGCCCTGGGGCATGACAGGGGGTCATGAGTGCCTTAAAGGCACGGTGCCAGTTTATTGCTATTCAGCTACAGGTTAGCTTTTCAGTCTTTTTAGACTGTGTGTTTGCAATGCAGCCTGGGAGCTTCCTATGCTTCCAGTGAGTTATGAGAATTTCTACTGCTTTCTGAGCATTAAAACAATTTCTAAACAATCTTTGGTGGTGTTTCTCATGTTTCTAATGCTTATTATACATGTATGGTGGAAATTCTTCACAGCATATTTCAGCTCTAATGTGATTTGGCTGCTATTGCTTGTTTTTATATATATATTATTTATATATATATATATATATATATGTGGGGCACATATAATATAGTGTTTCCGGGGTCCCGCGCATGGGCGGGAATATTCTAATGCTTATGACTTTGATGAGGATACCCCTGGAAGAGAACTAGGATTACAGGTAAGTAACTAATCCATCTTGGCATGGATTTTTGCTTCCACCGTAAACAAAGAGGTAGGGCAGTACGATTTACAATCCTCCGCTGGCTTTTCGGGTTTGTGGATAACTACAATGGCAGCAGTACGATTATCAGCCGGGAGAAGGCCCGATTCATAGCATTCATTATAAAGGTTCAACAGGTGTGGCGCTAGTTTCGTCGCCATCGGTTTGAGGAGCTTGATAGGGAGTCCATTAGGACCCATTGCTTTGCCAGACCGAACATCTTGTATTGCTTTTAGGGCCCATTGCTTTGCCGGACCAAACATCTTGTATTGCTTTTTGGACCTCTGCTTTAGAGACGTCCACATCCAGTGCTGGTGGCAAGGAGGTCTGCTACCATTGAAGCTTGAGAAGCCTGAGGGACCCTTTACACTTCCTCAAAATGTGAAGCAAAAACTTCAGCGATTCCCTGAGGGTCAATAATTGGGATGCCGTCAGGGCCCGTTATTGCCCGTACCCATCTCGCTGCCTGTTCCTTGCGTTCCAGCCATGCCAGGACTTACCCGTGCGCTTGCCTTGTTCATAAATCCGGTGACGAGTAGCTAAGGGGCGCATTGTGGCCTCCTCCAAGAGGAGTTGTCTGTAATCCTGTCTTTCAATTTTAATACTGTGTTGGGTGTTACGGGCAGGGGCTTGAGAGATGGCCTCCTCTATGTGCAATATGTCTCTTTCCAGTTCAACCACCCTCTTGTTACGCTTGGTCCTGTGGCCCACCATCCTCGACCGTGCCCTACCTTTAATAACCACTAAGTAAACTCCCTTGCAACGTGTTTTCGTGAGGAGGTTTTTTCCATATTACCTCAGGCTAAACATCGCCCTTCGATTAATAGTTTTTCCACTTTATGGATTTGGTCGCGCACTCCACTATTGCGCTATGCCACCTCTCCTGGTTAAAGGTAGGATTGGTGATTTTCGTGGAGACTTGTTGTCCCGAAGCTTTGGGCTTCAATGGTGCTGCCTTGTGCCTCTGGTTGTACAGGCACCTGCAAACCATGAGTTAAAATTCCTCTGATGTTAAGAAATATGCGTCCTCACCACTACGTATGCTCGGGGTCGGTCTGGTTGGCATTCGATTGTGGTACGGCATAGGTTTTCCTGTTTTGCTTCTACCCCACCTCATGGCCATTGCGTGATCTGTTATCCTTCCCTCCCTGTCGTTGCTTGACCTTTTATCCTTGCCTTCCAGCTGTTGTATGATCTATTCTCCTTCCTTCAGAGTCCTTGTATGAACCTGTGTTCTATATGTATATCATGTACCATGCTTGCCTTTCTGATGGGGATTGCTTCCCTCATCTGTCTTGTGTGAGTCTTTCTCCTGGATATCCCGTTAGGTAATTCTGGAACTCTCAGTTATAGTTACTTCTTGACCTCCTAGGTCTAGGTTTTTGGACAAGTGCACTCTTTCATGTTTTCCCCTTTGGGATTAAGTGCCTGTTGAGATTCTTCTTACAGGCAATGTTGTGTTCTAGCCATGCTCTGTTCTTGGAGGGGCATTTCCCCCCCCTTTTCACTTTCTATTGCTGGTACTTGGGGCATGCTAAGCATGCCTTCAGCGTTGCTGTGTATTGTCGCGCTGCAGCATGCATTATCTGCTTAGGTGTATTGATAAGACTGAGTTCCTTCCGTTTTTCATATGTCCATTTATGCCCTTTGGATATATTTTGTTACGTGGGCTTTTCTGCCGCGCAGTGTCTATCCTTTTCGGTCTCCGGATATAAAAAAAAGAAATAATAATGAATAATAACTAAAACAAAAAAAAGAGAGAGAGGAAAGGGAGAAAAGGACAAAGGATGGAGCGTTCTCCATGATAAAACTCCTACTTCTTCGTTTGGTGTATGCCTCGTTTTATAGGGCTTTTCCCTGCTTGGGTTAATGAGGTTTGTCTCTGTTGGCCCTTCTTCTGTTGCTCTTATCAGTACAGGAGCTTCACGTATTCTTTTGTACCCTTTTTTAGTGTACTTTGGTGTTTCACATAAGGCATTCTGACTCCTGTCAGGTGATTTTGTGTAGGTTTTCGCATATTTTCCCTCAGTCTCTGTTTTCCTTTGCTGGGGTTATCTGTTCCTCTGTTTTTTATCCCTTGGTCTTTCTTTCCCACCTGGCGGTGGAGGACTTAATCTATTTTATTGTGCTTGGACTGGTCCATTTACACTCTTCTTAATATCTTAGTTTTTCTTTTCACTTAGTGGTTTACTTTGTCTCCTCTAGTGGCCCCATTCTTTCATCTAAGATAGATCGGTCTGGTGGCTCAGTCCTCTATGGTATACATTGCGGAGTCCTTTGCCCCGTCTAGTGGTCATGCACCCACGTTCCAATGGGGCCATTGTTTAATTGGATCCATGCTTATCTTCCTTGGAGTTTGGTTACAACGGTCGTCTGTACTTCGGTACCACTATGCCTGAGGAAACGGCCTCCTTACTCTTGGTGCATGTTACTTGCTTCCATTTTCGTTGTGGTCGTTACCATCTTTGTTCTTACTTTCAGTCCTCTAATGCCATACTAATATATTGAGGTATATGTGTAAAAACAAAGCTTTTATTATTTCATCAGTAATGTTAACAATTATGTCATTTGAAATGTCATCAGGTATGCCATAAATGATGTCATAGAACATGTCATGAGTGATGTAATATGTGAGGTCATAAGGAGTTCATGGCGGAGTCACAAGTTATAGGTAGCTCTACTAACTATAACTAGTGAATTTTAAAACATTTGTTTTCATCAAAACATTAATATTGTGACTGAGATATTCACCTTACTATGTTACATTAACCTTTGTTGTTTTCTGTGAATTTGCACAAAAACAGTTGTTTTTCATCATGCCCAACTATGTTTCTTTTTTTAGGTCCAGCATTCGAAACCTCTTGCATATACTTTAGTATATACTTTTTTATGGGCTCTCTGCTTTTCCGTTTGTTTCAGTGTCCTTTAAAAAGAAAATCCTTGCTTGCTAGTGGTCAATCCATTCTCTTTGTCCCTCCTTTTTGTCAGTTGTACACTCCTACATAGCAGTGCCCTAGTACCTGTACCCCATCACTTGTCTCATGGTAACATCTGTTTAAGGACTACTTTTCCCTTTCTTTGAAGCATTCCACCCGAGCACTGGATGTTTTCAGTTGCTCGATGTCAGTTTCTGTAAATATGGCTATAAATCATGCTCTTCTCTGGTTACAAGTGCTGTGCATTCAAAGAACTAGGTGAAATGTTACAGTCTGCTCTCCGAGGGCGACTATCTCTGCTCCCTGCCGTGGAAGAGAATCGTGCCCACAACTATTTACATCGAGTTACGCGCAGCCAATTCTCCGCGAAAATCGCAGCCTTTACAATTTTATATCTAAGTTGCCCCAATTTAAGACGGTGACAGCACGTCATGCGCATGTGGTCATTAACGTCATGTAGAGGCCGTCTCGTTTCTTTCATCGTTGCTTGTTACTGCAGCTGCCCCAAGCCATCAAGCAATGTATGTTCTTGGCTAGAAACTCAGAGGACACCTCCCACAATCCCACCCTGGAATCTCCCTGCTCGTGTGTACAAGTGGAGACATGCATTCTGGTGTGTTTTACTGCCTTCTGGAATGCTTCATTGCTATGTGTGTGCATTTTTGGAATCTTTAAAGCTCTTCCGCAATAACATAATTTGTAATTCATGCGTGAGTGGGGTTTGGAAAAAGGAACGCTTGTAGACAAAATTTCAAAAAATGATATACAAAACTGTGCATTGCAAACCTTGGTGTTGCTTATTTTGACTGGGACGATTACAATTTCTTATCTTCGATTTTGGTTTGTTGTTACTGTTTGAAGGTGTTTATCTTGTAATGATTGGATAACTATAATGCAAGTAATAAGTAAACAGTAAGCGTAGCACGTGGTATAATATTCTGACCGGTGCAAGATAAGTTAGAAGATGGATTACCCAGGATAACGCAGTGTTTTTTTAAACGGGAACACAGAGACTCAAACTCGCACACTTAAATATTTTTAAGGGTAGTTAGTTGGGGAAGTGTTATCTGAGCAGCAGAGTATGAGGAGGTAAAACCGTACTGGCCTGGCTGCAAAGGCCGGGATGTTGGACTTTTTCTTAATTTATTACTTTTTAGGTCTCGCCTGAGCTAGCGCACATGCGCGGCTCTGTGAGGCTTATTGTAAGGACTTTCAACCTCCAGAGCTTTTCCTCACGTTTTTCTTTTTTACTGCCATTTATTTTATTGGCCATTGCTTAATGATTCCACAAAAGAAAGCACACAAATGGTCAAAGGCTCGGGTATGTCCCGCTTTATCTTTAAATGTCCTTTCACATAGCCTATGTGTCTCGGAAGCGAGCAGCGGCACCATCTGTTTCCAATTATCGCGCCCGCGCTTGTTATGAGTGGCTCCTATCCAGAGAGAGGGACAGAGTGGATGTCGGGAAGGGGTGGGGGGTCGAGAATTGGATGGTGGTGGCTCGACCTTTGCCTCTGATGGCCACAGAGAGAAGGGCTTGACAGCTGCGCGAGGCACCGCTCCTCAGTGCCACCACACTGCCTTCTCCCCGGACAGCCGCGTGGCCTCTGCCAGCGTCAGGCAGAGCTGCTCATCCCTCGATACCCTTAGAACCGCGCTCTGGATACCTCTCCTCTGCCAGCTCTCTTTCTGAAGGGCGTGCCAAGAGCCGCGGCTCCCGCTTCTCTGCAGGACGAACTGGCCTGAAAGAGGCCTCTGGAGCTCTCTAGCTGCAGGCTCCCTAGAGGAGGCAGGAAAAACACTAAATAGAGGGCGCAATATCTTCACCCACGAACCCCGTCCATTTATGTAAAAATGTCCCTCCTATTGCAAAAGGAGAAACTGGGCAAAGATGAAATGGCACCTTTACTTCCTGCACCCCCACCTACAGTGCTATCTGATGGAACCCTTTTTCTCGTTGTGCTTCTGGCTGTTGCACTCAGTACGTAGTAGCCCCTCTTTTCTGTGCTTGCTATAGTCCAACCTCCCTCCTTGTAGGCTGCAGACTGCGCCTAGTCGTAATACGCTGACAAACGCATAAGACAGGAACACGTCAGATGCTGTAATATTGTTTATCTAATCCTTGCAGCGTTGCGGAAGCGGAATGCATACTAAAAAGAGCAGGCCCTACAAAGGCTGCAGATTCACCAACACGCCCGGGGTATTGGTCACATAACATGCCCCTGACCCTCATTCACATGACAGGATGTGACATCAAATGCCTTTAACCCTGATGCCATTGTAGGAAACATCACGAAAAGTTAAAAAAAAATAGTAGTAGTAATGGAAAAAATTATACCAAAGTAAATCAAATTGTACTTTGTCACCAACCATAGCCACATACTACATGGGCAGTATTCATACATATGCAGAGGGCATAACCACGAAAGAAAATAGAAGTTCAAATGATCAAGCGCCCTCTTAGACACCAAGGTAGAGCTGACGCCCTATCCAAAAACATCAACATCATTTATTTTGGCACAATTATAATATGTAGCTGTAGCCTCGAATGCCTTATTATAGCGCCAACAACCACAGAGAGAATCATTGCATGCCTACGCCTCAGTGCATGCTCAGCCCAGCAGACTCCCATACTGCAGTGCTGTCACATAATCATTAATAATATGCTGGCCTGGCCCCGAGTGGTACAAACGTGCAGGTTATCTTTGTCAGAACCAATCTGCACAGACCTACTCCGAAGCACAAGTGAGAGCAGCAACAATGCACTGTTCACACACACACTTCCCAAGCTTTGCCCCTTTACATCACAAGTGCTTGCGTGCACAGAAAAACGGAGTGCCTATTCTGACGAAAGCAAGTTTTGTTTAAGCAGGGATTAGTGTGGCACACACCTAACCTGTAAACGCTATCAATTACCATGGCCTTTATTTTATCTACTGCAGGAGCCCCCAACAGCCAGGGGTGCTACATCCATAGCAGACCTTTGGGATCACCCCGACCATTCCGGATTTGAGCCGATGGTTGCCAGTGGGGGCCACCTGCACTTATTTTTTCTGCGCCAGACATATCCCGTGAGCAGCAGAGGGAAAACACACCCTAACAGGAAAGTAGGACGAAGAGAAAAATAGAAAACACGTCACCAAGGGAGAAAGCATGAACCTGCAAGAGTGAAGGAAGGAGCAGGGCGTGACTGGCAGTGGATGAGAGGCCTGAGGTGGGTTCAGGACCGAGCAGCTTAGGTATGTGGCGCTCGAACATGTACTGGCGCCGGCCGTGGGCTTCCAGGCAGCTTCGGTCACCATTTGACAAATTAAGCACTGTCCCGACTATCCGGATTTGCACTTTGATAAATCCCATCATTTTTTTTACATGAACATGCTGGACAACGGATAGCCATGTCTCAGTTGTGTATGCGCATTGCCCCCCCTTCTCGTGTCCGTCTATATATCACATATGATACGTACGTGAGTACCTAGCCACGTTTTTGCTTGTGAGTACCTTATAAGCCTTGTCCCTTTTCACTGTCGTCTACTACACCCTCACATCACCTCTTTTACCTAGCCCTCATATGCATGTACCTGGCACACTCACCTGTGTGCACTCACCCCTTTTCACCCGCTTGCACAAAGCCACCCCAGCTACTCCAAATGAAATGAAATAACGAGAGACTGCCTGGGCCCCTCTCACTTGACAGCTTGCAGCCTCTCTCTCGTGAGCAACGAGCCCCAATCTCACCCACAGATGTAGTGTCTGCTTCCCTCTGTGCTCCCAACCTCCTGTCACATGCTGGCCTTTGGTACCTCCTGTCTGCAGGCGTGCAACGCCCATTGGACTTAAAGGGCTTCGGCCCCCTCCCCCCTTCGTTGTGTGTGGCAGCCCGGGCTGAGACAGCTTCCCGGATGCGCACACAGCCGCACCCGAGAACTTCACAGGTCTTTAAAAGACCATTTGCATGTTAATGAGGCTTTGTCGTTTTTTCACCCCTTCTTAGAATTCCTGCATCTCCACACTTCCTACTGCTGGAAGAATCAGCCTCCCACCCCCTGAATTTTTTTCTTAGCCCCCACGAAATTTGCTTCTAGTTGCGCCTCTGCCTGTCTGCATACAGCGCCATCTAACCTGTATGTAACAACCCCGCTCTCCCGCTTACACCCTGCTGACCTAATCCGCGTGCACCAAAGCCATCACTGGTGCACATCAAAGCATCATCTCACCTGCGATCACATAGCCCCACCCCCCCACACCCCATCTCACCTGTTTGCACCTAGCACCCTTTCATGTGGGCATCTAGCCTCCGTCCTGTTGGCACGGTCCCCTCTCTTACCCGTTTGCAGTGATTACCCCCTTGCCTGTGCACGCCCATCTCTAGACTTCCCTCTCCTCTGGGTACTCTGCCCCTTCAATGGGACATCTGCTCTTTACACACATATTCAGACACAAGCTCCAATGACGACTTGTATTAGTAACACAACCAGAAGCACATCCTAACGCCCACAACGATAGACACACGTACACATCGGAAATTGTATGTGGGTGAGATAAAACTTTACTGGTATGTCTCTACTACAAGATGTAAAACAAGCATTGGCATAGCCAATAGGCCTTTGGGACCTTAAAGTTGAATTAAAATTTGTCAACACATAATATTAGCCCATACATGAAGTCTTTCCTACTACTGAGTATCACCAGACAATGTGTAAAATGTTATATACTTTTATATAACAATACAATAATGTATATGCAATAAAAAAAATTCAGACACGAAATTCATGACCACTTTTCATTATATCATAAAATAAAAACATTCGCACAATGTATAAAAACAGAACCCAAAGTTGCCCTAAGCAACCAGACAGGCAATAGTATCCCTCAAATTCTTATACTAAAGAAGGGCACCCTTTTTATCTAGACACTAGGTATAGCATCAACAGTACACACAGAGAGACATGAAACAGACAGTGCAATTTTTCATTGAATAACACATCCGGGTTTAAAGAGTTTTTTCAACCAGTCCTAGTAGCACACTCTTAGCATTTCTACAGGATTGGTTATAGTCCCATTGATTGTGTTGATTTAGGCGTCGACGCGTTTCGATGGTTAAAAATTATTGTTCCATCTTTTTCAAGACACAGATTCGTCTCTTTATAGGCACTGGTTGGTTAAAGGGGTCTCATTATTTTTAAACATTTTTAAAAAAAACGAAAAATCACTTAAGAAAACAAGCATTTGCAATGCAATAGGTCTCGCATTACTGAAAGTTAGATAGTAAGATAAGACCAAGATTTAAAGGCCTGTTTACAGAAAGCGAGTTTGTGGAAGCATACATTAAACCAGGTTTGGGCAACAGGAGGGACTAACCCGAGCTGGACAGCCTAAAGCAAATAAAGCCAGAAAATATGAGTTACAAACCACAAAGCCAATGGTAAACAATGGTGAAATGGATTCCTAAGTAAACTGAATGTCCCCAAGATGTCTTTAGAAGGCTTCGACTTAAAAAGGCTTATGTAGAGTTGCACACAACTATAGAAATCTACAGGAAAAGGTTGTGGTAAATCTGCCATATAGACGGCAGAAAATCCACCTATATGATGGAAGACTTTTTTGAGGAATTTTCCAAATGCCAGAAACTTAGCAACAAATATTTCCACTAATACAGCTTGTGTGTACATGTGAATAAGTCTAGTGACACAAATTGGGCTCACATTTGTCGGCCTTGTTATTGTGCCACAGAAAATACATTAGTATTTCTCCCACTGGCAATGGTGATACCAATGCCGTTTCTTTGAGTTTTCTAAGATGCAGGAACACTTCAACACAAGATCCGCAAGAGGGGACCTCTGAAGGTGATAGCACACTTATTAATTAGAGGTACTAATGCAGCACACATTTGCAGAAATTCTATCAAAAGAAAGTCAGCAAGTGGAATTGGCAACACTGGCACATACTATGCTAGAGGGATTACAACTAATTTGTCACAGTGGCAGAAATGTCTAAATATGATGGACTGCCCTTTGCCCGTGACAGGTGACATAACGCAACATGAAGGGAGCCCCCTGCAGAATGTGGGGAGGGACACCATCATGATACTTATTGACATTGGGATTCAATGGGGAGCCCCTTGAACGCTGAGTGGGCCTTTGAATGTTTAGGGTGCCCCTGCACATCAGTGGCTTTAGAGGTTGGCATTAAACCGCTGCCAGTGACGCGTCATCAGTGGAAGTGAAATATCTGCCAGACGAACTCCGTCAGTCGTCACACATCGAGCACCCCAGCTGGAAAGACAAGCTATCTCCGCAGATGAGAACCTATGTGCAACAGATTTTGGTGAATACGTTATAATGTGACTTAAAGATGCTGGATCGCATGCTGGAGAGTGGCGGAGGGTGAGTTGCAGATGCAGGTCTTGCTCTCTGGGAAAATGCTCATATAAAGTCTACAGGTACACCTGCACCAAAAACATGCATCTTACACATCAATAATCTTTACTACCCTTCCAGCACTGCCCTCTGCTCCTTGCTTATGGAGCTCAAGCCATCATTTATTGCGAGAAGGAAGGATGGCAGCCAGGAGCCCTCCACCGATGAGAGACCCATGTAAGCTCATTGCAGGCGTTTCCAGGCCTCGACTCCCTCATTAGCATCCAAGCTGAGATAGCATGCACTGTCTCCCTTAAGTGCTTTGAGGATCATCCCCACCTGTGCACTCCTTGTGTGGTATGTGTGCCGTATGTGTCCTTGACAGCCTCCCACCCCAGCTGTCAATCTCCACAGATGTTCCCTTCAGAGGGACTGTCAGAGCCTGGCACTCGAACAGCAGTGATGTCCTGTGCCCCCTTCAAATGGGACCCCAGAACAATGGCAACTGTCTGCAGTTGTTAAACGAACTTTATTTTGTGTGTTTAATTGTTTATTGGCTTAATCTGTCCACCAGGGGAAAACTCTACTCTGCGTTAAAAAAAATTAAAGTAATCAATCAATCAGCATTTGTATCATGCAACACGGTCACCACAAGCGGTACCTTGGTGCTGAAGCTGCAGTGTCTTTCTGAAGTCCGGCAGGGAAGTTGCTGTTTGGAGGTGAGGCGGGGGGCAAGTCGTTCTATATCTTGGCAGTGATGTAGAAGGAGCGTCTACGGCTGTGACACATGTGAAGGTGAGGGAGGAGGAGTGCAGATGTCTAGAGGTTTCATGGAAGTTCAGTTAATGTAAGCTGGTCCTTGATTGTGGAGGGCTTTGTAGGCGTGAGTATCTTGAATGGCATCTCTTCTGGATAGGGAACCAGTGGAGGTTTCTGAGGTGGGGGCTGATGTGTGGCTGTTTGTGGAGGTTCAGGATGAGTCTGGCTGCTGGTTTCTGTATGGTCTGGAGTCTTCTGAGGAGGTGGATGATGATGCCGGCGTAGAGAGCGTTGCCGTATTCCTAGCTGCTTGTGACGAGGGCCTGAGTGACGGTCTTTCTGGTGTTGATTGGGATTCATCTGAAGATTCTGCGGAGCATGCAAAGTGTGTGGAATTAAGAGGAGTTGACTGCGTTGACTTGTCGGCTGTAGAGGATGATCCCTAGTTTGCGCGCAATGTCTGTTGGTGTGGAAATTGGTGCAAGTTCAGTTGGCCACCAGCTGTGGTCCCAGGCGGAGGTGTTGTTCCCAAAGATAAGTACTTCTGTCCTGTCGGAGTTGAGTCTGAGGCAGTTGTCCCTGATCCAGTGGGCTACATTGGTCATTGCATTGGAGAAGTTGATTTTGGCGTTGGCGGTGTCCTCGGTGATCAAGAGGATTAGTTGAGTGTTGTCTGCGTAGGAGATTGTTGAGCCCGTTATATCTGACTACGTCTGTGAGGGGGAGGTCATGTAGGTGTTGACAAGCGTGGGGCTGATGGATGATCCTTGGGATACGCCGCATATGATGTCCCTGGGTGTGGAGGTGAAGGCAGGCAGCCAGATCCTCTGTGTTCACCCTGTAAGGACGAAGCAATCCACTTGAGGGTGTCTTGCTGTATGCCGATATTGTCAAGTCTGATGAGGATGTTGTGTGAATCTGTGTTGAATGCCACCGAGAGGTCGAAGAGGATCAGGGCCACAGTTTCTCTGTGGTTGAGGAGTGTTCTGATGCTATCTGGGGCAACAATCAGCACTGCCTCAGTGCTGAAGGTGGCCTGAGATCCTAATTTTAAGGCATCCAGTAGGTGGTTTTGTTCCAGGAATTTTATGACCTGTTGGTTGAAGGCTTTCTTGAGTATTTTGGCTGTGTAGGGGAGCAGGGCAGTCAGGCGATAATTTTTGAGATCGCTGGAGACAGCAGAATCTTTCTTTAGGTGGTGGTCTGACATCTGTGTGTTTTTATCTGTCCGGTCAGGTTGCTGTGGAGATGGGGTGTTAAAGATGCCTGTGAGTACTGAGTTGATTTGTTTTCTTTTCGAGGTTGAGGTTGAAGAGGTGGTGGGGACAGGGGTCAGTGGATGCCCCAAAGTGGATGGATGACTGTGGTAGTCAAGGCTGTGAGCGAAGACCAGGTGGTGATCATTTGGCTGGAGATCGCGGATTGGTTGAGGGTGGTGGGTTGGAGGTCGAAATTGTTGTAGATAGTCACAGTCTTGCTGTGGAAGTAGTCTGAGAGGGTGTTGCAGATTTCTTGGAAGGGGTGGATGGTGTTCTCTATGCATGTCGGGTTGCAGAATTTCTTGACTTGTGTTTGACCACATTGCCTACAGGTGGTGATGGCTGCTTTCTTGGCTTCCTTGATGTGCAGGCGATTGCTGCTGAGGACTGTTTTGTGCGCAGCTCTTTTGGCTGGGTTCTTCATGACACACCATCACTTCTCCAGTTGGTAGCAGTTGTGCTTGGTGGTCCTGACCTCTGGGGTGTACCAGCTGGCTTGTTTTAAGGTTTTGTTACTTTCTGTTGGGCAACTGTTGGTGCAGTTGGTGATCCAGGTGGAAAAGTTCTAGGCGACCTGACAGAGGTGTGGTTGGCTGCAGTGTTAATGCAGGCAGTGATGGCTGCTTTCTTGGCTTCTTTGATGTGAAGGTGATTGTTGCTGAGGGCTATTTTGTGAGCGGCTCTGTCAGCGGGGTTCTTTCGTGATGCTCCATCACTACTCCAGTTGGTAGCAGTTTCACTTCTGGACAGCCTGGTCTAGGTTTGCTGAGGCTTCAGGTTGGGTGGTGGTGAGAGCCTGTGTCCACTGAGTTTTAGTAACTTTGCTCCAGCTGAAGTGGGAGGGAATATGATGCTTTGTGATGGTGTGCTGGGTGTCAGAGATAATGAAGTGTATGATGGCGGGGTCAGTCCAGGTGAGTTCTGTGGTGTGGTGAAATGCATTCTGTAGCTGAAGGTGAAAATGGGGCCAAGTGTGTGTCCGGCCTTGTGCCTGGGTTTGGTGACCAGTTGGGTGAGGCCAGTGTTAAAGCTCTCCCGTATGGCGATGGATAGGTTCAAAGGTTCAAAGGTTTTTTATTTGCATAATTAGTTAAAATTATTACAAAATTCGCATAATAAAATAACGATACAAAATTTATTTAAAAAATTACTAAAATTGTTGTCTCTCGGCTATTGTTTTGTTTGGGGGCGGGGCTTGTGAGGTCCTGGGGTTAAGCTGGCCCTGTTTACCCACGAACTGGATGGTCCTCATATTCTATTAGGTCTAAAAGTTTTCTTGCTTCTGCCAAGGATTTGACTCCACGGCATACTGGGATTATGTTGGAACCACCGAGCCAGCTTGTGACTGCGTGTCTGCAGGATCGAATGTTGAGAGCATTAAAGATGGGTTTCGATAAGAGTCGTCTCTGACTTATCAGGGCCGGACATAAGCAGAAAAGGTGGACAAGTGTTTCGGTGTTGTACCCGCAAAGGCGACATTGATTCGTCTGGTGTGATGATTTCCAGGACGGTAGTAAATCCTTTGTGACATGCATCCCCATCCGATAGGCTGTAAAAGACTTTTTTAGGTGACCACTAAAGTGGGATGTTAGATATGTGTGTGTTTTTGGGGTTGTGAAGCTGTTCTGGATGGTCCAGGCATGCCGCCGTTTTGCCAATAACTTTGTCCTCAAAAAAAGATTTCCATTTTGCTGCCGTATTGGCTGATTTTTTTAGACTTACTTTATCTGTCCCTGATTTCCAAGCGACTGCTAGCTCTAACTTTTCCACGCAGAATGTCAAATACTTTCCCCAATTGTTCATGGATTCAGTTTCCCCTCGTTTTTTAATTTCCTCCCAGCTTAGCCAGTCCAAGGAGTCTGGATCTGCAGATCTAAGTTTGTGGCAGAAGTTCACGAAGCCGCTCATGCTCCGGAACTTCTGATTTTGCAGTCCAAATTCGAGCCTGACTTGTGCGGCTGAAGCAGATTTGGGAAGATTGAAGACCGCTTTATAAATTTTAATTTGATGTTCATTCAAAAGGTCCACCTCCTTACCGCACCACGTGACTAAGCCATAAGATAAAGTGGGCATAATCTGTGCAGCCATTGTTTTTAATAAATGATTGTAGTTTGGGCAGTCCATTTTTTCCTTTAGAGAGCGATACGCGAAGATTAAAGATTGTACTTTTGCTTTGAGTGCTATTTTGTGGTCCTTATAATTTGCTCCTTTTGTTATTGTAATGCCCAAGTACTTATAGTGTTCTTGTTCTTTCACTGGTGCCCCTTGGGCCCTCCATTTGTACTTTAGGTTTTTGCCGGTCAACTAGGCGGACCACTTTAGTTTTCTCTTTGTTAAGTGCTAGGCCTTCCCGTTCTAGGTACAGAGTTAATTTATAAATAGCTCTTTGTAAGCCAATAGGTGTCTTGCTCAATAATACAATATCGTCGGCATATTGTAAATAATATATTGGATTGTTTGCCAAAAATGGAGGATGGTTGTCTGCTGATTCGATCGCGCTTGTGAGGTCAGAGAGAAAAAGGTTAAAAAGGGTAGGGGCTAGTACACAGCCTTGCTTTAAGCCTTGGGGCGTTTGGATGCTACTGGTGGTACTGCCACCATTTCCCAACTTTACTCTTACCCAAGTATGGTAATGAAGAGCTTTGATGGCTCTTAGGAGTTAGTAAGGCATCCCCCAACTCTCTAGTTTGCTCCACAAGCGCACTCTGTTTACCCGATCGAAGGCAGACTTGATGTCTATGAAACAGGCATACAAGCGAGTGCCATTTGCTATTGCTTGGTCCGTTAGGATAGACAGGCAGGGTATCGTGGGTTGGCCCTTTACTCAAGGACAAGGAAGGTGACTGCATAGTTCTCAACTTTAATAATCCAGGGACAGTAAGAAACCTCCTTAACAGAAATTGCAACTATTCAACCATCCGAACTGTTGCAACTATGTTACCCTTGAGTTATTTCTACAGACAACCGGCCATACAACCTCGCCCACCTCCTATGCAATTCCCAGTGCCATTAATGCATCCGCAACCACCATCATTTATGCATTTTCAACCACCACCCATGCACTTTCGCCCACCACCTATGCAATTTCACCAACCTTATTTCCCATTACAAATGTACAATAGATATGCTCCTCTTTCGGATCTGGACATGCAAGACTGACCACCTTCGACTACCTTTGTCGACCCTTCTCCGGTATCCGAACCCCCGACTGTCTCAGAAAACCCGCCTCAAAGCACCCCGAGTAAACCACCTCAGACTTCTGCTCATTTGACTATGGACTCAGCATTATCTCTTGTTAGCTGGAATATAGCAGGCTTAAATTCTAAACTGAAAATCTCAGAGTGGTTAAAGTGGGTTGATAATAATTGTGATATATTGTTGCTACAAGAAACATGGAGTACAACGTCACCAACAATTGAGGGCTTCTGTTGTCACAATCTCAAGGCCTTGCCGTCTCCCATGGGCCGACCTAGTGGGGGACTATCTATTTGGTCCAAAATAAAACGTGGGGTGCATACTAAATTGATCCCAACACCGGGTATCTGCTGTTTTATGGCTATTAAGTACATTAACAGATTGAAATTATGTATTATCAATTTTTATAATAATGATTTTGTTAGCCGCCCTAATGGCAATTTCACATTATTGTTTAATTTTATAGATGAAATTATGGGGGGACAAAAGTATGGATCCTTCGATGGTATCTGCATCGGAGGGGATTTTAATGCACACATGTATCGCCATAGCCCTACATGTAAGAATGGGGTAGAATTGAAAGATTTTATAGCTTCCCATGACTTAGTCAATGCTATGGAAATTGCAGGTACAAGTACAAATAATGTAACAACCCCTACTTTCATAGGCCAGGGCTGTGCTTCCACGATTGATTATATTTTCACATGCCCTGAGTTAAGTGAAATAATTTTAAAAGCTGAAGTCGTCTGTTCCGCGTATAGTGATCACTATCCGCTTAGAATTAACATACACAACCCCCAGACCTCAAGAGTTGCTGAGAAACCAGATGTAGGTCCTCAAAATCTAGCATTATCAACCGATAAATTGAGACTAGTATGGAAGGGAGCTGATAATAAAGGAATACTTTCCAGTGTAATCAAAAAATACCCCGAGACAGTTGAGATCTGCCTGTCTTATATAAGTCCCAGTAATGAGGTGGTTGGCGCTTTTGGTGATCTTTGCAGGGCAATTAAAATTGAATCTTCCAAACCTGCCAGGCAGAACATCTCCCAGGGACCCCGTTGGTTCGATACTTCCTGCTCTAGGGCCAACAGGGATTTGAGTGCCGCACTTAATACCAGCCCAAGGGACCCCCAACTTGTAAGAGCATTAAGATCACAATATAAAAGGGTTTTACGAATTAGATCTGAAGCCCTAGTAATCAATCACTGGGAATCACTTACGCGCACCTCCAAACTGAAGGACTCAATGGGCTTCTGGAAAGAAGTCAAGTCGTTAAGATCTTTTGGTTCCAATTTGAACCAAATTAATAGTAATATAACTGGCGAGGCGTGGGTAGAGCATTTCTCCCAAATATATGCCATATCAGCCACCCCTCCAGATACTGTCTCCCCAACCCTTCGTGATGAACCCTTGACCTTCTCACTACTTGAGGTCGAGGATGCTATCATTGACAGTGCTAGCAATAAAGCCCCAGGACCTGATGGTCTTTCTATCGACCAGATAAAATCAGAAATTAACTTCTGGGCCCCTCTTTTATGCAACCTATTTAATAACCTAAATGACAGCTCAATTCCCGAATCCTGGTCGAACAGTGTCATTGTGCCCATTTTCAAAAAAGGCGATAGGTCGGATCCCGCCTGCTATCGCCCGATCTCACTGATCGACAATACGTTAAAAGTTTTGGGAAGAGTAATTTTCAGACGGATAAGTGATTGGGCAGAAGATAACAACATTCTCCATTTTAGTCAATTAGGTTTTAGAAGTAAGGTGGGCACTATTGAACAATGCTTAAATCTAAACCTGATTATGGCCAAATATATCACTGTTAAAAAATCCCCTCTTTATTTAGGTTTTATGGATTTGAGTTCTGCGTTTGATTTTGTTAACCGTTCTAGGTTGTGGTCACTTTTGCTCGATTATGGTTTAGACGATTCACTGGTATACTTTCTTTCCTATTTACATAGGGATTTAAAAGCACGAGTACGAATTAATAATGAAGGTGATCTGTCTGACGATATTCCTATCAGTAGAGGAGTCAGACAGGGCTGCGTACTTGCCCGCTGCTTTTTATTTTATATATTAACAGGTTAAGCAACACTTTGAGTGAGATTATTAAGGATGTCCCCATAATAAACGGTTCCCCCATCACTACTCTACTTTATGCGGATGACGCTGTATTGATGGGGCGTACACCGAATGCATTACGCACTTTAATTTCTGGTTTTGTTACCTTCATGTCCGACCTTGGGTTAAATACTAATTTTAAAAAATCTTTTATAATGAATTGCGGACCAAAGAAGTATAACATTGCATCCATTAAATCGGGTAATAGCATTTTAAAATGCACCAGTACTTTTACCTATTTAGGGTTGTTATTCTCTAGCTCAGGCTCATGGCAGCAACATGCTGCCTTTGCAAGCAACAAAATTGGCAAATCAATTAATTCGATCCTATCCCTTCGCCAACCAAAATTGGCTGATGTTGTTACCCCTCTTCTCACCATTTACCGTACCCAATGTCGACCAACAGGGACTTACGGTGCAGAAGTATGGGGATATTGCAACAGTTCGGCCCTCCAGGTGGAGGAAAATAGATTCTGCAGGAGGGTGTTAGGGGGAGTTCCTTGTGCTCCCACCTTGATCTGTCATAATGAATTGAGGCTGCCATATATTGTTGATTTTATTAAGTCAAGGCCTGCCCTATTTTGGATCAAAATCTGGTTAAATCCAGCAGCAACATTGACTCGTAGTATTATATCTGACTGTTTGTCTAGTGATAGATCTCACCACATACCTTGGCTAAATGCAGTTAAAAATAGTCTACAGCAGGTGGGACTAGGATCTTTATTTAGTTCCCCTGACTCAATTGTACCCGCTCACAAAAAACAGTGTTAAACGGGCACTTTTGGAGCTATATACTGAGGAAAGGATGAGATCAGAATCTAGTAAACCAGTGGTCTGTAAATATTTACGCATTTGCGATTTAGATGCTGACAACCTTAATAATTTTATTAGATATCTGACAATGCCGATAGGTAGATGGAATCGGAGTCTTTTATTCAGGTTCCGGGAGGGAAGCTTAGTTTATTTGCTTAGCTTTCCTATTGGCTACAATAAAAACTTAGAAGAACTAGATTGCCCCTGTTCTCAAGGTGGGCGACAAAACTTACTACACTATTTCTTCTTTTGCGGCCACTATAAATTGTATACCTGTCAATATTTAAGACCAATCTTACGTAAATATAATCTACGTGACTCTATTCCTGCTTTGCAATTTCTGCAAATGCTGCATACTGATGATGTTATTTATTCTGTTAGTTGTTTCATAAAGGCCTGTGTGAAATCAAGGGCAAGTATGGAACTCGGATAATGGATAATATCACTATGCTAGTTTATGAATTTGTGTACCAGCTACTAAACTGTGATCATATTGAACATGTGTAGGAGATACTTCTATAGTGGGTAACTGTGGACTTTGACCGATTAATATTCCTTAGTATTATGTATCATGTACTTTGTACATTATATTTTGCACTTTAAGTCATCTTGCTGCTTAACCTAATTGGATCATTGGTTTTTAATTTTGTATGAATCTTTTTAATGTTTTTCTAATGCACTTTCACTCTGTATGTACTTTTATGGATGTACTAAATCCGAATAAAGATCATTTGAATTGAATTGATAGACAGGCAGGTTAGGTTAGTTGTTGTTCCCATTCCTTGCCTGAAGCCTGTTTGAAATTTTGGCATGATCTTTGTTTCTGATATCCAGACTTGTAATTCACGTAGAATGCAAGAGGCGTAGAGTTTAGCCTCTACATCTAGTAAGGATATCAGTCTAAAATTTGCAGGATTGCGATGATCGCCATGCTTAAAAATTGGGTGGATGATACTTCCCTCCCAAGAGGCGGGTATCTCTGCGAGATTGTATATTCGATTGAACAGTGGCGTTAGAATTTCTGCCCACAGATCCGGGTCATGCTTAAATATCGCATTCGGTAGACCGTTTGGTCCTGCTGCACCCTCTGACTTTAGTCTTGAAATTATACCTCTTAGTTCAGTTTTGGTGATTGTCAGCTGGGTCTTTTGACCCCTTAAGGGTTTTTTCCTGGTTGGATTTCCAATTGTCCTTCTTCGTCACTCCTTTTGGTTCCTCCATGTTGGCTTTAACTGCCCCTGAATCTTTAACGAGACCTGTATTTGTATTGCTATATAGGGTTTGCACATGTCTGATCCAGGTTTCTGCTCCAACCCCGGCTTCTTGTAGGATTTTTGCCCCTTGGTTAAGCTCGTTTATGATGCCCCAGAAGACCCTGCTATTAGGTTGTTTTCCCACAATTAGCAGTTTATTCCAAATAGATTCTTTGTATGAATACTTTGCGGCCCTCAATGCCTTCCTGTAGATGTTCCTTGCTCCCCTCAGATTAGATTTGTTTACCACTAGCCCCGACATTTTTTGGTTTGCGACGGCCCGAACCTCCTTAGCGACCTTTCTTTTTTTGGCTCTTAAGTCCATGTTGAACCAGGGCTCCTTCATGATGTTAAAGTTACTATGCTTCCCTTCCCTTGCTGGGAACTTTTGCTGCAGAACTCGAATCATTTGCTCCCAGCTTATTACGAGGTCCTCTTCATTTTGAATTCCAAAATTGGCTATATGTGATTTTACTGTGTCCGTAATTTTGCCCAACCCCTCTCCGTGCCATTTCAATTTTTTCAGGTTGAACTTTGATGCATGATGCAGAAGGGCGGTCGTTGTTAGCGCCAAACTTGGTGCAATATTCAAGGTTAGTATTTGTGGGAAGTGGTCGCTTTCTACCCGATGTTCTATGTGGAATGATTTGATGTTAGGAGTTAATTCGTCACTTACTAAGGAGTAGTCGATTATTGAGTGTACCCTGCCGCTCAGGTATGTAACTGCTGCCGGTATGTCCCCCTTAGTATTGCCATTCATAATCGCCAGACCATGGTCTTTTAATCTGGATGCAAATTTTTTTCCGCTACCATTTCCCGTCATCTTCACCTTCGCCTTGTTTTGATCAATATGGCGATGGAGTTGGTGTCATTGGGGTCGTCTAAGTGGAAATTCAGGCCGTTGGGTAGTGCCTAGTGGTGGGGGCGATGATGTTGGAGATGGCATTGCGGAAAGTTAGCCAGGGTCCCGGGGGTCTCTAGGCAAGGGTGCCTCTTATGTTGGTCTTTGCGTATGTTTGTAGTTGAACGTTGAGGAGTTCCATTAGAGGTGAGGGTTCGTTGTTGGTGATGGTGCATCTGATGGTTTCCTTGAAGATGATGGCAATGCCTCTGCCTTGTTTGGTCTCGGTATATCTTGTAGGGCGGGCGTGCGGTATTGATGTCTGGGTTCAAGAAGGTGTTGAGCCATGTTTCGGTGATGGAGAGGGTGGTGAAGGTGTCCCAGATTTCTGTGGCATGTTAGAACTGAATACATTAGAGAGGTTCCAGGTTATTTGTGGTCTTCTGGCCGGTAGTGACACGGGATCCTTCATAGGTTGTGTTGCAGAAGTGGCAGTTTTGGCAGGTGAAGGGTCCTTTTGTGGATCGTGAAGAGGTGAACCAGCTGTCTTTTTGGTGTCCGGTGTACAGGTCCAGGAGGTCCTTGTCTTTGTATTGGCGGATGGCGGGAGGGCCTGGGGTCCTGGCGCTGGGTGCAGTCCAGGCGCAGACGGGCTTACCTTTGGCACGCAGGTGGTGCACCTTTTGCATGCAGCAGCTTTCATTTGCAGTCCTGGAAGGTGAGAGGGTCTAGCAGGGAGACGGGAGTGCAGGGTTCAGGAAAACGGCAGGAGCGGGAAAAACGTTGAGACAGTGACTAAAGCTAGTCACCATGGTCCCAACCAGCAACTCTAACCCAACCCACTAAATTAACCCTGTAGGAAGCTGGCTCTGTATATGGTGTACCTCTAGGTGCTTATACCGTGCACAGAATTCAGGGTGCCCCAAAAGTGTTCAGGGCTCAATGTATAACTCAAAGTGCTCTATTAGTGGTAGTGTAGGCGAGCAGCCTTAGGCCTAACGGAGAGGAGTGTAAGACATTTATTGCACAACATTGACCTATAATGGACACACAACTCAAAAAAAAGATCCACAGCAATTTAGGAATAATAGGCTTTGTTTGTAATTTAATTTAAGACCAAGACCTTTGCAGTAAAGCTAGTAAGTTTTAAATTAAAAATACTTTTCACTTTCAAAAGTAGACACTTAAAACAATTTCTGAACAGTTCAATGTTATTCTATGGGCAAAACAGTATAGCGGTTTAACAGGTAAGTATCACGGAGGTAAGTATCACACTTACAATTCCAGTCCAAGTGTCAGGTCAGTACCAAGACTGCACAAACAGCAGCACAGGGGCGCCGGTTGTAAAGGTCAGGGTCGGAGTTCAGCCCAATGTGTTTCAATGGAGAGTGGGGGTGCTCAAAGTCACCCTGTTTGCAGGTAAGTACATTTGCTGCAGGGGCCAAGCTTTGAAGGTTAGGTTAATTACAGGGGGGAACCACAAAGCAGCACCAAACATGCACCACCAGCGGTACATGGGCTGCCGGCTGCAGGGTGCAAGTTCAGCATCGGGTGCTCTCTTCTCTTCAATTAGGTTTCTGTTGTTGGCAAATAGGCTGCAGGCATGGCACTGGAGGTTGCAGAAGGAAGACCCATGACAGCAGAGGTAAGTAGAGGTGTACGGGGTCCTAGGGGCTCTGTTGATTCATCTCACCAAGGCTCAGGGGCTTCGGGTGCAGGGGTGCCTTTTGACGTCAGAGTCTTCTTACTGAAGACAGTCGCAGTCAGGGGGAACCTCTGGATTCACACTGCAGGTGCCGTCATGGAGATCAGGAGAGGTCCGCCAATGCTGGACTCAAGGTCAACATCACTGGGGAGACTTCTCTGGGCAGGTGAGCCAGTCAGACTCTGGCCGTGGGTGTCCAGTGCAGACTGGGGAGGAGACGGGTAGATTTCTTCTGGACAGGTCTGCTGTCCACGGGATATTAGAGGAGTATTCTAAAGCAGCAGCCCTCTCAGGGTTTTTGGAGGTCACTGGCAGCAAGACAGGTGGCCTTTTGGTCACAGATTCTTCAAAGCTGGAGACAGGCCCATAGAACTGGGGCCAAGGCAGTCATCGTCTTCAGGCTTCTCTGCAGGGATGTCTTTCTTCTTAGGTCAAGGCAGATCGAGTTTCCAGTCCACCTAAATGCTAAATTTCGGGGTATTTTAGGAGAGTAGCAGGTACGGTCAATGGGTAGCTATGCTCTAATTAACTGTGTAACCTTTGTAATGATGTAACCTGCAACAATGGTCTGATACTCATGTAAAGCGCTCTGATACCTCCAGGTCTAGCCAGCGCTATATAAAACCTTTCAAATAAATAAATAAATAAATGGGCACCTTACCTGGGGTGTCTACACCTTCAATAAGGCCCTCCTGTGGGAGCAGGCATAGACCTAGCCCTGCTTGGAGGCCCCCCCACACTCAAGATGATGGGGACTGAATGATGTGCTTCACTTTGCCTCCCCCACCTTAGGGGTGGAGTTGGCAGAGGTGGGCACACATCCTATTCTATAGGTTTCACACCCAAAATGGGGATGTAAACCGGGGGCTGCCATCTGCTGCTAGCAGCAGAGGCTGGGTGTCTCATTACGGAGGCGGCAGGCCTTTGAAGCTCCCCTTTTGAGCACTGGCCCATCCTGGGGGAGAAGGTGTGACACCTTTGCCCAGATGTGCATTATTTCTGGTCCCAGAGAACAGAGGCTCTCCAACCAGGGGTCCAGAAACATGTCTGTGTGAGGTTGGCTATCCAAAGCCAGTCAGTGCCCACACCAGGGTAGGTAGGTTTTCAGGGGGCACCTCTGCGGTGCCCTGTGAGTACATGATTTAATAAATCTCACACTAGCACCAGTGTGGATTTATTACAATGAGCTGTTTGGTACCAAACACTCCTGGGTTTAGTAAAGCCATCATGGTGTTGTGGAACTCGAGTTGTCAAGTATCCAGCCCATGCACTCCTTATGGGTTCCCTGGCACATCCGATACTTAAGAATGGACTTAAGTACTATAGGCGGAAAACCTGCTCATGCAAATATGTCCTCACCTGTGTGCACCCTGCCTTGGGGCTGTAAGGCCTGCTAGAGGGTTGACGTACCTATACCTACAGGCAACACAGGCTGACATGACACCCAAGCAGGGTGCCAAGTCGACTTGGTTGTTTTTCACCTCACAAGGGCATGCAATCTGCAAGGGCAGTGTCATGGTCCTATTAAGGGTGTCCCAATGTACCCTCTTCCGCTCCCAGCTCTAGGTACCCAGGGCACCTACTTGGTGCTTACAGGGGGTAGAAGTACCAATTGGGGATAGGTTTTGGGGAAGAAATACTGGCAAAGGGGACCTGATTTGCAGAGGCCCTGTGCACTACAATCTAAACCACATCAATATACAGGCAACAAAGTGGGGGCTAACCATGTCAAAGAGGCACTTTCTCACAAACCCTAAGCCCGGTGAGGTCAACAAAAGCTAAATTAAATTAAATAATGAGGCTAAAATTGGGATAGTGAAGCGACCAAGGGGCGTCAACGGTCACCTTGGACCGAACTAACTTCCTCGAGGCTGGGGGGCAAGGAGCAGACTCACAAGGCAGAGCGACAGGAGTGGCTGGAGAATGATGAACAGGACTAGGAGGTCTGAGGCTACTCACTTAGGCCGTGCAGCAGCCTCCATTTGTAGTCCTGGGTGGTGGTAGGGGCTAGCAGGGAGGCAGGAGAACGGATATTGGGAGAAACGATAGGGCAGTGACTACAGTGAGCCACCTGGGTCCCAACCATCAACACTAACCCAACCCACTAAATTAACCCTAATCCCAGTAAGCTCAACAAAAGCAAAATAAAGTAAAATAATGAGGCTAGAAATGAGATAGTGAGGCAGCCATGAAGCATTAGCAATCACCTGGGACCTACCCAACGTCCTCGAGGATGGGGTGCGAGGAGCAGACTCACGAGGCAAAGCGGCAGGAGTGGCTGGAGAGGTGCACAGGACCAGGAAGTGTGAGGAGGAGGTTATTTTATTACTATATGTAAAGCCAACCCACCACACGTGCATGGCCAAAGGCCAGGCCCTGCGGCAAACCCCCACAGAGCCTTATGTTTTTTTAAAGGGGAAGGATGACCAAGTGTCCCCTCTTCCCGAGCCTTATTAAGCCCATTTGGCCCTGGGGATCTCAGGGCCTTATGTTGTTTTTTAACGAGAGTGGCCCCCTCCCTGAACCTTATTATGCCTCTAGGACCCCCATCCCACAGGGCTTTTCTTGTTTTAAAGGGGAGGGATGGGCACGTGGCCTCCCTCCCCCGCAACTCATTGGCCTTGGAGGTCCCATCTTCCAGGTCCTTCGGGTTTTTTTTTAAGTGGAGGGGGACCAAGTGACTCCCTCTCCTCAAGCTTTGTGAGGCTCTGGGAACCCCATCCCCCAGGGCTATTTTTAACATGTCAGAAAGTCTTGAATCACTATTCACAGTGCATGGGTGCCCAAAAATCAAGATTTTCTTGTCCTCGTATATTTCCAACTACAGCGCTAGTCATGTTCATCAGGGTTGTAGCTTTACTTGCTGTTCTCTATTACCTCTGTACTTCCAGACGCCAAACAAATCAACAATGCTGTTTCAATACAACCTAGTTTGCAGTTATGTGCGTCCCACACCTCGTTATATTTTAAATATTTACTCTCCACAGATGACAATTACCATTACCAGGCCGCACGTAACATTCCTCCTGCGGCAGCGCAAAATCAGCACAACCTCCTTTATGTGTTAATTCTTCAATTGTTGTAAATTAGCCACCAAAATACTGGAAAGTTGATTGGTGGTGCTGGAGATTGTCCACGCAGATGAAATGTTTCGTGGGCATGAAATTGCATCAATTACAACAGCGAGCTTCGCCTGCAGCCTCGGGTGCCTTTCGACACCCAGCCGCACAAAGCCTGCAGTGCTTATCGATAACAGCTCGTAGAACTCCGCAATGCATAACTTCATATAATCCTTACTTTTTGCACGGGTGCTCCTAAACGAGGGCATGTCAGGCTCCGATGCTAACAACTCAAAAACATATTCCAACCATAACATATTCATGGAGTATAAAACAGACTCCTACATTGCACATGATGCAGTTTTAGACCATTCTGTCTTTATTCCATTAAAACAGAAATTGTGAACTCGTTTCGGCCGAGGCACCAGCCTTTCTCAAACATAGCGATCGACATACTGGATTTACCATTTAAGCTGTTAAACGGTGCACGTGAGTAATAAAAGAGCACTGCTAATGCAGCTATCCTCTGTTCTAATATCAAAATATTAAACCTGTCTAAGCAGACCCTTTAAGTATTTTCTTTTTACAACCGTTACATCAGACAAGTGCAGTTATTCATATATATTATTATAAAAGTGTACGCAACGTATCCAGTATAACATGTTCCAGTCTTCATGAGGTGGACATGTTGTAAAAGGAAATCTCACATATTGAAACTGTGATCATGGCGTAACTGGAGCTTCTAATAACTTCTGCCCCACCAATGGCTGCTGCAAGCAAATTTGACTAAGATAGCTTTGTCCCCAAAGAGCTTATTGCATTAGTGATACACTGCGGGGGGTTACTACTGTCCTCAAAATTATTATATGAAGCTATAATATGAAACGTTTAGGGTATGTTTGGGATCAGTTGGCAGTTTGATGGAAGAACAAAGTTTGCAAATGTTTCAGATACTCCTAAAGTGACACTTAATGAATTACTTCCTGAAAAAATTAGGTTTGTGCAGAAGATCAAATGCTTACCCTTTTCTTTGATAAGTATTGATAAATCTCGGAAGGAAGAGTCAGTAATGGTGTAAACTGTACCTCTTGTGCCTTCATGTTTTTTGCTTTTCTCATCGAACCTTTAAAAATTGAAAGATATTTACCAAACCTTTTACAAAAGCACGAATAGAGTGGCCTTAAGCAGTAACATCTCTGTTGGAGTCCTTCTTAAAACACAGATGAAAATGTAATACTAGATATTAACTTTGCCCCTGCATCTGTTGAAGATTGAAGAATGTGTCTAGCCACACCGTTGTTGATTTTTTAAAAATGTTATTTTATTTACCACTTTCAGTGAAAATAGTTGCGTTACCTGCTTTAGGTTAGTTTTTTTGCATTGGACCCTTCATAGGTCCACTTGCTGGGTTTGTCCACTTGCTGGGTTTGTTCCCCATTAGACTTGGAATCCCGATTACTTTTAATAAGGCCATAAACAATGCTGAAATGCTATAGGTAAAAATACAGTGTTGAGTAGCACATCCACCTCATTTAAAACATTCCAAAATTCAGCCAGTGGAGATGGGTGCGCTGTGTTCTCCTTTTCTTAGAGGCAGCTGTATCTCTTATGTACATACAATATGTGGCTGTAGATACACTTTCTCAACATGCTCCTGTCATCTAGTGTTGGGAGTGCGCAAGTTTAAAGTGGTTTTCAAGCCCAAATGACTGGTGTTACTCTTCCCTTAGTTTACAATGCACCAGGACAAAGACCCCATATTTTCTTCCATCATCGAATTCAGACTCAAGGTCCACTGCTGACAACTCTTCTTTGTTGGGAACTCTGTTCCAGCTGTTCAGACTTGAACCCCAGCATTGCGGAAACAATGGCATAACACTTCAGTGCTAGCCGCATAGACTTTCTGTTGACATCTGAACAGCTTCAAAGTGCTGTGACTGAGGACTTATCACTGAACTTACCCAGACCTCCTGACAAGAATCCCCATTGATAACACTATTGTGAATTCAGGTTGTACATTGAGAATGACTGCAGGGAGATCATTTGGAAAGAAAAACGTTTCTGTTTTGTCCTAGGTGCTACTTGAAGTTTGGACCAACACAGGGTGTGCAACTTGTTCTTGTCAATGGAGCAGACCAAGGATGTCTGCACTAGCTGTGGGCCAAGCGTGCAGAGTTCACAGAATTTTGCCAATTCTGCTTGGAGCACGGAGTTCAATGAAAAACTACGACTCTGCCTCGTGGTGGAGTTTCACTGCCCCGGCTGCCCACCCCTAGTCATGGCGTTATGTAGAGGCGATGTTTGTGGGACTTCGTGAAAGGCGAGGGTACTGAAGTTGGAACTGCGCGCGACGAGATTCGCTCATTATGGCCAAGGTTAATAGAAACACTCTCTTGCAGTATTAGATTATTGTGCTTGATGGGAATCAGTCATGGAAAAAGTACGCAAAGCAATTGGGTTGAATCAGAGGAGTGTTCTTGGAGGTTGGAACACTTTGGTTTGTCTCGACAGCGGTCTAGTTGTTTGCTCTCACCTGTGAACCACTCCAACTGGGGCAGGGCCGTGAAGTCAGGGAAGATTCTCACCAGTCCATCTCACAGTAGCACCCATACACACCCTTGCAGATCCTCAAAAAGACAATCTTTTCAGAGAAACTCTTTTTTGAGTCTTCCCCTCCTCTTACTCTAAAGAAGGTTAGGACCAGAGCTGCACATGTCCACAACCTTTACTCCCTGCACCCAGGGTTCTTACACAACTCCCTCGTACACCTCCCCCGCCAGAATCTCCACCATCCCCACTTTAGTCAGTGCCCACTGACTTGGACTAGGAAAACCCGTACCACCCTAGGGACCCATTATATGAGCCTTTATCACATTGCAAGGAAGACGACTCCTAGGAGGACCCTGCACATGATCCAGAGCTGGATTCATACCCCATTAAAGCTTCCTCACTGGACAGCACTACAGAGGGCTGCCTAGTACCACAATATGTATGATGCAGGAGGCAGACGAAGACTTCCACATCAAAATTCTATCTAAAGCCAAGAGGTCTATATACTACCTTGCACTGCTTCAGGGAATGCTCAAGACTGCCTCCGAAAATTCTATGGGGACTGAAGAGGTAGGACCAGAGGTTACTCCAACGGAGATGACTTTGCCTTAAAATGTGTCACAGTAGAACAGTACCCCAGAATAAACATGCACCATTTCCAAGAGTGTCTATCTAGCGAGGCATTGGTCACAGGAGGAGGGTCATTGGGAAGATCTATTGGTGGTAAATGCCAAAATGCAACACATTGTCCTCTAGTGGAAAAGAAATGACTTGTTCCTGGAAAAGCCTTTCCTTGACCCATTTCCACAGGTGACCTTTATCTCAGACCCTTAACTCCTGAGTTGGGGAGCACATCTCTACCACATAACTTGTCAAGGTTTCTGGACATCACAACAGGGTTGCCACCACAATTTCATAGGACTGACGGCAGTTCAACTAGAGCACAGGGCTTTTTACAATCCTGTTCAAGGCCAAACAGTCCTCATACAGCTGGACAACATGACAAGTACATACAACATCCAGAAATAGGGAGAAACACACACTTTCCAGCTTCTCTGCTTACACTTAGGAGATATGAATTGGGCTTTGACAACCAGATTCTACTATCAGCAGAACACCTCTCCGAGCGAGGATAACAACTTTGCAGGAACGTTGGTGAGAAATGAATCTCCTTTTCCTCCAAAAGTACTTTCAAAAGTGGGTCACTCCAACCATAGATCTGCAGCAGCAAGAAACGCCGAATGCCAAAGCTTCACCTCCAGGTATCCACCCTCATAGTCCATGGTCAGTCCACTATGGATAAACTGGTTGACTTTTCCTCCACTTTCCCTGATTGCCATATGTGCTCTAGAAAATTAAGGGAAGTATCAGTGGCCATTATCCTGTAGGCAACCTTGATATCCCATGCTTCGAGAGATGGGAGTACATTGGCACAAGAAGCTTCCACTGAGCCCAGCTCTCTTATCTCAACATCAGGGCCACTTAAGGCATCATTAGACAACTTAATATAGCGATTTGGTTCCTGAGACGCATAAACCCACCTTGTGTGTTTGCTCCGCTGCCAAGTGGAAAAGATCTGGCCACTACTGCTTCAGCAAGACCCCCATAAAATCACAGTGCAGCACATCATCTGCAACTTGTTACGTTTGTAAAAAAGTAGGACTAGTGTACTCCTCTATCAGTTGGTTCCAGTTTCTGCCTACCCACAAAATAGAGAACATTTAATACTCTTCAAAATTCCTGTCATTAAGGCCTTCATGGAGAGCCTCAAAAGTTATCCCCTCGAATTCATTCCGCAACTGTTTGGAACTTGAACATAGTCCTCACAAGGCTTATGGGCTCACCCTTAGACCAATTGCACTCTTGTGACCTGTAGTTTCTCTAATTGAAGGTAGCCTTTTTGGTAGCTATTACATCTCTAAGGTGCATCTGTGTGTTGCAGGCTTTTCCAGTACAATAACCGTTCACCCAGGTTCACTAGAGCTCAGTAATCGTAAGAATTTATACAAAATTGCAACCAAAGGTGGTTTCCCCATTCTATGTTAAACAATTGAATTTCCCAGGTTCTTCCCCCTTGAGACTATGCAGCAGAGAGGGTATTATATATATTAGATATTAATAGAGCACTTCGCATTCATATTGATGGAACTAAATCCATCAATAAGGCAGAGCAGACGTTTAGATTTCCTATGTGGTTTAGCAAAAATTACAATGTGTAAAGCTTGCATTCCCACTTTCATTATGAAATGCCTACAAACATGTTATGCAAAACCCAAGCAAGTACTTCTTGTACCACCTAAAGCACATTCCGCACATAACAAAAAAGCCACTATGTCTTTCTTGGGAAACATTTCCTTAGTAGTTGTCTGTACACCTGCAACATGGTCAACACCACACATGTTCACTAAACACGATTGTGTGGACTTGTAGCCCGCCAGCAGGTTCTAATTGACCAGACTGAATTAAGATTGAGAATTTTATATCGAGCATGAGCTATCCACTAACCACAAGTTAAGGGAGAACCTACTTTACAGTCTGTGCACAGAGCATGTGAATCTACAGCCATACATTCTATGAATGGAAATAGTTCTCATGTAACTAATGGTTCATAGCATGTAGTGCTGTAGATACACATGCCGTTACCCTACTCCCCAGAATCCAGCTGTGATCACAAATGCTTCACTGACACTACTCGCCTGCCAAGCAGAAAGTGATCTGCGATGTGGAGTCTTTGTGGACTAAGTGTGGTGCCAGAACAGGTTTTGTGACTCAAAACCAACTTTGAACAAAAACAGACTGAAAACATCCTCGCACCAACACTAGATGGCAGGAATATACAGAGCATGTGAATCTGCACTCTGTGAGAGACTCCCTGGAAAGAGATCTGCTGTCTTAGCATATTGGCTGCATTTTGTTTTTCCGGACCAGGCTTAAAGTTCAAACTGTCTTGACAAACAACAAGAAGAGATCTCTTTTCATACTTTATTCCCCTTGAGGGCAGCATGAGATCTATGCTGATAAACCTCATGTCAACTATCTATATTGCTTGCACCCTAAGCATAAAGCTTCTTGCAGTAATGTTGGTCAGACTTTACCTGCAAAGACTCTCAAGGATTGAGAAAGGACTGGTATTGTACCTCCTGGAAATAAAAAATAAAAAAAATAAATGCACCATTATCTGCCTTACAGGTTTCACTGGCTTGTGAGCACTCTACACCCTATGTGGTGCATAAATGCGGCTCCTGAGAGCCTCTGTGGGAGTACCAGCTTAAACTATCATCAACAAGAGGGCTCTAATTGATGACCAGGAGATCGCCTGCAAAAACACTGGCTTTGCAGCCAACTTGCATCTCATCGATTATTACTTTGAGGAAGACCCTTTTGACAGAGTGCCCCGTTCGTGGTGACGCCATTGATATTGTCATGTCGGCAACAGATCCATTGATGACCCTGTTGATGACCGTGTCAATAGCACTGTCGACAACATGGTTGCAGACATCACTAGTTCACCTCTGCTAGTAGTTCTGATATCTTTTTGATGGATTCATTTAGGGTTTCACAAAACTAATACTCATTCTAAATTCTAAATTAAAAGCAGACAACTAAAAGAAACACGTAGTGAAAGATTCCTTACCTTAGAATTACCCCCAGTCGTCAGACTGGATCCAGAAGGTTTTTCGTCAGAAGCACCCCTGCGCGTCGGTAGGCGTCATCGTGCGGCCCCGCGGGCGTCGTTGGCACCGGGATGACGTCGCTGGAGCTACTGAGACGCGCCCACACGCGCTGACGTCAGTACCTTCTTTTTCGGCGCCAGCAAGCGCAGATCTGGGAAGAGCAAGTACCCCCAGTTACTTTTTGACTGAGTTTGTTTTAGGCCTTTTACCTCATGGTGTCGTAGAGATGCCCGGGTTCAAGAACTTTGGGGACTGTCACCCCATGATATCGGTGACGGACCCACACCGCATGTGTCTCTACTGCCTGGGGCGCGACCACGACCCCAAGTCCAAGAGTGGTCCGGAAAGTTGCTTGCAGACTTTGGAGGACGAGGGACAGATCGTAGTGTTGTCACCATCATTTTTCTGGATCTAAGTCTTCGCACTCGCTCTTCGACTTCCCATCGCGCGTCGCGGCTGAGGGTGCGGGCGGTGCCACCCCCGCTGTTCCGGCGGAGTCTGCGACGTCGCCCCCAGTCTACCCCCCTTCCTGGGTGTGGGGGTGACGCCTGCTCAGGTGCAAGAATTTCTTGGTGCCATGGCCCGACTCTTTGGGCCGCCGGTGCGCCAGAAGGCCCCAGGGCCCGATTGGAGTCCTGCTTTACCATCTCCGGCGCCGCAGACCCCCCAAGGATCCCGGATCAGATCCCGATCGATGGCGGTTGACCTAGTGACACCTCCACCGGCGCCGGCCCCAATTTCAGCCCCGACCCGGATCAGCGTCACCCGATGCCGATAGACCTTTTTGTGTCCTATGTCCCTCTTCCTTATTTTGAGCCTGTTCCACAGACTTCGTAGGAAGGGGAGGACTGGGAGGGTCTAAGGACCCTCTAGCACAGGACTGTGCTTATGATCCGGACTGGGCAGAGAATTTGGGGAGGCCAGTGGTCTTGACACCTTGCCTGACCTTGGCATGCTGTCTCCTACCGTGGCTACGGAGGAGGTAGCCAGTTACCCAGTGGTGTTGTGTAGGGCGGCGGAGGCTCTCCACCTCGAACTCCCTACCGTGGCCATCGGGACGAATCTCCTGACAGAAGTGCTCCAACGGCGGCTACCTCTTCGGAGCCTTTGCTGACTTTTAATGAAGCACTATCTGACGTTCTTTTGGGCACCTGGTCCAGGCCCAACACAGGGGCTCCTGTAGATAGGAACGTGGCCCGACGCCATCGCCTGGCGCCGGGCGACCCCTTCTTCCTTACCTATCACCCCACCCTGGAGAGCTTGGTTGTCCAAGCCTCTACATCCCAGAGTGCGTTCCCTACCGCACCATTTAATAGGAAATCCAAGAAGCTGGATCAGTTTGGTAAGAAACTGATTTAATCTGCCAGCTTATGGCTGCGGTCAGTGAACACCGCATGCCTCTTGTGCCGCCATACCCACTCTCTGTGGGACAGGATTGCGCAGGTGCTGCCTAACTGCCCGGAGGAGGCCCAGGTAGTTCTTTCCCAGGCGATTGCTGCCGGGAGAGACGCAGCAAAGTTCACCATACGTTGTGGGCTAGATACCCCTGACTCACTGGGCAGGTCGATTTCCACGACGGTGGCGTTTCGGCGCCACGCCTGGTTGAGGACAACTGGCTTCTCAGGGAATGTCCAGAACACTCTGATGGACATGCCCTTTGATGGCATTCGCCTTTTTGGCCATAAGGTAAAATAGTGTGTTGGAACACATCAAGGACTCCCGGGCTACGGCCAAGTCTTGGCCTCCTCCGCCTTCTGCTTTTTGTTCCTTTCTTGGCCACGGAAGGGGCGCCCCACAGCGTTCGCAGAGCCAAAGACCACAGCAGCAACAACTTCAGCATGGTCGCAGACGTGGAAACTGTTGAGGCGGATCAGTCCACTTCCACCCCAGCAGCATCCACTTCAAAGCTTCCTAGTCCGACCTTTCAGGCCCATCAGACGCCAGTGGGTGGACGAATACACCATCATCTCCACCACTGGGACAACATCACTTCGGGAAAGTGGGTGCTGCAAATTGTCCAAAGGGGCTACTCCCTCCCCTTCGAGACAACCCCTCCAGCCATTCCACCTCCGTACCGCCGCATGTCTGGGGATCACTTGGCGCTTCTCCAGCAGGAAGTTGCACCCTTCTTGGCCAAGGGGGCCATCGAGCGAGTTCCGACTCCAGAAGTAGGTCGTGGTTGTTATTTCCGCTATTTTCTGGTTCAAAAAATAAGGACAAGGGCCTGCTTCCTATCTTAGACCATCGGAACGTCAATCTGATAGAGACTACTAGCCGCAGATTCCTTCACATAGAATTATCCCCAGGTGTGAGACTGGACCCGGAAAATCTTTTTGCCATAGCATCCTTGCGTGCCGGGGGTAATGGCACCTTGCGACTCCGCCCCCGCGTCGTCCACGCACGTGATGTCAGCGAGGTCATATAAGTCCCACTCCAGCGCGTCTACGTCAGTTCTTTCTCTTTCTGCGTGCAACGCGGATCTTGTTGAGCTCTGGCTTGTTTTCAGGCCTTCTATCCCTTTTTTCACATTTGGAACAGTGAGCGAATGCCTTCGGGCTTCAAGACGTGTCCCTCTTGTGCACGTCCCATGTCTGCGACTGACCCTCACCCAGTTTGCGTGTGGTACCTGGGTGGGCACCATGACTCGGAGAGCTGCGATACATGCTAGCACCTCAAGCCTAAGTCGCTCCGGGAGCGCCGGATGAAGTTGCAGGCGGCGCGCTTATCCAGGTCGGTGTCCTCTCAGCATCCGTCCTCTACCTTGGAAGCAAGGAACCGCCGGTTTCGTCTGCGACATCGTCTTTCGCTGCGGCCCCAAGGGCGTGGCTCACCGGCTGGTAGGTCCTTCAGTTTATCTCCAAGGCCTTGTCCTCCTTTCGCGGTGGGCGCCTGCTCCCACCCGGGACATGCGCCCCCGCCTGTCGCCTCCCTATACGACGTTTCCCGGCGCGGAGGCGACTAGGGCCCGAATGATAGCCACACTGCGGCTCTTCAGGCTTCTTTGGCCCTTTCTCCACCTCCTGAGACGTCCGCGGATACCTTGCCTCGTGCGGGGATTTCCGCGGAGTCGCCGGCGCCGAATGTCTCGGCTCCAGGTCGTAGGAGAGTGGCGCCGTCGGGGTGTAGTCCTTCGGGGCTCCCCTCTTCAGTGCCTAGCATCCCTGTCTCGCCGCAAATCATCGTGTTGCAGGTGATCGCGAACCCCGGGTCCCCCTCGGCCCTCTGAGCAGGCAGTTCCGGTGGAGTCACGGGTAGAGGCGGGCTCTTGTGGCGCTTTCTTGAGTCTCCCTCGATCCTCGGTGCGGGCGGCTGCTCCGTCTGGGGCCGCGCTGATGCCGAAAGTGGCCCCTCTGGCGCCGCTGACGACCTCCACGGAGCTGTGCCGGTGTCGAGTTCTGGATTCGTCTCTTGAAGTCCCTTCGTCTCCGGAGGTCTGTCATCTGTCGATGTGTTCCTCCCCGGAGAAAGGGTGCTGTGTAGTTGCCTTTTCGCCGGCATCTTCTAGGGGAGGCTCTTCACCGTCCTCGCGGCCAAAATCCTGAAACCCTTCTTTCCTGGGTTCTCCACCGGCATTTTCTCCTTCTGAGGCCCTTCGGGTACCTCATTCCTCTCTGGTTCTTCCACTGTGCCGGGGCTGACCGCTTCCCCCTGGAATTGGGGAAGGGCAGCTCAGTCTGCGATCGTCACCCATGAAGGAATTGCCTTCACCTCCGTGGCGCCTTACTATTTCCGCGGCTACTGGTATTCTGAGGATGAGTAAACCTGTTACTCCATTTTCCACAGACCACCTCTTGGGGATTCCCTGCCAGGGCTCTGGTGGACGGGAGTGGTTCCTTCCTTTTGAGGTGTCACTCCGTGATTTTCTCATGGGGCCTGGAGGCGCTCTGCCACGGGCGATCCAGTGCCTCAGGCGCTTCTGCACCGCCATCGTCCTGCTCCGCATGACCAGGTCTGTCTTTCTTTCCACCCTTCTACTCAAGGCTCTCTACTGCATACTCCCTTCCCTCCGTCTCGGGAGGCCCGGTGGTTAGATTCATTTGGACGTAATGTCTTTGCTTCCTCCAGTGCTGCCTTTAGGGCGCTTTAACACTCTGTGTGTGTTGACCAGGGCTACTTTGGTGGGGTTCAGTGGAGTCCCTCCTTTCTCGTGTCTCTCGTTGGCATGCCTGTGCTGATCTGCGGGCCCATATGTTGAATGGTAAAGAGTTGACCGCGTTTATTCTCCTTGCTGCTTTGGACGTCATTGATGCTACTAGCCGTGCTATGGCTACTTCTGTGGCTCTCCATCGACATGCTTGGCTACGCGATGCTGTTTTTCCTGACAATCTTAGGGAGCGACTGGTCGACTTCCCTTTTAACGGAATTGGCTGTTTTAATACTCTTGCAGACTCAGCCATCCAGCGTCTTCTGGTGGGGCTTTGTCCTCCTCCTCAGTGGGTGGTTTGTTGATCCTCCGGGTCTTAGTGGGAGGTGTTATCCCACTGCTCCTGGAATCTGGTGTGTGGTTCACTTTGCACTTTCTGTGAGAGATACTCTGCACTCCAGGCCCTGAGTTGGCCTACCTCTTTAGTTGGGTCCAGCCCCCGTTTGCAAGAGTGTTCTTTTTGGCTGCTTACTAAGCCTTCTGTGGTTTTTGCCGCAGGGTTTCTAATTTGTTCTCTGATGCTGGATTTCTTCCCTAAGAGTGGTTCTCATACTTCTTGGGTCGTGCCCTACACTACGTGGGGTATTTGTTGCTATTGGATAGCCTGTATTATACTGGGAAGGGTGGTCTTCCCCTTGCGGGTTCCTTTCCCTTCTTGGTGTTGCTGTATGCTGCTGGTGCGTTTCTTGGACGGGTGGGGCGGTGTTCTGCCTCTGGTTTGCTGTTGGCCTGGTCCTCTGTCTGGCGGCGTTCTGCCTCTGGTTTGCTGTTGGCCTGGTCCTCTGTCTGGCGGCGCTCTGCCTCTGGTTTGCTGTTGGCCTGGTCCTCTGTCTGGTGTCCAGAGGGGTTATTTCCTGTGTTGGCAACTTCGTTCGTCCTACTTGATCTCCTCTTGTTTCCTGGGTGGTTAATGGTTAGCACCCGGCGGCGTCTGCCAGTTCTTCTGGTCCGGCCAAGGGCCTTGAAGTGAGGCCTGGTGCCCCTGCTCCTGGTATTCGGGAGCTTATGAGACTGTTTCCTCTTTTCACCCGCCTTATTACTGAGGCGTAGTTTGGTGTGGCTGTTGACATCCAGTTGGATGAGTCTGACCGCCCTCTTCACCGGGTGTGCTCCCGGTGGAGGGCTCTTGGCTTCATTTCGGCTCTTCTCCTTTGAGTCTCTGGGTTGCTCCTCTGTCTCTTTCCTATTGCCGGACCCTGGGGCTTCCTTTGGAGGTCCCTGGTACATTGGCTAATGGTCTCCTTTCGTGATGCTTGTACCTGGGGCTTCCGGTGGAGGTCCCTGGTGCATTGGCTGCTGACCTCCTCTCCCTTCGGTTTGCCTGTGCCGGGGGGCTTCCGCTGGAGGTCCCTGGTACATCGGCTGCTGGCCTCTTTTAGTATTGCCTGTACCTCGGTCTTCCGATGGAGGTCCCTTGGACAATGGTTACTAGTCTTCTTTCGTCTTGCCTGTACCTGGGGCTTCTGGGGGAGGTCCCCGGTACATTGGCTGATGGCCTCCTATCATATTGCCCTTCCTTCTCCTGCTTGGCGTGGGCGGCGCTGCCACTTGTCATTGTGACACATGCCCTGTGGGGTGGGGTTCTCCGCGACACTAAGATTGTAGTCTGCTGGGGGAGAGGGGGGGGGGGGGGGGGGGGGGGTAGGGTAACGGTGTATCTGGTAGAGACGATTCTAGCGGCAGATTCCTTCACGGCCCGCCCTTCCTCCCCGTTCTGCGAGGACCTTTTGGCTTGGTCTAATGCATTCGCCTCCCTGTGGGTGGCTGTGTCTTCAGTGCGTGCATTCCGTAATCCCTTTTTGACTGGATGTTCGTCCTGTTTATTTGTTCCTTCCTCCTCCTGTGGAGCCTTGAAGGGTAGGTTTGTAAGCACTTTGTACTTTGTGCCTCAATTCTCTAGCGGCCCCAAGTTGAGACCTATTCCCCCGCCCCTCCCTTTCTTCCCCCTTTTTCATTGCTGAGGGGTTCTAGCCCCTCTGCTATTATCTAGGTTGGGGTCCTTTGGGGGTTGCCACTTTCTATGTTGTGGCTGTCTTGGACTCTTGTCGTGCCTTGTGGTCCCGGACTGGTTCCCCTTCATTATTATTCATTGGGGTTGTGGTCCGGTTATATGTTGTCATGACACTTTTCAAATGTTCCTTGCCTCCAGGGGGGGCTATCTTAGTACTGGCAGGGCTGTGTTTTGTTCTTTATTCTTTTCCCTGATGTGGGTACTGCGGTGTTTGGCACAGCTCCTTGTGGTGGTGTTCCTCACCATCCCCTTTCTGCTATTTCGCACACTGTTCCTATACTCTCACAGTTTTGTCTGATTGCTCCGTGTTGTGGCGTGGAAAAGTTCTCCGAAGAAAACTGGCGTAGGTGCGCCGGGGTGGGACTTATGTGACCTCGCTGACATAAAGTGCGTGGACGACGCATGGCGGAGTCGCATGGTGCAGTTCCCTCCCGGTGTGCAGGGATGCTGTGGCAAAAAGATTTTCCGGGTCCAGTCTCACGCCAGGGTATAATTCTACGTGAAGGAATCTGCAGCTAGAATCGTCTCTACCAGATACACCGTTATCGAAGGTAAGTAAGTCGTACATCGCTTCTACCGAAAGGAGAAGTTCAAGATGCTCACACTTGCTCTGGTCTTGTCTGCCCTAGATCCACAAGACTGGATGGTGGCGTTGGACTTGCAGGACGCCTATTTTCATATTCTCGTCCTACCTGCCCACAGGCGCTACCTGCGATTCACGGTAGGCCACAAGCACTTTCAGTTCACCGTGCTCCCCTTTGGCCTTACCAGCGCCCCTCGGTGTTCACGAAAGTGATGCCGGTGGTCGCAGCTCATCTGCGCAGATCAGGGGTTTGTCTTCCCCTATCTGGACGACTGGCTGTTGAAGGCGGGCTCGCCCCAGGCTGTAGTTTCCAACCTCCAGACCACGGCCGACCTCCTGCATTTGCTGGGGTTCTCCATCAAAGTGCCGAAGTCGCACCTGATTCCCTCACAGAAGCTCCTTTTCATCGGAGCAGTTCTGGACTCGAGCAGTTTCGGGTTTATCCTCCCGAGCAGCGAGTCTGGGACACTCAGGCTATGATTCCGATCTTTCAGGCTCTGTCCCGGGTTGCGGTCAGGATGACCCTTCGACTACTGAGTCTGATGGCCTCTTGCATCCTGCTGGTGGATCATGCCAGATGGCATATGCGGGCTCTGCAGTGGGACCTGAAGTTCCAGTGGGCACAGCATCAGGGCAACCTGTCCGACACGTCCAGATCTCAGAGGGCACTCCACAGCTATTGCAGTGGTGGCTCACGAATCACGATTGGGTCAATGGCAGATCCCTCTCGCTTCCCCTACCAGAACATACAGTTGTGACGGGCGCGTCCCTTCTGGGATGGGGCGGCCACATGGGGAGGCGGAGATCAGGGGAGTCCAAGCTCCACATCAACCTTCTGGAGCTTGGGGCGATCCGACTTGCACTGAAGGCATTCCTTCCTTCTGTCATAGGGAGAGTAGTGCAGGTGTTCATCGACAACACCACCGCCATGTGGTACTGCAACAAACAGGGAGGGTGGGGTCATGGACCCTTTGCCAAGAGGCTCTGCGCCTCTGCGCTTGGCTGGAAGATTAGGGCATGTCCCTTGTGGTTCAACACCTGGCAGGGTCTCTGAACACCAGGGCGGACAAACTCAGCCGCTGGTGCATGACGGATCACAAATGGCGTCTAAACTTTGACGTGGCACAAGGTCTCTTTCAGCAATGGGGAGAGCCTTGGTCTATTTGCCACCGAAGAGAACGCGCAATGTCATCAGTTCTGCGCTTTGGCATTTCCAAGGCGGCACTCGCTCGGCTACGCTTTTTCATCGCGAGTGGTGTTTCGGTTTGTTTCCGCTTTCCGCCTATCCCACTTCTGCCCAGAGTGCTGAAGAAGAGCAGGCGCGACCGGGCCTAAGTCATCCTTGTGGCGCCAGACTGGGCTCGAAGAGTATGGTATCCTGAGCTACTCAGTCTGAGCATCGATCCCCCGATCCTTCTGCCTCTTTGAGAGGATCTTCTGTTGCAGCAGCAGGGGACGGTCTTCCGCTCGAATCTGTCCAGTCTCCACCTCCTTGCGTGGAGATTGAGCGGCGGCAGTTGATGTCTTTCGACCTGCCTCCTGAAGTCTGTATTGTTATCTTGGCAGCCAGGCGTCCCCCCTCTAAGACGGTATACACCTGCAGGTGGAATAGGTTTGTGGCATGGTGCACAGTAAAGGCTGTGGATCCCATTTCTGCACCTCTTTCAAAGGTTCTTCTTTTTCTCCTCTCTTTGGCCCAGCAGGGCTCTGCTCTGGGTACTATCAAGGGCTATCTCTTGGCCATTTCCCGCCTTTTTAAGGCTTCCAGATCAGCCTTCCCCTTTCAAGTCCCCTGTTGTAAATAGATTCTTGAAAGGCATCACACACATGTGTCCTCCTGTTCCTTTTGTGGTGCCTCAGTGGGACTTGAATCTAGTTCTTACTTTTCTGATGTGTGCTCCCTTTGAGCCACTTCACAATTGCCCTCTTAGTCTCTTCACTCTAAAGACTCCTTTCCTGGTTGCCATCACCTCTGCCGGAAGGGTGAGTGAGCTCCAGGCTCTTTCTTCTAAGCCTCCTTTTCTCGCAGTCCATCCGGACAAAGTTGTTCTAAGGACTCGTCCTTCTTTTCTGCCAAAGGTTGTCACTGCCTTTCACATCGGGCAGACCATCACTTTGCCCAACTTCTTTCCGCCTCCACATCCCTCAAAAGAGGAAGAGAGGCTACGCCATCTTGACCCAAAATGTGCGCTCTCTTTCTATCTGGACCGCACACAACAGTTCCGGGTGGATGACCAGCTCTTTGTTGGCTATGTGGGTGCCAAGTAAGGTTGGGCTGTGCACAAGCGGACCATCTCTCGCAGGGTCGTCCTGTGCATAAAGGCTTGTTACTCCTTGGCTAAAAAGGAGCCTTCGGTGGGGTTGCGCGCCCACTCTACCAGGGCGACGGCAGCCACTACTGCTCTGGGACGGGGAGTTCCCTTACATGACATCTGTCAGGCAGCTACGTGGGCCTCGCTGTACACGTTTACCAAGCACTACTGCCTGGACAGCCAAGTCTGGAGAGATGGCTTCTTTGGCCGTTCTGTTCTCCAGGACTTTCTGGTGTGATCTTGGTTCGCAGACCCACCACCTGCGTTGGTATTGCTGGAGTATCTATTCTAAGGTAAGGAATCTATCACAACATGTTTCTTTCAGATGCACAAGTTACTTACCTTCGGTAACGATCTATCTGTAAGAAACATTAGTAGTGCTAGATTCCTTACCACCCCACCCATCCTCCCCGTTCTGCGAACTGATTTCTAGGGTTAAGGTCATCCCTTTCAGGGCCCAAGTTTCATGGCACCAGTGGTCAGCATGGTTCTGAATTCCTGGCGCGGAAAGTCGGGAACAAAACTGACGTCTGGGCGTGTCTAAGTACCTCCGGCGACGTCATCCCGGTGCCAACGATGCACGCGAAGCCGCATGACGACGCCTACCGACGCGCAGGACTACTGTTGACGAAAATCTTTCCGGATCCAGTCTGACGCCTGGGGGTAATTCTAAGGTAAGGAATGTATCACTACTAATGTTTCTTATAGATATATTGTTAACGAAGGTAAGTAACTTGTGCATTAGTAAAAATGAATAGTCTTATCTAGCCTGCAATCCTGCCCATCTGGAGGTACAATGAATTCGGAACTGAGCCCTCTGGACAAGAATATGCGTTATAGTACTGCAGTGGAGACTTTAGAGGTGCGTTTCCGGAGCAGTAGGAGTATTACAACTCATAGAGACTATGAGTGGTCCTAATCGCACCACTGGAACCCTCATGATGCAGATGCTTCTAAGCTTTCTTTATACCCTGTAATAACTGATGGAGACCTTATAAAAGACTGTTTTACAGCTTTACTACGATGTTCCCCAGCAGGTGCCTATGCCTTCTATTCCTCAGCAGCCTCCACTGCTGCAACTAGCCTGGCTACTGGTGGCAGTGCCACATTACTTTCCAGAACAACCTCCTCCCTTTCTAGGCAAAACTGACTGTCAGTGCGCCTAGAACCTACTATTTATATAACACAAACCTAGCCAAAATGCAGATTAGATAATGGAACAAAAATGCTTCCGCTATGACTTCAGAGAGATAGCTAGAAAGTGTTGAAGTCAGTCTCGATTCTGGATTACACCTGGAAAGAGGGGCTAACCCTGATGATGCTGCCTTCATGGTGGAGGCTGTCTGGAGAAAATACAGATTTAGCACTGGCATGCCACACTGGTTATCCTTCTCTAGATTCCATCATTACAACACCCGCTCAAAGGAGAAGCAAAAATTCCATCACAACTGCATCAAAGCCACAGACACGGATGAAAAACACATAGATAAAGTTGCCCTTGCCAACGTCCCTCGGATCAGCAAGACCAGGACCGGAGGAAGATCCTTTTCCTACCTCGCTGCCAAAACCTGGGATACCCTGCCTCTCCCCCTGAGGCTATCCCCTTTGCTGACCCAATTTAGGAAGGATCGCAAGACCTGGCTCTTGGACTGAACCTCAGTGCCCAGTAGGACCTGCAAACTGCAAAACTGGACAAAACTTACAAACTTCCATTGACTCAATACAATCTCATAAAAAACATACATGTCACTGCTGCGCCTTACGTTGGCTGCACAGGTCTACATCCATTATGATGTCTGTGGAGAAAAGTGGGCCTGTTAACTGGATATTTTGTATACTTCCTGTTCTGATTCAAGCATGTGACTCTATGAAAGATACAGCGCTGGAGACCAAATGAGTTACTTACCTGTAACTCTAGTTCTTTAGCATTGGTATCTTTCATAGAAACGCATCTCCGCCACTGGGCCCCTACTTCCCACTCACTTCATATTCTTAGTATCCTTCACAATTGTGCTATGAAATCTAGGCTATGGTTGCCATTAAGCGGAATAGAGCGCTCAGCACATTCACCTCACTGGGTTGATGTGCTACTAAAAATAAAGGAACTGTTGTTGAGCCACTGGCCATTTGAATATTATGTGTTGTTATTTTAAAAGCATAGTGTCTTCCCAGTCTGACCCCCAAGGAATAATTCAAGCATGTGGATCTATATCAAAGATACCACCATTGGTGAACCGGAGTTATAGGTAAATAAGTAATTTCCTTTTCAAGTCTTATCACTATTTATGATCTAAAATGAGGATTCTGTTCATATCCACACTGAGTTGTGTCGCTGCTTCTGCACATCCTCACAGATTCTCCTTTTTTTCCAGTAGGTCGAAATAACATCACCTGAAATCCAAGACAAGAGGCGGTTGATCCCCATCAGCATTCTGAAAAATAAAATCTACTTTTGTTCCCCACAAAGAAATGTCTTGGTTTGCCATAACCGTTTTGCTCTCATCTGCAGCAGATGACCTGTTCGTTTTGTGGTCATTCTTTGCAGCTATAAATATTATGACTGATGGTTGACCTGTGAAGAATGGACATCGAGAGGAGAACATGTTTTACCATAGATGAACTTATGCAGAATGCACAATCAAGTGGACGTGTATGAACTGTGAGCTTTAAATTTGCTGCTTTGAGGGGGATATTTTGATCTGTTCCCCATAGCAGCAATCTTCAGGCCCTTATTATTCTTTGCCCTATTTTTATTCCTTTTGTTCTCTTATGCCTCACAACATGTATTGTCACGCTGAACCGGCACAAAAAAAGTATTTTTTTTAAATGTCACCACTTGCAAACAATTTAACTTTCTCATTATATCTTAAGCTTATGGTCAACCAGAAAATATATGGCCTCAGGCAAAAGTGTTTATCATTTGCTTTCACTCTTGGCTATATAATTGTGAATGCAGTTGCATTCAAACATTAAACTATAAACCATTTAAACATTTAAGTGAAAAAAAGCAGTATTCACCTCGGTTATCTCTAATATTTTTTGTGATGGACACATTTCTTTCCTACGGAAGGTTAAATGATATGTGCAAAGTTCAGCACCGCTTTATCGAATGAGGAGCCTCTGATAGAGGCAATATTGATTTTTTTCATGTATCAGTGTTGCTGCTCGGGAATTCTGCACTGTTGGCGCTCAATAAAGGGATGCTTTCTAAATGTGTACTAGTCATGTTTATGCTCTGTTTTGTTAAAGAAATCTGTTCACAAATGAAAATACTCTAAAATGATTAATATCGGAGAGCCTATTGCTCCAGATTTCATTGAGACAATAATGTAAATGTCAAAAAGTATTATTTACCTGTGTGATCAGACTAATCCTAATACATTATACTATAGGCATGAGGAAAATATGTAAGATGAGGGCCTGCAGTGTGTTGTAGGCATGGTGTGGACTGATTCTGACCAGGCTGTGAACTGGAACACAGTGCCATGAGATAGCGGCTGTTTATCTGTACCAATGTCTTGGAACTGAGCAACATTCAATTCATAAGCTATAGAAAGATACTGACTCATTCTAATCTTTTTTTTGAATGGGTGCTGGAAATTAAAGTTGTGTACTTTTCCTTGAAACCGTAACTGCCATTCTTCTAAAATTGTGTCTACGTCCTGGCAGGTATCTGCTGAATTTCATGGTTAATGTACTTGACTTGAGTGGATAGATTTCCTGGATGTTTTAAACTGTTAGGTGTATCTTTTAGTTTGAGCCTGGTCGGACCTTTTTAACCCGGCAGTAAAATTTACATGCAAGTAATAATAAAAAGACAAATGATGTGTACATTTTGAAAGTGAGTCTACAAATAACCATTGCTGCTTTGACTCACAAGGATCTCTGCTGGAGCTGATTCACATCGCCTGCATCAACATTTGATGGATATTCTTATGCCCCAGGTCTTTAGTTCTGCTTTTGACTCTTCTTCCCGCTGAACTGTATCAGAGCAATTGCCTTATCACCTGTCAACACTTGTCTTCATCTTCTGCAAGCTAATAAATTGCACTAACATGCGCAACTCAAGCTGTACCTGGGACAATGCAATTCAAAAGGGGATTAGGTGGAGATTTCCTTTTTTAGGTCTCACCTACGCAGTGCGCATGCACTGCATAGGAGACCTTTAGCCGTCGTGCAGCTCTTTTACCAAGCATATACTCGTGCTTGTGGCGGCATACGACTTGCGGGAGTGCGCAGCGGAGCTCCACAAGCACAAGTATGTGCTTGGAAAAAGAGCAGACTGCTCTGTAGCGGGTGCGCACCACTCGGGGGTGGACTTCTCCGCCTCTCTCACCCGCTTGTTTTATTTGCTAATGTATACACATTTTTTCAATGCAATGCTATTGCCATATAATGCAGTGGCTGTTCCCAGTCATATTTAATATATATTTGATTATTTGTTGCAAATATCTTTTGTCACGTAAGTGGAACCTATAAGTTCACTTGACTGAATGCGACCAACTAAACACATGTATTCTATAACCTATGTGTTACCTTGGCATAAGGGTTTCCCTTGGTGTATGTACATGAACAGTAAAACAGCACCAAAATGTACTTTGAGCATGAGCAAAGTAGTCGGAGGAATTCAAATGATCTGGTTGGCGCTTTCACTGGTGACAGATAAACCATAACTTACTCGTACTGTAGTGTTAATTAGAACAGTTGACTAAGATAACCGGAATGTGGCCTGTCTCTCACTATTCCTTCTTCTGTCACAACACAGAGTGCTGCGACACAAGGAACAATAGAAACATCACTGTTATCACTCAGCTACACCACAAATCCTCCCACAGAAGCTTACAACAAACATAACACCCTGCCAACCAGGGACTTCCCCACAAAAGCATTTGGATACTCGTCAGCAGAAAGAAATGCATAACTGTGGGTGCATTCATTGAAAGTTATTCCATCTTCTACATGGAAAGAGAGATTATGAATCGTTCTTGTAATCTGAAACTAAGAGTCAAAAAAATAAATTAATACATCAATAGAAATAGTGTCAAGCCTGATTTGACTTGTTGCTCTGAATACCAGAGCGGGTACAATAGAGAAAAAGAAAAACAGCCTTTGACACAAAAATGTAGCTAACTTGAAAAAAGAGTAAAATGCTCTCAAGTAACCTAGACAACTTGTGGTGCCATACACAATGTCTTCAATTAGACTCAGTAAGGACCTAGGGGGGCTCAACGTCACAAACTTTAAGACCTTCCAGACAGCCTGCCTTGCCAGACAAGGCATATACTGGCTCACGCCAGAACAGGGTTATACGCCGGCTTGGCTGGAACTAGAAAGAGCCCTGCTGGGTGGCCTAAACCCTGCGGCCATCCTTACTGCTAACAAACACCCGGAAGCTAGCAACACAATTCTCAGAAACACCAAAAACGCCCTCTTACAAGTAGACAAAAGAATGGAAAAAAGCATAAAAAATAGAAAATGGGAATCCATTTGGTTCAACACAAAAATAAAATACAAGAACAGCATACTCACCTTAACCTCCTGGCTCCAGCGAGGTATCCACACCCCATCCCAACTAGAGGAACGCGGATCCCCATCCACCTTTGCCAGCCTACAACAGAAGCACGACCTCCCAGACATAGAACTATATAACTGTCTTAAAATTAAGGCGGCAATCACCAAAGCAGGACTAAGCAAAGAAGTACCAACAATACACCAATACCTGACAAACTTCAACAAACTTGGGCACCAAACGTCATACCTATATAAACTACTAAGGGCAAAAACATCTAGATTAAACAGTAAGGCCATAGAATACTGGGAAACATTACACGCCGGGCGCTTTAGCGAGAGAGAAAAAACTCGCCTTTGGCCCTCGGCAAGCAGGAACAAAGTCACCACCACACTGGCACAAACAAAATTCTGGCTCCTACATAGAGCGTACTGGACCCCGGCACGCCTAGCAGCGGTCGGGCTCATAGACAACGAACTATGTTGGAACTGTCAGAAACAGAAAGGAGACCTAGCGCACATGATTGTCCACTGCCCTAAAGTTAAAACATTCTCGGCGAAAGTAAGAGATTTCATCTATAATGTAACAGGGTACACTCCACAACTAGACCTCCTCAGCATAAGAAATGCCTTCATGGCCCCAGAGATACACTCTGCCAATGACAGGAGCCTCATTGACCTACTCCTCACGGCGGCGACAATCCTCTCTAACTGGAAGAACACAGGGAGGGCCACTTTCAGAGTCTGGTTTAACTGGGTCACCTTCTTAAGGGGTGCGGACAACATAACAAAAAATCAAACACCACAAGTTGGCAATGAGATGTGGCTCTCCCTGGACAAATACCTTGACTCGCAAAAACCGCCGTGAACGCACCACACCGCCAGACACCCTCATGGTCCCCTCCCCCACCCCCACGCCATCCGTCAGCAAACTCTGTAGTCATGCAACCCACTACACACCACACTCGTGTCCGTTTCTCCTTTTCTTCTTCTCGTTTTTCGTCTATACACTATCTCTTCCGCCCGACGGGGGCAACGCATATGAACCTGTATGTAATGCCGAGGTTTCAAGCTGTTTATGTATAACCATCACTCAAGCGCCTCAGCAAGCCAGTATGTATCATTATCCATATGTGTAACTACAGCAGACCAGTATTGCCTTCGTTTCGGCTTACTCTGTACTGTTTTGTAAAAATTCTTCTAATAAAATCTTTTGAAAAAAAGACGTAGAAATTACTGGACACCTGAATGAGGTCACATTCCTACCACAGAATACACCCAAATCATAGAGCTAAATGGGGACACTGAAATAATTGGAAATTATGTGATATTCTGTACTATCTAAATTTGACATGATTAACAATAGAGATGTCTGTGTAATCAGTATGGTTTTTGAATGTACACACCTTGTGCGTGCACACACATCTATGTGTCTATATTTCATATATATATATTTTTTTTTTCTCAAAGTTTTATATAACACTGACCACGTCAATGTTGGCAACAGAGAGCTTTACAGTGAGGGGCAAATTTACAAACTATTGCTTTAAATAATAATAAGCAGGTAGATGAAAATGGAAAACATAAGTACATTCAGTGTACATCTCATCAGATAAGCTATCTGAAAGGCACCAGTGTGGTGGTACCATATGCTGAGAAGTATTTCACTCTACTACTCACTGGGCCTCTTGTCGACTCGGACCGATCACAAGATACTTTTCATCCTCTAGGGACGCATCGGAGATTTAATTAAGCATGTTAAAGGTATTATACTTGTCCCTTTTACTCCCGCAATACTATATGCATTGCGCCTGGCCCCTGCTTTTGGTGTCTGATGAGGTCGCTCAGCCATCCCTACCCCACCTGTGCTCAGTGTGCCCACCCGGAAGGAAATACACAACCACAAGCAGTTCATTTTTCCTCCAGGAGGACAACCCTCTATTGTAAGGGAACTGAGGACACCAGAGAGGTCTTTGGGAAAGACACAAACTGCAAAACTGTCCAAAAATTAGCTACTACACCGCACAAAAAAAACAGCCCCCAATTGACCCTCCTGCATTGACCCATCGCACCATGCCGGACTGCAATCTTCACAATCCGAGGCTGATCAAGGGGACAACTTTGTAAAGGATACAATAGCCCTCACCCACATAGATTTCATGCTTCATCATCACGGTAGCTCCTCGCTTGGTGGGCACTGCAGTACCCAGAACTCCCAAGAACTGGGGCTCTTATGGAGAGAGCTTTTCACCTCCTAGCCTGATGTTTGCCTGAGCTCAGGTCACTTTCCTAATTATGTGGTTTTAACAACAAGGGTGTTACTTGGTGAAGGTGTCACTAAAACTGGCTACTGGCACTCCCTTAGCAATGGTTATTCCTGGTGAGTGTCTGTGCCAACATTAAAAACAGGACGTAACTAATCAGTTTGATCTTTTTCCCTAACCTTAGGCTTTCAGCTTTGGCAGTTTGGCCTGAGATAGGATGCAACGCAGAGAAATTGTATTTGGTATCATGCGTAACGAAAACAATCAGATAACAATAGAGAGAAGTAAGGAACTTCAACCTCAATTTGTTTACAACTTTTTAGTTTTCAACTGCAACATGCCAGAACAAGCATTGGCATAGCCAATAGGTCTCGCCTTTGGGACCTTATAAGAGTTTAGTGATCCAGCACAATATCCTTGGTGCAACAACATTAACTGTTGCATGGCGAAACACTTATAAGGTCCCAAAGGCGAGACCTATTGGCTATGCCAATGCTTGTTCATAGTGTTGTTTAATGAATTAGACCCCTTCAGAAGAACGTTAAACCCAGTCTTCTGCCTAGGTGAAGGTGCAATCACAATGGGTGAATGTTCCCCTTACTGCTGAGTGCTCTTTCATCCCATTCTTTAAGGCACTCTAAAAGGATGGTATTTCAGTGCTGATGGGATGACAGCCCATATTGTTTTGGTTCACTTCTTGTTAACTGGCGGAGCGTTTTTTTCTTGAATTTCTTCAACATACTTTAGTAAAAAGTATTTAATGGTTGGGGTTTGAAAATAAGCCCTGAAGTTCTGCTTGGTTATGGTGAGATACACAACTATAATTTTAGTGCAATGTTCATGACTTCCCTTAATTTACTGACAACATATATTGCTCTTATTGACTAAATCAGTGAAATCACTGCAGATACGTAGAAGTAAGTTTGGGGCACTAAGATCAGCAACTAGATAACATTGACAAGAATATATGGAGAAGAAAGGAGTCCAAAGTACCATGATATATATATATATATATATATATATATATATATCTCTTGAGCACTTTTCGAAGAAAAGAGAAGAGGCCACTCGGGGAGTAAGGGACAGGTAGCTGTTTAATTCAGAAGTCCAGGTAATGGCGGATGCATTTCAGCTTGAGAGCCTTCTTCAGCGCCTTCCTCCTAAACGAATCAGTCCCAAATGATTTCCTTCTGTGATTAAATATCCGCAGGCACGAGTTCCCTCCCCCTAATGCGTTCTGCGCAGCGTTGATAGCCCGTGTTGAATGTGGTGGACTCCAAGTCCCAGTATGCCCTGTCTCAGCACAACTAGGTTGCTGGTGTGGGGGAGTGGAAAAAGTGTTGTTTGTGCCTGCACAGGGGGGCGGGGTGATCGATGGGCGACGAACATCGCAGTGCTTGTCCCGTGTCCCCGTTGTCTGCAGCGCCCTTCCTCCCAGGTAAGTGATGAAAACAGGGGCGGTCAAATGCGAGACTTTTTGCCTGTTGAGATGAAATACCTCAGTCTGTTTCCGCTTCTCTGGGAATCTTGGCGGACTCACGGGAATATCGATACCTCGATTGTTTATGTGCTGCAAGCAGCGTGTTGCCAGTGAATCCCGTAGTCACTTGAAGCTGCAGGGCCTGCTTGACTGCGCGTCTGGCTGCGCAGATAATATGACTTGAGCACTTTTCGAAGAAAAGAGAAGAGGCCACGCGGGGAGTAAGGGACAGGTAGCTGTTTAATTCAGAAGTCCAGGTAATGGCGGATGCATTTCAGCTTGAGAGCCTTCTTCAGCGCCTTCCTCCTAAACGAATCAGTCCCAAATGATTTCCTTCTGTGATTAAATATCCTCAGGCACGAGTTCCCTCCCCCTAATGCGTTCTGCGCAGCATTGATAGCCCGTGTTGAATGTGGTGGACTCCAAGTCCCAGTATGCCCTGTCTCAGCACAACTAGGTTGCTGGTGTGGGGGAGTGGAAAAAGTGTTGTTTGTGCCTGCACAGGGGGGCGGGGTGATCGATGGGCGACGAACATCGCAGTGCCTGTCCCGTGTCCCCGTTGTCTGCAGCGCCCTTCCTCCCAGGTAAGTGATGAAAACAGGGGCGGTCAAATGCGAGACTTTTTGCCTGTTGAGATGAAATACCTCAGTCTGTTTCCGCTTCTCTGGGAATCTTGGTGGACTCACGGGAATATCGATACCTCGATTGTTTATGTGCTGCAAGCAGCGTGTTGCCAGTGAATCCCGTAGTCACTTGAAGCTGCAGGGCCTGCTTGACTGCGCGTCTGGCTGCGCAGATAATATGACTTGAGCACTTTTCGAAGAAAAGAGAAGAGGCCACGCGGGGAGTAAGGGACAGGTAGCTGTTTAATTCAGAAGTCCAGGTAATGGCGGATGCATTTCAGCTTGAGAGCCTTCTTCAGCGCCTTCCTCCTAAACGAATCAGTCCCAAATGATTTCCTTCTGTGATTAAATATCCGCAGGCACGAGTTCCCTCCCCCTAATGCGTTCTGCGCAGCGTTGATAGCCCGTGTTTTATATATATATAAAAAAGCCTTCTTTCTTTCTAGAGTTCAGGGTATTAGGTATTCGGGGTACTGGGAAGGACCTTCTTTAAATTACGACTGGCTACAGTGCAATAGGTAAAAAACCAGCACGTGTTCTGGTGCCTGCTTTTGACAGGCTGTAAGATTAGTTGCTTGATGCTCAAGTTAAGAGGATCAAAGGAGGCCGACATTACGTGTACCCACACCCACACACCCACACATACACACACATACACACACACATATCTGACAATCAATCCAAAAACATTGCAAGATGGGATTTTGGGATGGGATTTTAACAATGTGGCATGGGTGACACCTGGGCCTTTCAGATGCCAAACTAGTTTTAAGCCATCACTAGTATACTGTGAGATGGATATAGTGGCCATAGGAAGGGTAGGTTTAAGCACAGGAAGGTGACCTACTACATACAAGGCATAGTGATCACCCCATTCTGTGGCTAATGTGCCACCAAATAAAAACCACACTGACCGTTTCTAGTTGTAAATATATAGTCCATAATCGAGGCCCTACCATGCCTTCTCTATGAAGACAAGGTTACCCAGTCCGATTCAAACATATTAACTAGATCATGTACAGCAAGGCAACTACTCCAGTCCTCCTCCCTGCTATCTGGTTTCGTACAAGAGAGTACTGAGCTGTCCACGCCCTGTGCCTTGAGTTTGACCCCTAAGCATTAAAATCTGCATAAAGGAGATAGATCAGTTGTGACATGTTCTTGGCTCTGACAGGTCTCGGTTCTGCAAGAAAAGCAAATAAACACTGTAAATGGGTGCATACAGCGTTTACAAAATTATTCTTACAAAAATTAACTAGGTAGAAGCAAAAAGCACTGGAGCTGTCCTTCATAAACAGTGCCATAAATGCTGAGTTTGCCAAATTCAGGACAGTGACTTCTACTTCAGGTTTATCCATATCGAAAGTCCCCCCTTCTGCCTACCGTGTGAGGAGGGAACAGCGGGGCAAGAATAGCATGCAAAGCCGGGACAGGAGAAATGCATAGTGTCCCAGGTCTCTTGTAATGTCGCAATGTTCTATTTTGTAACTTACTCCAGCCAAGTGGGATTGAGAAACTTGTCTTTTAAAGCAGCAACATTCCAGCTCAAAGGAATAAAACAGTTGCACACATCACTGTTCAAGGGGTCCCTCGTCTCATCCCTGTCATCCAGACTATCTCCAGTCACAAACTGAGTTAGGGAAAGAGTTAATTACCCTCATGCTCTCCATCAGTAAGTCAGTCGACACTGGAAATAACGTCTTGATTGGAGTGTGGTATTTGTACTTGAGTCTTTAGGAAACAAGGGACCCCTATAGTAACAGCTAGCTATAACCTAGGGAGTAGAACTAGTGTAGGAAGATTATAGCTAGATGCTGATATTAACAAAGCCTATTTAATAAGAATACCTCTATAAGGGAAAAATTACTATAATCTCATAGATAAACCACCCTGTTAAAGGCGATACATACACATACAAATAAGTATCAAAACCAATTTATTTTCTTATTTTGTGTATTATTCATGATTTGTTTGTTAGATCAAAAATTCAAATGTGCATATAGAGTACATGATAGTAACTGTATAGAATTGATTTAATCAACCAACATAAATATACCCAAATAAATCCATTACGATAGACGCAAAGTTGATGCAAGCAGTGCGGCAGATGTCTACAATGCGCGTTTCGGCATACACGCCCTCATCAGGTAGCCGTCTATTGCACATGTAATTAATGCTGGGTATCGATGATGATGTACTGCAGCTTCAAAGGTGTCTATACTCTTATGACTGGGTCTACGGGTATTAAAAGCACACGGTATTGGATAGCCACATGAATAGAAATGTCTCCCGGATTGAAGACGTCAAGATAAAGTCGGGTATTTGAAAACAAGGATATTCTCTGACTACATGATGGTAAGAGCAGGTCCTGGAGTCGGTAAAAAATACGGTCATGCACAGGCGTTGGCGTCCGGCCTAATGGATTCGGTAAAATTACTATGGTGTGCCGAAGATATTCTCCTAAAAAGTGATCTTTTCCGGTCGTGTGACCCTCTCGCCGGGACTCCGCAGGCTAAGGATAAGCTTGGATTCAAGTCGTCTTGAATCCGAGCTTATCCTTAGCCTGCGTCTTCATTCCGGGAGACATTTCTCTTCACGTGGCTATCCAATACCGTGTGGCCTGATAGGCTGCTGGGACTACGGCTGTGATTCTCTGCAAGGATGGTGTCCTATTGATTCTAGGGCTTAGGGCTAGTGTTGTGACTGATTAGGGTTATGTTCCCATTGGCCGAAGGGTCACCTGATTGCTAGGGCTATTTAAGGTTATTGCTCAGGGTGTCTCAGCCCAGGCGGAGAGATTAAGGGCGGAGAGGACAAAAGCACATGGCTGTTTGAGGCTATTCGAGACTGGTCGGACTTAGGACCAGAAATGCTGCCCAAATGTACATACACCAGCACCCACACTACCCCATCCACAACCAGATTAACACATTCACAGCAAATGTACTCCACTCATTTACTATAAACTACCCTTAGACCAAGTTCAATTTCTCAACATCAACTATAAAACCCCATAAACTACACCTATAGACATTCCTAACTTAACTACCACACATTTGCACCATCACTTACAAACCATTCTCCACTCTATCCTATACCACTAACCAATCCACTCATCACAAACACAACCCTAATTTGTGCCATGTTTAATTGTATCCCATCCAGACACACACTCCCTGCTTTAATTACTCCAAACAGACCCCTCTTTGTCACCAACAAACCTATACTCAGTGTTCCATCTTTTCATCCACCAACACCCTCCTCTTCTTTCTACCACAATAACTCAACCACACAACACTTACACTCCACTGCACCACACTTATTAATTCTTTCAGCAATCAAATCAAATATTTAACTAGTTCATCCCCTCCTACACACTACATACACTACTCACAAACACATTACCACCCCTTTACCTTACATCTTCCACCTACAAACAATACTTTACATACAAATCCTTCACAGAAAACAAATACATCAGCACCTCCTATCACAACTCCTCAAAAACAAATCTCTCACACACAACACCTCATAATACTTTCCGTCACAAACTATGAACATATTTCCACTCCCACCTTTCTGACTACACAAATGATGCACACCATGAACAAACACCAATGCCAAGCTTTCTCTCCCCCCACCCCCACCCCCCACTCCTAACACATCTATGGCAACTCAGCAGCTCTATTTTAACCGCCTCTCATCCATTGCACTATTTAAAACCTTACAACATGACCCACACGCTGCACCACCACCCTTAACTCATACATCTTCCATCCTAAACAGACAAACAAAATAAGAAATATGCCACTCCTCAGAAGTTTGCTTCTCCGTGTCTACTGCACCACAGAGCTACACTACAAAAACAGCACAGCTCACAACTCATTCTCAACCACCATCTCCACCAAACCGTACTTCACAAAAGCAGGGGCCCCTCAAAGCTTTATCATCTCACCCATGCTTTTCAATATCTACATGAAGTCATTACCAGCACTGATCAATCCGTTTCACCTCATGCTATAACTACTCAGATGACACAGAAATACTCCAACTGGAATGCCCCAGAGACATTGGGAACTCACCAATTTTCAGTTGTCTCAGAGCCATGGATCAATGCATGACGTGAAGCTATCTCAAATTGATTGCTTCCAAAACTGAAATACTCACATGTGGCGACTGGAAAAAGTATGGCCCATTCGCCACATGGCCTGGTGATCTGGCAAAACCGCCTAAAGTAGCAAAGGTAGTAGTTCCCGGATACTCAGCATCACTGCCCTAGATGCAGGGAGGAAGATGCTGATATACTACATATGCTATGGCCCTGCCCTGTGCTCACTGGGCCTGATTCACAGAACTAACTTAAGACAAAATCCTAAACTTAGTACCATTTTTGTATTCACAAATTGCAATTACTCATTTTGGTATTCACAAAAGGCAGTTACTCATGGATGAGTAAGTGCCTTCTGTGAATACCAAAATGAGTAAGTGCCTTCTGTGAATGCCAAAATGGTAGTAATTTTAGGACTTTGTCTTAAGTTAGTTCTGTGAATCAGGCCCACTGAGTTTTGGGTGGGGGTAATCTCAAACATTAGGACTGCGACAGGACTACCTATAAGGAAACCAGCTAATAACTGAGTGCTGGGTATCCACGGCACTCAAAATCACTAAAAGTGCAACTACGCTTCACTGACCTAGCACTACTTCTAGCTAAACGCTCCATAACTATGCAATGGTAGTCAGTAAGGCCCCAACAGTATACATGTGGCATCGGGGAAGTCATGAGATGGGGAAGTGCGGAGAGCGCTGCCTTAAGGTGGGAGGAAACCCAAGGACTACTCAATAATCCCATATCGATGGACTGGGACATTATAGTGGCGGCATTCAGGGCCCTTGAACCTGTGCCGGACCTTGCAGCACAAGATGCATAGTATAGACCAGTATGCCAGCCCCTGTATAATTAACCAAAACCAAAGAATAGTGTCGCCGTACAGCATTATTACACATACATATAATGTCCTTACGCACAGTGTCACGGGGAATAAGGGAAAACTAGACTATAATACTACAGGTCGGGGCAGAGGTGGGTGGAGGGGGTTTGGAAGTTCAAGAGTTATATAAATGTACTTGCTGTTATATCTAGTTATTATCTTGTAGTTGTTTAGGGAATGTATATGCACAGTTTAATACGCTGAAAGGTTTTCTCAATTTGGCAAGTAAAAAGCATTTACTAACATTTAATGTATATGGAATGCATTGTATTATAACAAATGTACTTATTTTTGTATAAGACCCACAACTTTAAAATCCCAATATAGTGTGTTTAAAAAAAATGAATCAAAGTAAGTAAAAAAACCTTGGAATGACCATGGACTCCAAGCTATGAATGAATGCCCTAGTGGACAAACTAGCAATAATCAAGCTTTGTTACTATAAAAACTCTACAATGCATCTTCCCCAACCTGGGATTCCCACACAAGGTCCAGGCGATCATCCTTTTTGTTCTGTTCAAACTTGTTTACGCCGATATCCGCTACCACTCATCACCTTTAACAACAATGAAAAGACTACAAAGGATTAAGAACTCTGCTGCCAGACTACTCTTACATATAAAACCGCAAGCCCACATCTCCCCTGCCTTGAAATCCCTACATTGGTCACCAGTTGCCAGAAGATCCACATTCAAGCTGATTTGTATCACCCACAATGTGATACATGGAACAGAACCACTCTTCATCAAGAATAAAATCACAAAATACATTCAACAAAGGAACCTCTGCTCTAGAGTGGCACCTTGCCTCAAAATACCACCATACACGAAAAAAACATGGGTGGCACACCCTTCTCTGTTCAAGCAGCCAAATTATGGAACTCTTTACCCCCAAACATAAGAGCCATGGATACCCAACTTCTCTTCAGAAGACAACACAAGAATTGGCTCTTCCCCACATAACCACCATACTCAAACATAAATATACAGCATATCCCTGTGTATATAAGCATTTATCCGGACTATAGATGTGTACCTACATATGTGTAGTGCTTTGTATAAACATGTATAATAATTGTTTTTACAGATATAGATATTCGTTAGTTCTGCTTAACAAATTTACATATTACTTATAGTTACCATATTCTATGTTTAACATGTATATAAGTGGCTGCATAAATCAGTAAATGTTTTATCATAACTATCTACAATTGCTTCACTATCGATATTAAACAAAAATTACAGTACAGCAACACTTGAACATCTGTGTGTATTAAAAGCAACTTCAATCTACATATATTACCTTCCGTATACATGCATACCTTCCATTTTCTTATGATATACCTTCCATGTACTTATGCATCTTTATATTTAGTACTTTGCTTCTAATTCAGTATATTCAATGCACTACCCTATTTCTCACCCTATACCTCTCCCAATATAGCCTCTTCCTCTACTCTTACTCCTTTTAAACTAAATTCTACTGCTAATTCTACTACTACTACTACTACTACTAGGGAGAGGTGTGGCACCGCGGCCAGGGTGACTGACTCCGTGCATCACGGTTCGATCCCCGGGCCGGGTTAAAATTAGCCGAGCACCATGTGACTCTTGGCAATAGCTTGCTTAATATTCCTGACGGCCCCCAGCGCCTAGAGACCCTAACGGGTGATGGTTCGCGCTTTACAAATGTGGATTATTATTACAAATGTGGATAATTACTCTCCAATGCACCACCCTATTTCGAACCCTATACCTCTCTCAATATACCCTCTACCTCCACTCTCCTATTCATCCCAAACCCCATACCACTTCTATGATCTCCAAAATAACTCTTTCTAGACTCTTCTCTCCTCTATCCCACCTTGCATCATCTCATACTTCTTTTACTATTCAGATGTCTCAAACAAGCCTTTCTAAATCCTCACCTCTGACTCTTCCCCCTCTACCGCCCAATTACTCATCTCAGAACCCCTCCTACTGCTATGAGCTCCAAAAAATAAAAACTTTCTAGACCCTTTTTTTCTTCTATCCCTCCACTATTCCTTTTACAAACCAAATAAGAGACTAACATGTCCACAGCTCAAATCAAATTAATTTTATATATCTGAAAGAGGCATTTATAGATTCCTTACCTTAGAATTACCCCCAGGCATCTGACTGGATCCGGAGAATTTTTATTAGCACTATCCCTGTGCGTTGATGGGTGGCGACGGTAGATTCTTCGTTCGTCGTTGGCTACGTGGTCCCTGGGATGACATTACGGTGCCTACTGAAACTCCGCCCCTGCACGCTGACGTCCGTTCTTTCTTTTTCTGCACCAGCCTGGCGCAGATCCGGAGAGAGCTACGCCTTTAGTCACTTTTTGACTAAACTTTTTCATTATTTTGTCGACTTCTTTTTCGAGTCTTGGACTCCTGGTGCGCGAGCGATGTCCCATCGTCAGACCGCCTTCAAGCCTTGCAAGGCCTGTCCACAGGCTGATTTTTCATGGGGTGATGGGGTGGGGGGTAATGGGTACGAGGCCTCAGCTGGCAATATGTGAATACACAGTGGAGATAATATACATACACAAGGTTTAGTTGAGTGAGTTACATGCAGTGCAAAAGGGTAGTAAAAAGATCAAAGCAAGTGTAAAGAGAAAGAAAGCGAGGGAAAGTGAAAGAGAAAAGGAATCGCGGAAATGGAGGTGAGGAGTGAATGGAAAGAAGGTGCAAAGGGGGGGGGAGTATTGTAGGGTATAGAAAAAGAGGAATAATATAAGGGGTGAGTGAGCCGTGGCATTAATATGTTATGTGTAATCGGTAAGTACAGTACTTACTGATTCTCTTCTGTTGCAGCAACAGGGGACGGTCCTCCACCCGAACCTCTCCAGCCACCACCTCCTCACATGGAGATTGAGCAGCGACAGTTGACAGCTTTTGACCTTCGGCCCGAAGTCTGTAATGTCATCTTGGCAGCCAGGCGTCCCTCCACAAAAACATTATAGAACAGTGGAAGCAATACGTTTCTTGCATGGTGTACCATAAAGGCTGTGAATCCCCTCTCTGCCCCTCTTTATGAGATTCTTGTTATCCTTTCTTTGGCCTAGCAGGGCTCTGCCCTGGGCACTCAATATCTAGCAGCTATTTCTGCTTTCCTTTGGCTGCCAGAACAGCCCTCCTTGTTCAAGTCCCTATTGTAAACATATTCTTCAAGGGTATTATTCATCTCTTTCCCCATCCCCTTTCATAATGCCCCACTGGGTTTAGAATATTGTCTTAACTCATGTCTGCTCCCTTCAAGCCTCTTCATAACTGTCCTCTCAGGCTTCTTACTTTGAAAACTGCCTTCCTTGTTGCCATCACCCCTGCTCGCAGGGTGAGTGAGCTCCAGGCTCTATCCTCTAAGCCCCCTTTCTTCTCTGTGCATCCAGACAAAGTGGCGCTTAGGAGGAGACCCTTGTTTCTTCCTAAAGTGGTTACAGCATTTCACAGAGGACCTAAACAATCACTTTGCCCACCTATTTCCCACCTCCGCACCCTTCAAAGGAAGAGGAGATACTCCACCGCCCGGACACAAAACGTGTGTTGTCCTTCTTCCTTGATCGCACAAAAGATTTTCGGGTGGATGATCAACTCTTTATTGGCTATGTGGGTCCCAAGAAAAGTCAGGCTGTCCAAAAGCATAACATCTCTAGATGGGTTGTCCTTTGTACTAAAGTCTGTTACGCTTTAGCGAAAAAAGAACCTCTAGTGGGGCTGCATGCTCATTCCACTAGGGCTACGGCATCAACTACTGCATTTGCAAGTGAAGTCCCACTTCTTGACATCTGCCAGGTGGCCCGTGGGCATCCTTGCACACGTTCACCAGACATTACTGCCTAAACAGCCAAGCCCGGAGGGACGGCTATTTTGCCTGATCTGTCCTCCAGGACTTTATGGTGTGAACTTCGTTCGCAGTCCCTCCTCCGGGGATAGTATTGCTGGGGTATCTATTCTAAGTAGGTAAAGAATCTATAACTAACTGTCTCTTTCAGATGAACAAGTTACTTACCTTTGGTAATGATGTATCTGTAAGAGACATAGGTTAGTTATAGATTCCTTACCGCCCCACCCATCCTCCCCTCTCTATGAACTGATTTATGGGGATAGGGATAGGGATAGGGATAGGGACTGCCTTACAGGCCCCCAGTTGTGGTGAACCAGTGGCCAGTGTCTTTCATGGCTCTGCGCTTCTGGCTTGGAAAGTCGTGTCAGAACTGACGTCCGCATGCAGGGAGTGCATCTAAGTAGGCACCGCGACGTCATCTCGGCGACCACAATGCTGACGGCGTACGGTAAGTCGACCAACATCACCCACCACTGCGCACGGGTACTGCTAAGAAAAAATTCTCTGGAACCAGTCTGACGTCTGGGCTAGTTCTAAGGCAAGGAATCTATAACTAACCTATGTCTCTTACAGATACATTGTTACCGAAGGTAAGTAACTTTTTCTTCCCCACACTTATTCACCACTAATCCTTTTTTGTTCCAGAGTAGCTTGCTACTTTCCGAAAAGTGCTTTATAAATGCAAAACCTTCCCTCCTCCATCCCTCCACTATTCTTCTCAATCCAAATAACAGACTAACATATCCACTGTTCAAATTATTTTCAGATTTCCCTAGACTAATTCACCACTAATCTTTTTCTTGTTCTGAAGTAGCATGCTACTCGCCAAAAAGTGCTTCAACACCTCATCAGAGGTAGCAAGCGCTATATAAATGTAAACCTTTTCCTCTTCCGTCCCTCCACTATTCTTTTCAATCCAAATAACAGACTAACATATCCACTGTTCAAATTAATATCATATTTTACTATAATAATTCACAACTTATCTATTTTAGGTTCTGGAGTAGCGTGCTACTTGCCGTAAAAGCACTTTGACGCCTCGTCAGGGGTAGTAAGCGCTATATAAATGCAATTACAATACAATTAAAATGAGCTAGACCCAGGAGCCTGAGCATGGCTGACCTTCCTTCTGTCAGATTTGCTTAGTCTTCTGTTACCGTGGTAATTTTTCCCTACTGTTTGGATTAATGGTTTGCATCTTTGCTGGAGAGTTGGACTAGTTAGAAAATGGGATAATCCGAAACCGGTCCTAGGATGCTTGTTTCTGGTACAGGGAGGACCTGGTTTGGCAGTTCGGGCTGGACTGTTCCCATGAGGAGTAGGGTCAAGACTGATTTGAATATGGCTGGGTCTGGGATGGCATGGTGAGCAAAATAACTATGGATTTAACCGTGATCTCGTGACTGGGGGTCAATAATTTATTTGTTACACTTTTCGTCCATCATTTATGTGTCTTTAGATGTGCTCCAGATCAAGCATAAAGGAGTGTTAGTCATTCTCCTCTTAATCATCGTAGAGACGCAGTTGAGATGACTCCAGACCCAAACTCCATTCATGCTCCACAGTTAGGTCTCTGACGCTTCAAGGAAGCAAAAGCACTTCTCTGAGCTGTTGTCAAGTAATTTTCCTGACAGAAGAACTAGCGCTCAACCGCTGTTTACTGTCCGACTCCAAACTTCCATCCGACAAACATGGAACATGTTACACCTGCTGCAGTTTATTGCCTTCACACATACAATACAGGTGTTTTCCCATTACACTTCAGTTTCCTCTGGCTTGTATGGAACTGGCGGAGTCTTCGGCATGCTGCCTGCAGCTCCTTCTCTGACGCTAGGAAATCCCCGGTCCCTGCCCCAAGGCGCCAGTTCCAATTGTGTAAATGTGTAGGGATTACGTTTTCTGGATAGACTTAAGCCATATTCACATGCTACAAACTTTAGAACATAATGATCTGTCATCATTATGACCTGAGGCAGCCAGTTTGCTCCCTCACACAAACATGGACACCGGGGGCTATATGGACCTTTAAAATGACAGTGGCCTTGACACCTCTCTGGAGGTGGAGCTGGAATGCACTTCGGGACCACCCTCTGCGGAAGTAGTCATCTCAGCCTTTGAGAGGTTTAAGATGGGTAGAACTAGAGCTTACTCCCTTGCGTTTTCATCCCCTGGCCATAAATTTCACAAGCAGTACAGCAGGTTTTGATGTTATTATCTACAATCACTAACCACCTTCAGTACTGGCCTAGCATCTCTGAGCCATCTCACTTCTCTATAGGATTCTGGACATTGATATGATTCCAGTGTTTCAGTGGAGAGTGCAGAATCCGGTTTTGAAGGTTCTCAGTCTGCTGTATTCCTGCATTCCGTTGGTTCCTCACGAATGCTCGCAGATGACCGCTCTGCAGCTATGGATACATCTGCACTGGTTCTAGCACAGGGACGATCTGAAGCACTTGATCTTCTCTGACCACAACATGGATCTCCGATGGCGGTCGGTAAAGGAGAACCTAACCTGTGGAAAGTCTGTTGTGTCCACCACCAGTGATGATGGATGCCTCCACCTTAGGTTGGGATGCTCACTTGGAGGAGTTAGAGATTCGAGGCCTCTGGTATCCCGAAGAGTAAGGGTTTACATATGAACGTGCTCAAACTGCTGGCAACATGCCTGGAACTGAAGGTCTTCTTGTCATATGCAGTTGGTGTGTCCACACCCTGATGTGCAACATGAAGAAAATGAGGTATGTAAACAATCATGATGGTGGAGCCTCTCTTCTTTTCTGTTAGGAAACCAGTGAGAGACAGAATCTAGCTGGTGGGCAACCAACTGAGTGTGTGTGTGGGGGGGGGGGGGGGATTACTGAGGAGGTGCCCCTGGCCGTAGTGCGTGAAAAACCTTATTCTCCGCTTTGGTGTAAAATACTTAGGCAGGTTTCATAATTTAACTTCTTTACAGGGATCATCAGGAGTATGATTTTGGTTTTTAAAAATGTACTATTTGAGGAACTGTAAGGGAGTAAGGGACATATAATACAACAGAGCCTGCAATCCCTGTGTAAAAGCCTAACTTATTACTCAAGTTGGGCCATCCCTAATCATATATATTAACAAAATGGCTTAGTTGCACAACAGTAATAAGTTATTATTACAGTTGCTTTGTGATATCAAAAGGCCTACTGGCAGACAGAAGCCAAGATGAAAGGCAGATCACAGAACAAAACAGCTGTAGTTTAAACAACGGAAACTAAAACAGCTCTTCTTTTCTTCCTTCTTTTTTCCGAATATTTACAGTGATCTTCCGAAAGGAGCAATTTAAGGCACTGTTTATTTTATGCTTGTGCTAGGTAATTGTAGAAAAGATCGGATCTCTTTGTTTCTACGCATTCTAAACCGCACTGTTTTTTTTTAAATCTGATTTTCGTAAAACTGAATCTAATATCTTTTTGGGAAAAAGTTGCTGTGCGTTGGTGTGTTTAATTGTGCACTATGTATTTCGTTTGTATTCATAATGATTATAACCATACGATTTCTTTGATGCGAAAGAGCAAGACACCATGGATTTAATTGATATCCCATATATAGCATTCAAACACCAAACTTATTTGGACCGGACAGAAGGGGCCAGGCTGTAGTGGACGTGGAGAGGCAAAATGTTTTACACAGTGTATTTAAGGTTTGATACTGGAGTCCTCATATGGATACGTTTTGCGATTTCCTTTGAAACAAATAAAGTGCTTATAGACCGGCGTAAGCGATATTTAATAGTCATGGGGATATTAGATGGAGAGATTCTGTTCAATGTATCTACATATACACCTAATGTCAACCAAATTCACTGTCTAGGACTGGGTGATTCCAGTTCAACAGACCACAGCAACCAGTTATTTGGGGAGATTGTAACTGTGTAGTGAACCTACCATTGACAAATCACACAACATGTTGCCTGAGTCCCTGACATTATGGAACATACAGGGCTTGGTTGGAGAGCTGTAGCCTGATATATATCTGGCAGTTGATTAGCCCTGAGAACCCAGAGTATTTGTTTTATGTGTATTTGTATGATCTTCACATCAGATAGGATTTTATGCTCTGCTGTGGTCATGGATATGGTCACAAAGAAAACAGGCCTTTTTGTAGGCCTCTTTCCCCCCCCCACACAATTTTGCCCCCATTTGGACCTCTAGATGCTGGTTTTCGACTTGCACTGAAGCGTGCTAACCAAATGCCAATGCTCCCTTCTTAAAACTGATGTGAATTGGTAACCCCAATTGGCAAAGACTTTAAAAGTCCCTAGTAAATGAGAGTTAAAGGGGTCACCAGGGCCTGAATCATTTTGTGCCACCCTGAGTGACACAAGTAAACAGATGATAGCAGTCCTGCCATTGCAGACTTCAGGGGCAGTGCAAATCACTTGAACTCTACTTTGCCCTCTCCATGTGTGGCAAGGTCAAAGCACTATTTTTAATATATGCTAGTCACCCCCTAATGAAGACCTTCTCAGCCCAGGAGGCAGGGTACTTTATATTAAAGGTGAGGACAAGTGCAATCATATATGTCCCTGTAGTAGCCTTTCCTATTAAAAGAAACTATAAGTGACCAGCGGTCCATAGGATAACATGGAATAGCAACCGGGCCACCCTGACATTGGCAGCTCCATTATGGCATATGTCATGCTTGGTGTTGGAAGGCGGTGACCCCAGGGGTCAAGATTGCTCTCTTAACCACCCGAGACCCTCCTCTCCCACAATTCCTGCCGAGTCTTATCGAGGGGAAGTCCTCGCCGGGGAGGACTGATCGTACACACTGTCGACACACCACACTTACGAACGGACACCACACCGTGAATCTTTATCAAGTATGAACTTTATCAAAGTAAAAGTAAGAAGCAATACACAGCGATCGAGGGATCGCGAAAGTCTCGTAACAAGGGAACGGGGAAGCGGGACAGTCTTAGGGGGCCAGTAGGCACGCCACGCACCCTGCGCACAGTTCTCAATCCTCGAACTGGGGGGTACGGGGGCTGGCGATGGTACTCGCTGTCCTACTCACTTCTGTTCAAGATTGTCGTGAGGGTAGCGTCGATGGTCCAGCCGGACCAGAGGGTTCTTTAAGCCGCGACGAGGTCAGCAGGGCTTGATCAGGAGTACTCCGTAGTACTCGTAGGCAGGTGGAGCTGCTACAGAGTCCGCAGGGCTCAGGATGGTAGCAAGAGTCTCTCGTTCTCAAGAGCAGGGCTCCGATGGTTCAGGTCTTACTCTTCGAGAGGGAGCTGCGGCAGCGTCAGCAGGGCTCGGTAGTTTGGTTCCGTAGCTTCGAGGATGAGCCGCGACGACGTCAGCAGGGCTCGGTGGGTCAGAGTCTGTTCTCCTCAAGGTCAGCCGCGATCAGATCAGCAGGGCTTTCTTGTCCAGGATACAACTGCCGGCTAGATGGGAGGCAGGCTGACTTATACACGCCTAGCTGCAGCCAGGAGCGTCCAGAGGCTGCCGAAAGGGAAGAAGGCCACCGACTGGCCGGGGTGGCCAAACATGGAGTCTGATGGTCACGTGCACGGGTGCAGGCACACGGTCTGGAAGTCGTCTCAGGTCCGGTGTAGGAGTGTCATGTATAGTTCTGGGTGGACGGGAATCCGTTCCATCCGTCGTTCTGGGGTTGCGGGGATCAGCGAGGGCCATGCCACGAGGCCGGGTCCAACACTTGGTACCAAAGAACTTGCCTCATCATCACTGATACGATGTTCATGCCCAGATCGATGTGGCATGCACCCAGATGGCTACCTTAGAGGTTCCCCACCTGGTTGCCCCACTCTTTTCTGTGCTCTGGCTGTCAGCCCATAGCTACTGCCGCCAAAGCTACTGCTGCCAAGACAGAAATCTAACCCCCTGTCATGAGGTGTAAAATCTCCCAGGAGTCTCAAACAATGGCCTAGATGGGATGGAGCTCCCTGACACAATGGCAAATGAAGTGGCACATCGTCAGTGAGCTTCAAAGCTGACACCCCCTGTGAATTACAACCAGACTGCTTTCCAAAAGAGGAAACTTCCCTCCCGCTACCCCAGGCACATTTGCTCTTGGGGAGGTGTGAAAATTATGTAGTCAGGAAGTGTACACCCCCAGAAGGATAGCCACACCTCTGGGGTGGGCTACTGTTCTGTACAGCTAAGAAAGGTTTCTGCTATTTTTTCAAGTGGTAGAATAGAGGGTTCTAGGTAAAAGAAGGTGACACAACGCCGGATTTGGTTGCCTCAGGGGTGGCCTGGCTTCTGGGGCAAGTAGCCCATTGGCCACTTGTACCAACACCCCTGAATCCAGGATTTAAGGGTTACCCATGACACCAGAACCTCAGTTCTAACCTGACTTGCAACAAAGGACACAGAAGAGACCTGATTCTGCGACAACAGGAGCTGCGCAAACCAAAGTTGTGATACTCTGCACCTGTGGCAACCTCCCTGGAACTGCATGACTGCGACTCATCTTGGACCAAAGACCGGTTCCCGCAGACAGAGGGACCCCTTTGAGAGCCAAAGGCAACTCCAGACTCCCTTGGACTGCAATGTACTGGAGCCAAAGAATCACTGGACATAGGGCCCTCCGAGGGATCAACCAAAGTAGATTGTCCAGCGCTTTGTGGGAAACGTAGTCCTGAACTAAAGAAAGTGTCAGGCGGCTACTGTTTTTCCTCAGACCTTTGTACATCGAAATAACTTCTTGCTGATCTTACTGCTGCCAAGGCTTGTTGGTGGTCACCAGTCCAACAACCACCACCTTTACTTGACGATTCAACTCGAGGGAACGCCGCAACACCTTCATCCGACCACAGCAGTGGTCCCATTGTTGACTTTTTGCACCCGTTTCGTCAACAGCACTGTGTAAGCAGTAAAGCCACCTCCCGGTGGCTCCTGTGTCCGCACCAAGGACAGCCAGAACAACTTTACACCCGGGCTTCTCAAGCCAGATAAAATCGAACTGACTATCATTGCTTGGTCATGGGACCCACATCACCTTAACCCTCCATCAACCTGCAAGTGACCGTCTGTCACTAGTGCTTTTTCCCTTTGACCGCAATGTTAAAGTTTTGCAGTATTCATTTCCACTGATTTAATTTGGGTTCTAAAATCCATAACTCTGGTTATACTTATTTGGTTTACTTTGTTTTGGTATCTAAAATTATATAAAAATCTGCTTTATTTTTTATAAATTGTGTCTGATTTCTTTTGAGTCGTCTCAATTACTTATCGTCCATGTTGGTACTCTGAAATGCTTTACAGGTTCCTCTAGTAAAGCCTGACTGTTCTTTGCCACTCTACCAGGACTAAAGATGTATTATTGTGAATCCAAGGACCATCTTTTTGTTATTGTGAGAGTATTCCATACTGAAGCCTAATTAGCCTCACTAGATAATACTCCACCTTCCTAAGTTTTTCTGCCTCTTCTCCCCAAAATTAAATCCGGTTCCCCTGCTGATATATGCCCGGCACACATCTTACGGCAGATTTATACTGTCTGCCCTCTGCCTCCTCTGGGTTTCCTTAATGACTCACTGGCTCGAGGGGTTGTCACTCCATCGCTAAAAGCCGCTTCCATCGTCCCTATTTTGAAAAAGCCAGGAGCCGACCCCTCTGTGATGGCCAACTATCGCCCCATCTCCCTTCTCCCGTTTCTGGCGAAGGTGCTTGAGCGACATGTTACATCTGCGCTCAGCTCCTTTGCCGAGGAGAATGGGAGGCTGGCTCCGTGCCAGGCTGGGTTTCGGCCCAAGCACTCGACAGAGTCAGTGGTGGTGTCAGTATTAGACACCCTCAGAGAGGGCTTGGACATGGGCAGATCTCAGGCGCTGGTCCTCCTCGACTTGTCCGCCGCTTTTGACACGGTGGATCACTCCATCTTGCTTTCCCGTGTCAAGGCGGCGGGCATAGGAGGCTCAGCCCTCATCTGGCTCTCATCCTTTTTGAGGGACCGGACCCAGGCGGTTCACCTTGGGGAGTTTTCTGCTACCCCCTGCCAGGTCCAGTGCGGTGTTCCTCAGGGCTCTTCTCTCTCTCCTTTACTATTTAATCTTTACATCGCCCCTCTTATCTTTGCCTTACAGCAGCTGGAGGTCACGGTATATAATTATGCCGACGACCTCCAGCTCATCTTCAATCTGTCTTCTACCCCTGACTCTATCTCTAACTTCCAATCTATCCTATCTTTCATCAGGGACTGGATGAATTTCAACCACCTTAAACTTAATCCCGATAAAACTGAACTTGTGGTGACGGGTGGTTGCTCCAGTCCCTGGAATTCTCTCTTTTGGCCCCCCTCCTTTGGTTCTCCTCCTACCCCTGTTCCCTCTGTTAAGACCCTTGGCATCAAGCTAAACGATAAACTCACTATGCACTCCCAGATTGGTTCGGTGGTTTCTTCTTGCTTTCTCACTCTCCGCACTATCCGCTCTATTTCACGTTTTTTTTCCTTCTCTGCACTTAAACTAATTATGTCCGCACTGGTCCTGTCGCGCCTGGACTACGGGAACATCTTGTTCAATGGCATCCCTCAGTACAGCCTGCGTAAACTGCAATTAGTGCAGAACCAGGCTGCTCGCCTTGCCTTCGGTCTTCCCAAATTCCACCATACCTCCCCACTCTTGAAAACCCTCCACTGGCTCCCTGTGCGGGAACGCGCCTTGTTCAAATTAGGCTGCATGGCGTTTCAGGCCAGGACTGGCCTGGCCCCCCTCTTTATATCCTCTGCCATCAAGGCCTATGTCCCTGGCAGAGACCTCCGCTCCTCGGCACATCTTCTTTTATCAGTCCCTCGCTACCGGAAAAAAAAACAGGGTGGCTCGAAATTTTCCACTCTTGCCCCCATGTTTTGGAACTCTCTCCCTTTTCATCTTAGGTCCCTTACCCAGTATTCTAGTTTCCGCAAAGCTCTGAAGACCTTTTTATTTTCCCAGGCCTTTCTACCGTAAGCTTTGCTTGCCTTTCCAGTCGACGCCTTAGCAATTGCTCTTGCCCATTTGGCTGCCTGCTACTTTAGCGCCAAGAAACCGCCCAGGTGTACGTTGCGCTTAACAAATATTTTAAACTTAAACTTTTGACAGAATTTGTCTCCCCCATAAAACAACCGGGTTTAAGCAGTGTCAGGATTGTAATCCTCAGATGGGGTCACAAATACCCACAAGGTCTGTCTCTGGTGCCTCGGCTCCAAACACAACTGCATCGTGTGACTGGTCCGCAAAGATGAATCACAAGGCTAACCTCAACCACGACGCCAAAGGTGCCATCACAAACTCCGGAAGAAATTGAAGAAGACATGGTTTCAGTTGAGGACACAGGCACAGTCTCAAGGCCAATCTCGCGACTGAGCATCATCGAAGTCACAGTGTTCAGGTGAGTCCAAAAGATCTAAGAAACACAAGAGATCCAATGCATGTGTCTCTGTCCTCCCGCTATTCCTACAGTTCTGATTTGACCCACATCCTTGGTACCTCCAAGCCCTGATTTTGGAACTGATTCCAACCTTGCTCCCGATCCACCGCGGGCCTTAGATGCCATAAAAGCTTGATGAGCTCAGTTGCATGTGGACAAGATTTTAAGTGCCCCACTGGATCCCTCTGAAGCACCTTCAGGCCCTAAGGATCCACTTGACCTTGCTTCGTGGCCGTTGCCCTCAATGAGCTTGGATATCTTGCCCTTATGCCCATTTGAATCCAGCAGTATATGGGTTTTATGGTGATGATGCCCCTTCTAATGAGGACAGTATGTTGGAGGACTTACGAGATGCCAGTAGTCTGGATACCTCCTTAGACATCGGCCTTTCCCCTCCTAACCCTTTTATTGCAACTGAGGAATCTGCCTCCTTCATCCCTGTGAACATGAAAGCAGCAGAAGTACTGGACCTCACCTTTCCAACCACAGAGGTCAACGCCAACTTGTTAAAAGAAGTCCTGAACTCAGCACAAACTAGCCAGGAACCTCTACCAGCCGTTAACAAGACTCTCACAGGTGTGCTGTGGGGTACCTGGGTGAAGCCAGGATCTTGTCTCCAAGTAAATAGGCAAGTAGCAAAATGGCACAGGCCTGCCCCATGGGATTCAAATTTTCTCTCATCGCTTCCCACTCTGGAAAGCCCGGTGTTGCAAACATCCACTAGTCACCTCAACCCCAACATGTTTCTGGTCAACCTGCCAGACAGCTGAAACATATGGAGGCATTCACTAAGCATATGTTCTCTGCCAGCAAGGAGAGTGTATGCTCCCTTAGGATGTGGGAGAACTGGCCAGAAATACCCGAACAATTCATCCTAACCGTGAGCTTTCTGCTACGCATGCTTTATTGTATAGTACTGTTGTTTATAATGAACAAATCTCAATAAATACATTTACCCAAAAAAAGCATATGTTTTCCTCTGCAAGTCTTGCTCTCAGGTCAGACAACATCAGCTGCCTCCTGAGGGGGCACTAGGATGCGTTGTGGGAGAGAATGGCAGACATCTTGCCAGCTGTCCCAGAGGACAGCTGGCTGACTCTAAAGCAGCTGATTCGAGATGGCCCAGATGCAGTGAACTACTCTATTCGCTCAGGCTTGGACATTACTAACTCTGGGCAGGGCAGTTATGACCAGAGTGGTGCGAAAGCGCATGTCTGGATTCACTACACGGCTTCTCCAATGATGTATAGCAATCTTTAAGGGACATGCTCTTTCATGGCTCTTACCTCTCTGGAGTGAAGGCATACTCTGCCTTGGAGAGGTTTAAAGAGAGCAGGGCTACACTATGCTTTCTAGGCTTTGCTCCTCCTGTTCGGCAATTTCCTCAGCAATTTTGCCCCTTTTGAAGCCTTGACAGAGGATGTCCACTGAGGCAACATCAGAACGTGCCTAAATAACAAGCCTCTCAGTCCATTCAAGGTAGACGCAGGGGATAGGTCCAACTGTATCCAGGCACCCATGGACAACATGCTACCCAAACCCCAGCACCAACTCCCCCCTCCCCCATGCAGCTCCTGCAAAACAACTTATATCCACCCTTTGCATCTCTCAGTTGCACATTGGGAGGACATGTCCCTTTTCACCTCCCAGGGTGGAGAAGTATTGCATCCAACCAATGGCTCCTCTAGATCGTGGAACATGGTTTCTCCCTACCCACACGCAACTCCTCCCAGATGACCATGTCCATGCTTTGTGGAGAAGTTCAAGCTCTCTGCCAATGCAGCAATAGAGAGGGTGCCGGGCATCAGAGATTGGGACTCCCTGTTACCCCGGTTATTTTCTAGTGCCGGAGAAGGATGGAGGCCTTTGCCCCAACTTCTGAAATTATTTCTCCAGGAGAACAAGTTAAAAATGCTCACCCTGGCAAAAATTGTGTCTACCCTGAACCCAGGAGAGTGGTCGATAGAGTTGGATTTGCAGGACAACTGCTTTTATATTCCTGTTCTGCCAACCCCACAGGTGCTACCTGAGGTTTCTGGTAGGCCAAGAGCACTTTCAGTGCTCCTCTTTGGCCTTACCAGTACACCTCAGGTGTTCACAAAGGCGAAAGTAGTGGTTGCACCCCATCTGCAGTGGTAAGGAATTCCAATTTTCCCATATCTTGATGACTGTAGGTTGGTTTTCCTCAAACAATCATTAATCATCTCTAGGTGAACTATTGACATTGTTGAGCTTTCGGCATGTTGCTAGGAAGTCACACCTGATTCCTTCACAATGTCCTCCCTTCATCGGAGCCACCCTGAATACTGTGCTCTTCCAAGCCTTCCCTCCACCTCAATGAGTCCAGGACATTTGGGCTATGGCTCTAATGTTTCAACCCTTGACCTGGGTATCAGTGCGAGCGACGCTGAGACTTCTGTACCTCTTAGCTTCCTGCATCCTGCTCGTGAACCACGCCAGGTGGCACATGCAGGATATCCAGTGGAATCTGAAGTTTCAGTGGACTCAGCTCCAAGGGAACTTGTTGAGTTCCATCCGGGTGTCAGAGGAGACTTGCAAAATACTTGTAGTGGTGGCTGCCTCGTCTCAATTGGACGCTTCAAAAATTCATTGTTGCCCTGTTGCTTCTCACCGGACTGTCCGTCGCTGCCCTGCTGGTTCACGGAACTTTGTGAAGGGGACTGCAGTTGCTTCTTGCGGCGGCGGCCGCCGCCTTTGCTGCCATTGTCGCGCCTAACAGGGAGGACTACATACCCTGGAAGCCCTTAGTGGCACAGGAACAACGTGTCATAGTTTAGCGCCGGGAGGCGCTCAAAATCGGCGGAGGCCACACGCAGCGTGGGACGCACGTGGGCGTGCCCGGGCCAAGGGCGGGCCCGTCCGCGCCCATCGTAGCCAGGAGGAGGCAGGGCTCGGCCACCCCCTTTTCATCGATATTTCTGTGTCTCCAAGGATTTGGGTTAGTGACTCTGAACTTTATGTGGTATTATACTTCCTTTTTTAACAATTGTGTACATCAGTGACCGTAACTGTTAATTATGAGTAAGGGCAGTTGCAAGAGGGTAGGGGGGTCAGGGGTGGTAGGAACCCTTGATGCTTTCCTTATTAGCTGTATGTCAAAATAAATTCCCTTTGGGTTGTTTCAAGGAAAGAACACCAATTCTTACAGACCATAAGACAAATAACACTCACTCTTATAAGACCTTTCAGTTGGAGCAAAGCAATATACAACAAACACTTCTATAAAAACAAAATGGATTCAATGTGACATTTTATTCTTCTAAAACCAAATAAAAAAACAAATATAAAATTATTTTCTTTTTCAAAAGAATTAGAAATTGGGAAAACAGACAGTAAAAAACGGAACAAATCAAATACACATTCTAACTAAAACTAGAAACAGTTCCTAAAAGCAATTCCTAAAAGTAATGAGGGAGGTGCAAAATCAAGGTAAAGATTCTACGACAGTTAGAATGATCCTTGTTCATTATGTGTTGCACTTCTCCCCTTAGCTCAACGCGTTTCAACGGACATTAAAATACAGCCGCCTTCATCAGGAGTTGGCTGTCTTCCCAAAATTAATTTCTTATTAGAGCACTCACGAGACTTCCTGTGACGAATGTAGTCCACACAAGCGTAAACGCCTACTACTTGAGGTATTATCGTAATTTTTAAACGTCATATGTAAAGGTCGTCATCCTTGTAGAGAAAGCCTATGATCAAACATCCCTTGCTAAACAGCAATGTGTAGTCAGTAGTTTGTATATCCCAGAAATAACGGTACGAAAAATTACATATATACATACAACAAAGTATTGCTGCACGCGGGATAAAAGCCTCTCTTGAATCAATTGAAAAAGCTTCAAAAAGTCAAAACTGGCTGCGTAGTCCGCTTTCTAAGCGAGGGATTTCCGTCTCAGCTTCTTGCATCGATGGCTAGAAGCGTCCTGCGTGCGTTCCAAGCAATTACTTACTGAAAATTGCTTGGAACGCACGCGGGACGCTTTACTCTTCACTCTTTATATTTACAATTTGGACTCAGTTTTATGTGAAGCGTGTAAAGACATCCCGCGTGTAGGGAAACTCCTAATTCTGGCACTTCTCTACGCGGATGATGCTGCCCTTTTAGCACGAACGTCGGTGGGGCTGCAACTTCTTTTAAATTCATTTGCTGCCTTTATGAAATCTTTAGACCTTAGTGTCAACTTTTCTAAATCCCATATTATGATAACTGGCTTTAAAGCGAAAGGGGTTAAAACCTTTCACTGCGAGGGAAATTTGTTGTCTAGGGTCTCTAATTTTCCATACTTAGGCATTATATTTGATTACCAAGGTACATGGACACCACAAATACATGCGGAAAAAAAAACGTCCTGGCCAGATCAACATCAGCTGTCCTCTGCTTTGCACGTAAATCGGGGGCCAGACCAATCCAAGCCCTATTAAAACTATATGGAGCAAAATGTATCTCCCTCGCAATGTATGGTGCAGACATCTGGGGTATTCGGAATGTGAAGGCAATTCAAGTAGTCAAGAATACGTTTTTTAGAAACATCTTATCTGCTCCACAACCTACACCCGGTTACATTGTTCATCAGGAGTGTGGAGCTGGTTTTGTGGAGGATTTAATAGCTATCGCACCCCTTTTAAAATGGATTCTAACCTGGCTAAACCCTGAATTAGAGCTTAACCAGGAAATTCTAAGAGATTGTTTAGCTCTTGATTATGGGAATCGTATTCCCTGGCTGAGTTATGTCCATAAACTGATAGTGAAACTAGGCCGACCTGAGATATTTAACTCGCCTGAAAAACTGGTGAAAGGGGATATAAAATGGGTAAAGGGTTCATATTTGTTAATGGCTGCTATGGCTGGAGAAGAAAGGGAGTTGGTTAAGCCGACAGTAAGAGCTCACCAATTGTTGAAAACACCTTGTGCAATTGAACCATACTTGAATATCGTCACAAATCACCATCACCGTTTTCTACTGGCTAGGTTCAGGCTGAATCAAATTCATTTCTTCCTTGCTGAACCACTGGATTGGAAAAGGGAGGAAGATTTGGGTGTATGCTCCTGTGATGATTTTTCTGTTCATGATACAGCGCACTTTATTTTCTTTTGTGAGCACTTTCTTCAAATCCGGAAGCGTTTCATTCTCCCTATCTTAAAAAATAAAGGCATCTTGCAAGTTAAGCCAGCCCTCCTTTATCTGCAGCTACTATCGAATGTATGGGAGACCTCTAATATAGCTATCTTTCTTACTGCAGCGGTCAGATCAAAGAGGAAAAAAATATATATAAAACGTTTTGTATAACTTATTCTCATGAACTAGCTTGAATTAATTATATTTATGGATGCTTCAATCTGGAAATGTGGTTTTATTTATCCAAAATGAATTGATTATCTGTATTGAATGTACCAAACTTTTGTATTATTTTAATGTAATTTGTGGCTTTTTAATTCAATTCTATGTAATGTTTAGTATGCTTTTATGGTTTTAATATTAACCAAATAAAGCACTTTTGACTGACAATTGGACCAGCAGCAGGCCCGTCTCCTACCCCACCCAGAGCTAACACGTGTGACTGATGCATTCTTGCTGGGTTGGGGAGGTAATTTGTGAGATGCGGAAATCAGAATACTGGTCTGTGGTAGGTCTCTACATCAAGTTGTTGGAGTTGCCGCTTTTTGTTTTCCACTGAAGGTGTTCCTCCTGTCTATCAAAGGGTAATAGATGCAGGTTCTCACAAACAACAACATTGCTGTGTGTAACTGCATAAAACCAGGGCAGCGTAGGGTTGTTGCCCCTGTGACAAAAGACTTTGGGCCAGATGTAGGAGCCGAAATACCGGTCGATAATGGCCGATTTCGGCCGTTACCGACCGGTATTGTATTTGGCATGTAGGGGCCCTATTTTACCGATTCGGTAAATTTACCGAATCGGTAAAATACCGAATCTGTATTTTTACCGATTCGGTAACTTGCAGATGTAGATGGGACTCTTCTGAGTCCCACAGGCCTTACCGAATCGGTATTTTACCACCCAATCCAATTGGGTGGTAAAATACCGATTCCAGGTGTGCATGCACATGTGTGCATGCACACCTATGCCATGTGACAGACAGACCTGCCCTTAGGGCATGTCTGTGTGCCACATGTCCCACATGCCTGAATTCGGGGTGCTAGAGGGTGTCAAAGTGACACCCCCTGCACCCTTGCAACATTCGGTATTTACCGAATCGGTAAATACCGATTCGGTAATGCCCATTGATTCCTATGGGCTTCAATGCCCATAGGAGTCAATGGGCATTACCGAATCGGTATTTACCAATTCGGTAAATACCGATTCTTACAGAATCGGTAATTCAATTACTGATTCTACCTAAATCTCCCCCCTTCTATTTTACCGATTCATAAATACCGAATCGGTAAAATTCGGTATTTATGAATCGGTAAAATTTACTTACCTACATCTGGCCCAATGTCTTTTAAAGTGACTTACACACAGGGCATCTCCTTGGTGGCCCAGCATCTAGCGGGATCTTTAAACGTCAGAGCAAACTCAGGTAACATTGCCATACATATCACAAATGGCAGGTACACTGATTCCTCACTGACAATCCCACATACCCATTCTTTGGAAGGAACTCAGATAGTTCAGCCTACAAAACTGCAACCTGGCATATTCTGATTTCTATGGGTTGAGTCTGACTGTATGTACGGATATCAGAAAGAAACTGACGTCAGCATGTGGAGGTGGTGCAGTTATAATGAGCCCGACTTCACATCCAGGTGCGACAGATCCAATGCGGAGCCGCAAAGTACCACTTTACCGACTCACAACAGAATTGCTGTAAAAAAAATTCCGGATCCAGTCTGGAGCCTGAGGAAAAATCACATGGTGAGGAATTTGTGGTCAGATAGAGACTCTACAGCAAAAGCGCTACTGAAGCTAAGTTACTTGTTCTCTGTTGCTCTAATAACATTGCCCGAGATAACACGATCAGTTAATGACCTAGGTAGATGAAATACTCTTCTTCTGCGTTTACATAATGTTTGTTGCCTTCCCGGCTCCTCATCTGTCTGAAGTATCTGCAGAAGCGCATCTGCAGGGTTTGTTACAGCCACCATTGGCAAAGCAATCACGGTCGGTGCTTTGATCGAAATCAAAACAGGATCCCACAGGCACGACCTCTTACAAACAGTTTTTTTTTTTAAATCTATGCACTGCACTGACTATATAATATTGAACAAAACTGTAGTGAAGTTTATCCCCTATATTACCAAAAGTGATTCAACTAAATTAAAGCGGATTTATTCAGGTAAGAAAACCTTTGCCACTTATCCAATGGCATGTCATAACTCATGGAGCCTATATATCAACATGGAGAAAAGGAGAGGGCGTGGCCAGGCATCATGGCCGACTACACACGCTTCGGCTGCTCTTCAGCCGCGCTCCAGCCAGCAACTAGGGTGACCAACCGTCCGTAAATTTCACGGACAGTCCGTAATTTCGGCCGTCTGTCCGTTGTCCATGAAGGATTCTTTAACGGACGCCATTTGTCCGTAATTTTAACCCCGGGCACCGGTCGCACTACCCTAAAGCCGACACAGCTTCCACCCTCCTCCCTTCTTGACTCGGATGCAAAGCTCAGATACCCCGCAGCATTGGAGAGGCACAGCGGGATGGCAACCCTCAAACCTTCAGCCCTTGATGAGCTGTTAAGAGGTGCTCGAAGGTGACTGAGAGGGAGGGGCGGCAGCTTCAGGAGCAGGGGCACCTATTCAGATGCAAACAACCCTGAGTGCACCATGTCTCTGCGATTTAGGAGGGCTTCACACATTTCATTTCTGGCCAGGGCCCCAAACATCCTACAACCGGCACAGATTACACTGCGCAGTACTGGTTCTTTTCACAGAGCTTAAATACTGTCACTAAATTGTAAGCAAACCTCGGTTCTTCTAACATGCAGTCTTAATGTAATAAAATTAAGAAATGGCACAATCGCACCCACACTAATTAACAAAGTATGGAGGACAATCAGTTAAATCAGTTCTCTTGGAGCATCTCCGGTAAGTACTGTACATCACAGTGGGGGATGGCACAACTAACATTTTGGAAAGAGAGCCTGTCTTCTCGTTGTCTTGTCCAGGAGGGGGTGAGGAGCCCTACCCCACCCTGGAAGAGACCAAGATTATACTAGAATACTGCATGCCCACCCCTGTGCCCACCCTGGTGGGTCCTGTTCCCCCTCCTGTGATGGCTCCTGCCCCGCCCCAGTGATAGCTCCTGCCCCTCCCCCCCCCCCCACCTGCCCCCTGCCTGTGATGGCTCCTGTCCCCTTCCTGAGGTGGATCCTGTCTCTGCCTTGGGTGGCTTCTGTCCCAGTCCTGGAACGGCCCCTGCAGCGAGGGTGAAGTTCTTGATGGGCCTCTTGTCAAAAAGGCTCTGCTCAAAATGAATATGAAAAGGTGGGCGAGTGAGTAACTGAAGGGATGAATGGATGGCTGGATGAATTAGTGAAAGGGTGAATGGATGAATGAAAGATTAAATAGATGGATAATGAGAGAGGATGGATGGATTGATGAGTGAGTGGAAGGATGGAAGAGAGAAAAGGTAAATGGCTGGATGTATGGGTGGAAGGGTAGCTGGATGAGTGAACAGGTGGATGGATGAGTGGAAGGATAGATGAGTGAAAAGGTGGTGGATGATGAGTGAGTGAGTGGGTGGATGGATAAGTGAAATGATTGATGGATTGATGAATTGATAAATGCAAGGTTGAATGGATAGACGAATGAGTGAAAGGGTGGATATAAGGATGGATGAGTGAGTGAAAGGGAGGGTAGATGAACAAAGGATGAATAGATGAGTGAAGGAGTGAAAGGATAAATGGATGAGAGAAAGGATGGATGAGTGATAGGGTCAATGGATGGATTCATGAGTGGATTAGTAGATGGATGGGTGGGTGGATGGATGGAAGGAAGGATTGCTAAGTGATTGGGTCGATGGAGAGAGAAAGGGAGGATGGATGACTGATAGAGTGGAAGGGTGGAAGGATGAGTGACTGGGTGGATGGATGAGTAAGTGAAAGGATGGCTGGATGGGTGAAAGGGTAAAGGGCTGGATGGATGAGTTAATGGATGGATGGGTAGAAGAGTAGATGGATGAGTGTACAGATGGATAGAGTGGATGGATGAGTGTACATATGGATAGGGTGAAAGGGTGGATGGATGGATAATGGATGAATGAGTGAAAGGATGGATGAGGGGATGGATGAGTGAAATGATAGATGGAAGGATACATGATGGATATGTTTGCAAATTGTTGAATATGTTTGGATATGGCTGGGCTTACTTCTATACTATTGCGCGACCTCTGATGTGTCTGTAAAACGTATCAAATTGTCCTGAAGTTTTGTCCTGAATTTCGACCTTCTGTCCTGAATTTGTGTCCTGAATTTCGACCCTTTGTCCTGAATTTTTACACTCCCCGTCCTGAATTTGCACCAATGCCAGTTGGTCACCCTACCAGCAACACAAAATCCTGTTTCTATCGCTGCCCATCCGGGACCTCCTGTGCCTTCACTGTACCGGTGTTGCTGCTGATAGTCCTTGAAGAATCTCTGGGCCCATGAAAGTCTGCAAGACGCCCAGATTGGGGGTTTCTCTCAGGGGAGGCCTTGGGCTGCGTCACGTAGCACGGTTTTATGCCAAGGCCGGGGCTTAAGTGTCCCCGCTGGGTTGCCGGTTCCCCGTATTTGTCACCGATACCCCTTAAGCGAACGCAGGTCGAGAGGATTTCCTGCCTGCATTGCAGGGCCCCCGCATGCCAGATTGCTGCTCGGCTGTGCTCATCACAGGCAGAAGTAAGTGCAGCTCCCGTGGCCCGGACGGAGTAGTGGAACCAGGGGCGGCTGGTGACATTTGAAAGTGGTGAGGCGTAAACTAATTTGCATATTGCACCGCAGCGATCGAGCGCAGCGAGCCCAAACCACCTTGCATCCATCCATACATCATTCATGCATCCCCCCATCTATCCACCCACTCACCCTGCATCCATACATCATTCATTCATGCATCCACCCATCCATCAGGGTCGGATTGGGATCACAATTCGGCCCAGGCACTGACGAAAAAAGTGGCCCACATTCAAGAGGCGTGGCCCATATTTAAGGGGCGAGGTCCACATTCAAGGGGCGTGCCCTTTCATGAAACACCATTTGCACAGACAAGGAATGACAGTGGGAGGATACTGTTGTTGGACACGACACAGGGCCAAGGTGACAATGGCCTACATGCTGAGCAACTAAAAAAAATAGCAAGGCCCCTTTTTGTCACAAAATTATTCCAGCCCTCCAGCACAGGAGCACCTGAAAAGCAGCAAAGCCCCTGCTATTACTAACCTACTGAGCCCTCCCCAGACCTTCAGCTCAGGAGCACATGAACAGAGGTAAGGCCCCTGCAATTAGTAAATTAATCAACCCTCCAGGCCTTGGGAAAATGTCCTGGCAGGGGAACACAAAACACAGCTTTCTGGGTCATCCAATGTAGCCAGGTAGCCAGGGGGGAGGCTGAGGTGAAGCTGGTGCATGGGAAGTGCCTTCCCAGTGTGTTCTGTCAGTTTGAGTATTTACCATTTACTGTAGTATTACCCTTGTACCTGTGTATGGTACCCTTTTGTAACTTGCACAAGTCACTTTTCTCTTGTAACACACTGTTTGCTACCTCTCACTTTTTCTTGCTTTAGATACTTGCACAAGTGCCACCATTGCCTATGTAACGTTTGTTCTTGTGCTGGAGTGTCTGCCATTAATTGCAGTATTATACCTCTACTTGTATTTTGTACGCTTTTGTAACCTGCACACATATCTCTTTTTCCTCCTGTAATGTATCGTTTGCACCTCTTGTATTTTGGTTGCTCACTATTGTCACTTTTGATTCATGTAACTTAACGTTTGCTTTTGTAATTTGTCCTCTTATAATTTTCTCCTCATGTATTATTGCTGTTCCTAGTGTGAAGCGCTCTGACACCTTCGGGTAAAGTCCGCGCTATATAAAATCGCATAAATAAATAAATAAAATAAAAAAACTCCCAACATCACCAGGCCCCCACAGCAAGACCCATTCTTCCTCGCCCACTATGCCCTGAATGTGAAGGGCTGTGGGCGAGGTGTTAAGACTAACACCGTTTCTGGGCTGCATGGGCGCCAGGGGGCCGAGGTGAAAATGGCTCATAGGCCTGAGCAACACCTGGCCCCCTGGGAGGCTGATTCTTGCAAACAATCACCCCTCCCCAGCCCAGCCTCAGCTTGATTGCTTGGCAGGGTAGGGGTGAAGGAGAGCCCACAGCTGACAATCGCTGTCTGGCCGCACAGCGAGGCTGCTTTCATTTTCTCAGTCTCTGTCTCCGTGCACTCTGTGGGCCGGCTTTTTTCCTCCCCTTTCCTAGTCCACTCTCTGTGGACTGGGACAGGGGAGAAAAAAAACGGCCCACAGAGGGCACTGAGGCACCGGCCCTTCGGCCCATTCCCGAATGCCCGGCTTGCCAATCCGCCCCTGCCATCCATCCATCATGCATCCACCCATCATGCATGCATGCATCCATACATATTCATACATCCACCCATACATCCACCCACCCATCCTGCATCCATACATCATTCATTCATGCACCCACCCATCCACCCATCCATCCATCATGCATGCATCCATGCATCCACCAATCCATCCACCCACCCACCCTGCATACATTATTCATTCATGCATCCACCCACCCATCCATCATGCATCCGCCCATCATGCATGCATTCATCCATACATCATTCATGCATCCACCCATCCATCCACCCAACCATCCTGCATCCATACATCATTCATTCATGCACCCACTTATCCATCCATCCACCCATCCATCCATCATGCATCCACCCATCATGCATGCATCCATCCATACATCATTCATGCATCCACCCATCCATCCACCCACCCATCCTGCATCCATACATCATTCATTCATGCACCCACCCATCATGCATCCACCCATCATGCAAGCATCCATCCATACATCATTCATGCATCCATCCATCCACCCATCCATCCATCCATCCATCATTCATGCACCCACCCATCCACCCATCCATCATGCATCCACCCATCATGCATGTTTCCATGCATACATCCATACATCATTCATGCATCCACCCATCCATCCACCCACCCACCCTGCATCCATACATCATTCATTCATGCATCCACCCATCCATCCATCATGCATCCACCCATCATGCATGCATCCATCCATACATCATTCATGCAGCCACCCATCCATCCACCCAACCATCCTGCATCCATACATCATTCATTCATGCATCCACCCATCCACCCACCCATCCATCCTGCATCCATCATTCATGCATCCATCCACCCATCATGCATGCATCCATCCATGCACCCATCCACGCACCCATTCACCGAACAATCATTAATGCACCCACCCTGCATCCATCCATCATTCATGTATTTTTATGACCATATAAAAATAAATTATGGACTCTAACAAGCCTTTAGGATCGATGTTGAAGGATGTGCCAGTTTACATATTACATCACCCCTACCTTTTTATGCTGGAAACCTTCTACCGCCCATGTATTTGCCATCCTGTAAGCCCTAGGTATGTACTATACAAATTCACATACAAACATACACCAACATGCATGCAATAATAAATGCATATATCATGCTATTTCGCCCCCTCCACCGTTTGTTAACATTTTGAACTTTTTTTTTTTATTTCACAAAAGTTTTTATTAAGAGAGATTGGCAATGATATGAACAGAACATATAATAGCAGATAAAGTCCGTGGTACAAGTACATAATAAATCGAGAAAGCGACGAAGTAACATAATATGAAGTAACATAACATGTGAGGGGGAAAAAGTAAATAAATAAATAAAGAAAAGTGACAATTAAGCATCATATCTGTACAACACGAAGGCTTATGTCAGTAGGCAGTTAGATCAGCCATACAGCACAGTCGGGTAAAACACGTCCATCAATTAACACATTGAGAAGTTAATTGCGAAATCAGAGTTTAGATGTCTCACGGAGGTTTGAAGAGATCAAAGTGAGCGTCAAGTGAGGCCCATATTTTCCTATGTTGTGGTCGCCAGGGGTGAGAAGCAAGGGCAATGGTATCGGCACCCCTGAGATTAGATACCCAGTTGAGCCAATGGGGGAAGGAGGCTTTGGCTGTGTTTTTCCAGTTGGTCGTTATGATTTTAACCGCCGCTGTCAATAGAAGATCAAGTAGGGCTTTGTCATTTTCATTTAAAGTGACAGCTTTGGAAGAACCCATAACTAGAGTAGCAAATTCTCTCGGGAGAGAAACGTGCAGGGCTTTGTTAACAAAGTCAAATATCCTGTCCCAGTATGTGGCAACCCGGGGGCATTTAAATATTAGATGTTCAAGGTCTCCTCCCGATTCCAAGCAGTTCCAGCAGGAGTCATTATCTTTGATGTTGTGCAGGAAAAGTCTCCTAGGGGTCCAAAAGGCTTTGTGTAGGAGCCAGAATTTAGTTTGGGACAGAGTCGGGCTAATTTTGTGTCTTGTGGTCGATTCCCAAATTCTGGCCCACTCGCTTTCAGAAGTGGGAGTGGAAGAATACGATTCCAGTAAGATTGTAATGCAGAGACCAGGTTAGATTTCTGTGGTCTGATCATTTTGTACATTCTGGATACCTGATGGCCAAGTCTATTAAGGGTGGATAAAAGGCCAGGGAGTGAGGGGGATGTGTTGCCCAAGTTTGCTTTGGTTAGAGCGACCTTAACTTGTAGAAAATAGTAGAAGTCAATATTCTCGAGTTGGAATCTTTCCTGTAAGTCCTTGAATGTGAGTGGTGTTTGGCCCTCATAAAGTTGGTGAGGGAAGTGTATTCCCTTCCTGATCCAAGAAGGATTATACAGCGGTTTTCCTCTATATGTTATAGTGTTATTCTGTCAGAGAGATTCCCATTTAGAATTGCGAAATTGATGGGGTAGAGATTTACTTATATGGAGGAGGGAGTTCTTAGTGTTTTTAAATATGATATTAGAGTCAATGTTGGGACGCACTTTCATGGTAAGGAGGGCGGAGGGGTCAAGCCCTTCCACTAGGGATTTTTCTACGTGTAACCACACGGGTGTGTAATCAGACTGTGGTGTGAGCCAAACCGCACCTTGCCTAGCCAGGAAGGCGGTCTGGTAAAGTCTAAAGTCGGCCAGATTGACACCTCCCAAGGATTTATCGAGTCGTAGCTTTTTCACGCTGATCCTGGCTTTTTTTCCCTGCCAGAGGAAGGAGGAAATCACCTTATCTAGTTTAGAGTGGAAATCGTTAGAGAGTGTAGGGGAAGCATTGAACTCCGGTAATTGACCAATGGGGAGATCATCATTTTTATCGTCTCTATCCGACCCCACCATGTAATGAATCGCGGCGACCAGCCATCCAGGATTCTTTTAATTTTCGCTAGTGTGGTCGATTCATTGTGTTTGAGTGTACTTAATATGTTGTCAGTGAATTCTATTCCTAAATACTTTATGACATCCGGTTGCCAGGCTAGTCCCGAATCTCCAAGGACCTCTCTGGTAGTATGTACATTAAGTGGTTTGACTTCGGATTTGTCCTTGTTTAATTTATAGCCGGACAATGCCGAGTATTTGCTGATTGAGGACATAAGACCCTTAATCGATATGGTTGGATTTTCTGTGGCTATTAAGATGTCGTCAGCATATGCCGCTAGTTTTACCTGAGTGTTTCCGAAGGTGACACCTGTGATGTCCTCATTTTTCTTGATGTCAGTGAGTAGTGGTTCAAGTGCCTGCAGGAATAGAGCCGGTGAAAGTGGGCAACCCTGTCTAGTTCCTTGAAATAGGCAGAACGGGTCAGAGAGGGTCCCATTAATAGCTATACGGGCAGAGGGGGAGGAGTATAAGGCCATCACCATTTTAATGAAAGAGTTACCCAGATTGAATGCGCCCATACATTGTTGAAGAAAGGGCCATGAGACCTTGTCGAATGCTTTCTCAGCATCTAGGGTTATTGCAACCATCGGCGTTTTGCAGTTTCTCGCTTTTTCAAGTATATGGCATAGGAGTCTGGTGTTGTCATTCGACATCCTACTTTTCAAGAAACCTACTTGTGACGGACTTATCAATTTGGTCAGCACGGCGTTTAATCTAGTTGCTAAGATCTTGGCATAGATCTTGCAGTCAATATTTATTAGCGAAATGGGGCGGTAGTTTTTAGTCTGGAGGGGATCTTTCCCTTTCTTGGTATTGTGGCTTCACTCATCGAGGGAGAGATACTCCCATTAGAGGCGGTAGAGTTGAACACAGTTTGGAGTGTCGGGGAAAGTTGGCTGTCAAAGGCTTTGTAGAAAGAGGCAGAGAAGCCATCAGGGCCCGGGGCTTTGTTGCTTTTGAGTGTTTTGATGGCTGTCGAGATTTCTGTGATACTGATGGGGGACCCTAGATTTAATTTGTCTATCTCTGAGAGTCTGGGGAGTTAGAGTGCCTCTAGGTAATCCATGCATGCCTTAGGTCCAGGGATTTATCGTTTTTTATTTTTATTTTTTTATTTTTTATTTTTTATCATTTTGAAATGTTATAACCTTAGTTCAAAGAGTACATTATATTTGTGGTGACAGTTGTTAACTCATTTTCTGGAAAATGTTTATAAAATGAAATCTGTTGAAGGCTGTTGTTGCAACTATCAAAAAAGAAATTCTGAGAATTTTTACATTTCCAAAACCCCATGCCGTGAAATAAACGGGTGACCTGGAATAGACGCACACATTTCCGCAGCAGATGCTTTAACACACTGAACTATCTCAAGTCATTTGTGCAAGCTAGTTTACTGGAACACCGAAAAACACACACTCTTACCTTGCTGCCGGTCCCGCACACGTCACAGGCTCACAGCGCCCCTGGCCAATCCTGGCGCCAGGGGCACAGGAACCCTCTCGCCCACAACACGCCCATTAGGGCTCCTGATGGGCATGCGCAACGCCGCCAAAACACAAGTGCGCATGCGTGGGCACAGGTAAAAATTCACCCTCCGTCCCCACGCATGCGTACTTGTGTTGCCGTCTGTACAATCATGTCAATGAATCAACATGACGCCCGCCCGGCGGTCTGACGTCATGTTGATTCATTGACATGATTGTCATGAGGGAGCTGCGGCGTCGGGCAGGGGGGGCTACGCCCCCACGCCCCAATGGACGAACCGCGCCTGAGTGGAACACGACGGGCCGCATTCGCCCTGGAGTGGGGCCGGCCTGATCTCCAAGCTGTGGGCGATGTACGCTGGGGAGTCCAGGTGGGGATATCGGAGCCATGTATTTTGAACTAGCCTGTTGGGACCTAATTCGTGGGCTATCCCCCCTGACTTGAGCAAATGGATGGCAAGGGGCAGACTCAAAGTGGGTTCTGGACCACTAACAACCTTCTACGAAATACTGAGTTATCCTGAGAACTGCCAGTGGACCTTCCCTGGGTATGGCACTGTCACTTGAGATCCCAGATGCTCCCCGGCCTGCACCGGCTGGGAATCTCACCTGACACCACCCTGTGAGGACTCCCTGATCATTGACCGGGTCCCCAGCCCACTGCGGCACCTGCTTTGTGAACCTGTCCTGATTTTATTGCACTACTGCTCAAAGGAGGCCTTCTGTCCCACTTCTGCCTGCTTTGATGGGGAACACTGTTGCGAGATTCCTTGTAGACCCTGTGTACTGTCCTCCCCAGAGTTTGAGAATGGAGTCGCTCTCCCTGACCGTGCCGCTTTTCATGTTAAGGTCCCTAGAAGAGCACATCATCATTATTTGAGCCCTACAATAACCATCTGCCCCATGTGCCTGCAGGGTCACATGCCCAAGTTTTATTGGAACTGCCCCAAGATGTTTCCGCTTTAACGAATGACCATCCACCGGCCCTCTATCAAATTCAACATGCATATAAGGCCCTGGGAGCCCCAGCAGTGTCCCGTGTTATGTCTGTGCTGAACACGGTGCTCAAAGGTAATGCCACCATCATAGTGCCCATCCTTTATGAACTGTCTCTCCTGGTACTCACATATACTTCATTTGCATTGTCACAAATGTTTCCTGCTCCCCTCTTTGTGACTGCCTGGCCCATCTGAGCTGAGCCCGACTGTGTTGCAAAGCAGCCTCAGCACTCACTACCGCCTCTGTCAATTGCATGGAGAAAGACAAAGTAACCAAGCCCGCACAATCCACGAAGATCATGAATTACGCTCACACCATGCACCCCAATGGCCCATCCAAGGACAACGTGGAGAAGGGTCCGATAGGCAGTGACTTGGTAATGACAGATCTCTCCCCCACGTTGGCAGACCTACTGGCAGCAATACAGAATTCCAAGGCGCAACTAGCTACCAAAATTGACTCAGTCACAATAGATGTCACCCTCCTACATGCTGACCTCCAAAAGGATTCCGGTAATTACCACTGTGGAACAAACTGTATTAGCCCTCCAACAGAAAGTCTAGTGCGTTAAGGGCATGGTCTCCGCTCTCCAAAAACGAACTGACTGACTTGACGATCGAGATGAAGACGCAAAGGGCAGGTCACGGAGGGTCAAACCAAGATTTGTGGGTTTCCCTTAGAAGCCAAGTGCCAGTTAGCGGAATTGTTCCTCGAAGACTGGATCACCAACTCTTCCCACCCTAAATAGTTGTTTTGAAAGGGCTCACAGGGCGCTTGCCCCCTCCACTGAGACTTGGTGCCCCGCTAAAGGCAATGATCACCCGCTTATTCGATTTTCGGGACTAAGACACGATTCTCCAACATGTCCGTATGATGGGCTCTCAATTATTTGATGGTACACCCATCTCAATATTTCCTTACAATACTAAAAAGTTCAGGAGTAACGGAAAACATTCCTGGCAGTAAAACAACGTATTTACAGTCTAATTTTTCCTGTGAAGCTTCATGTTCTTCATGAGGGGAGAGCTCTCTTTTTCTTTGGCACAAGAGAGCCTTCTGAGTGGTTCAATACCCTGGGCACCACTGCAAGCCGGACCTCCGGCGAGAGGAACTCAACACAGCAAAGGAAATCTGTCTGCATCCAACACCGAATCAGCCACAGAAGGAGTTTGAACAGATTGAATTCACCTTGGAATCTTGGTGTGCCCGAATGACACCTAGAGAGACTCTGAATTTGTTCCTAAGAGACTCCAAATTTGTTCCTGTCGTCCGAAACTCCTTCCGGAGATGTTGGAGTGATCAGGGCGCGGCCAGTGACAGCACAGATCTGTGTACTACATGATGGATGTCTTCAAAACTATAAGTACGCTCAGGCCACTAATGTGATGAGGCGGCCTAAAGGGGCAAAGATTTCATATGACTAAGCGGGCAAGGCATGAACCATGTACATCTGGGTCTGATCTGCCTGAAGGAATTTGGTTGTGGGGTATGTAACAGGACTGACCACAGACCTCTGTAAGTAATACTTTTTCTTTTTCACACCTATGCTGGTGGATAGCCCCTGCTGGGAGATACTCGGAGACAGTGGAGGAGCTTGAGTGCACCTGCCTCGCTCCTAGATTGGAAGGCGATGAAGGTGGTCATCCATGGGATTTATTTGAAAATGGCATATGGGGTGAGAAAACAACTAGAATGGGATATTCAAAAGCACAAAGGTGACCTCGATGTGATCAAGAAAGATTTACCCACCTGCCTTGACATACTAGAGACCTGGCAATAATGCCGTAGGATACTCCTTGATAATTGGCAAAGGCTTGAGAAGTACATTTATACAGCTCACCGCCAGAGCCAACATGCAGAGGGTGACAAGACCGGTGCTATGTTAGGCAGACTGACCCGAGAATAAACTCAACCGAGTCTAGTATTGTCTATCCAAACTCCTCGAGGGTCCCTGGCATGCACCAAGTGTGCAATAAACCAAGTCTTTAAGGTACACCTTAGTGAGACTTATGCCGGAAGGAATCAATGGCCAGTGTAGAGCATTACCTTGTGGATATACCGCTCCTTTCATTAGATCCCAGGGATGCTGCACTTCTAGATAGGCTCATCATACAGGAAGACACCCTTGTAGCAATTTAGAAGCATTAAACTAGTTCAGACTCCTGGTAAAGATGGGCTTCCAGTCTAATTTTAGGACCAATATGCAGACCAAATGGCCGACAAACTATTAGAGGTGTATTGGGTGCAATTCGCACGACTGAGCTTCCCTGGTTATCTGAAGGTGTAAAAAACTGGAGGATCAGACAGGCTCATGCCCCCTTGTCCTTTTTCGATCTGAACCATGGGAGGATATCTGTTGGGGAATTGGTATTTTGTTGTTCTTGTGAATATTATGCCAAAAATGCTTTACACCCTACTGCTGGATTTATTATTGTCTTTTATCCTAAGAAACGTCAATAAAGATAATTAAAAACATTTGGGAAAACGTTTGATAGATCAACTAGAATTATTTATTTTTTGTTTTAAAATGACTAGCTTTAGGTGATGGTCTACACTAGATTAAACATCTGGAAGGTTTGTGAGAAGAGACTGGGGAGGAGGCAGGGTTGCCCACTGTTGCCTTTTCTGTTCATTTTAGCAACAGAAACACTGGCTGTTAGGCTATTAAGTGTGTGCATTATATACTTCTGTATTGGAGGGACCCCTGCCTGCTCCTAAAAAAAATTTGTAAGATGATTCACTTTCTTTTTTTTAAAATGCATCCCATTTTCCTTTTAGGAAAACGGGCTGTATTTAAATAACAACTTGTTTGCTGCCAAAGCCAAGCGCATTGCTGGACTCGCGCTCACCTGTTGCACTTGCACTTTGAAGCGCGCCGCACCCGCTCCGCGGGTGCCGCTTCGCGGGTGCCGCTTCGCCGTGGATCTTGTGCTGACTCTGCCTGTTTCCTGTGGGGGCACCCCTGATTGGACATTGGGACCAGCAACGCTACAGGGCTGCGAGCGTGCAGGGACTACCTGACCCAGGTGTCCCTGCGAGACCGAGCCCACCTTCCGGTCCGCTCTCCCTGTAGCTCCGCCCCCCCGCCCATCGGAGGGCCGTTAAAATCAACTGGTCTAGCCCTGGACCCTTGGGACACTTGTTTGCTGCCAAAGCCAAGCGCATTGCTGGACTCGCGGTCCCCTGTTGCACTTGCACTTTGAAGCTCGCCGCACCCGCTCCGCGGATGCCGCTTCGCTGTGGATCTTGTGCTGACTCTGCCTGTTTCCTGTGGGGGCACCCCTGATTGGACATCGGGACCAGCAACGCTACAGGGCTGCGAGCGGGCAGGGACTACCTGACCCAGGTGTCCCTGCGAGACCGAGCCCACCTTCCTGTCCACTCTCCCTGTAGCTCCGCCCCCCGCCCATCGGAGGGCCGTTAAAATCAACTGGTCTAGCCCTGGACCCTTGGGACACTTGTTTGCTGCCAAAGCCAAGCGCATTGCTGGACTCGCGCTCACCTGTTGCACTTGCACTTTGAAGCTCGCCGCACCCGCTCCACGGGTGCTGCTTCGCCGTGGATCTTGTGCTGACTCTGCCTGTTTCCTGTGGGGGCACCCCTGATTGGACATCGGGACCAGCAACGCTACAGGGCTGCGAGCGTGCAGAGACTACCTGATCCAGGTGTCCCTGCGAGACCGAGCCCACCTTCCGGTCCGCTCTCCCTGTAGCTCCGCCCCCGCCCTTTCCAACTACTGTTTGTTCTCCTGCAGCGCGGGACGCAGCCCGGGGCGAAGACCGGGCTAAGAGCGGGCCGTTTGAGGCCGTTCGAGGTCTAAGAGGTCTGGGCTGGGCCATATCCCTTGGCTGAACTGTTTATCATTTACGTTAATTTCTACTTGTGTCACTGATCCTCGTTGTTTTCCATCATGTGTACACGGGGCAGTCGCAGTAAAACTGCCAAGGGCCTTAACAAACCTAGTGGGACCCTGGACGATTTCCTCACAAAGACCAATCTGGCCATTGATGCGGAAATCAACAAAATGCAACATAGGGTTTCCCTAGAACTAGATGCTGCGCGTAAACTTTCTCTTAATATGGCTTCTTCCAAGAAATCATCTTTAGGTAATCTTGCTCTAGCGCTAACCCCAGAGCGTACATCTGGCCCTTGTTCCTTGCTTACAGTGGTTGACATACACCACCCCCCAACCACATCCCCACCCAAGCAAGTTAAGGAATCTATATTAACACCTTTTGAGGAGTTTGCACCACCTACTCTTGTGGTTGGTATAAGCTCCCCTGTAAAAATTGTCATGCCCAAGATTGCAGCTAATGCTAAAAAGGTTGCCCTACAGAAGAAGAAAAGTCTTGCTAGATCTACTTTTGCTCGCAAAAAGGCTAAAATTGCGAGATCTCAGTTTTTTAATAGTAGACGGCCATTGGGCACATTTGGGGTCGGGGAAGAAAAAGATAAAGCCAACACAGCTTTTTTAGGCAGTGACACCATCCATGCCTCAAGCGGTGTTGTGCTTGATCCCCCGGTGGTAATTCTCCCCGACAAGAGCAAGGAAGGGTCAACAGAGGGTGGATTGAGTGTGGTAGAGGGGGATAGGAGGGGGGATGAGGAATTCCTAAAAACTGTCTGGGACACACTTAAAAAGTTATTTACCCCCCTGGAACTTAGACTCTCCAGAATGGAAAACCATCTGTTAGAAATGGACAGGACTATAGTCACGCTGGCTAGCCTTAGTCTTAAGCAAATGGAAGCTAGGCTTTCCCAGGGTGAGGGTTCCACTTCCCAGGCACAAGAGTTAGAACCCCCGGCCCCTCCACTTCCTAGACCTAAACCTGTACCAAAACCCCGCACGAAAGTTGGGGACAACGCTACTACTATTTCAAATCTTAGGGTTTGTCTCCCGTCCCAGGATTTAGTACCATCCAAACCCAGGCAACAAGCTTGCCCCGCAAAGAATGCAGCACCATCCAATACTAGGGCTCAAACTTGTCCACAACAGAATGTAGCACGTTCTAAACCCAGGCCACAAGCTGTCGTACAACAGCCTAACCAATCGACAAACAAGAACTTGCCATCTTTTGAATCTAGCCGACCGAATTTTCGTGGTGGGTATATTGACTTACCACCGGAGGCTAGTCCATATGTCATTGTATTAGCTGGTGTACCCACTCTTGACCCACAAACTAAAGAGAATCATTGGTCTCTTAAAAATAAGGTAATTCATTGGCTTAACACGAATAGACAGCTCCCTAACCACCAAAGAAGTCGGGTACTAATGGTGCGAAGAGTACCTTGGGTTGGACCTACTCACAAAACCATCACAGGTGACTGTATAGTGGTGTCATTTGCTGACCCCAATACGGCACAACATCTTTGTTCATGGGCCCCTTGCGAAGAAGACCACTCAGTCGTTGTTAGACCCCTCACTTTTTTCTATCCTCCTCGACGAGAGCTTGGAATGGAAGGGTCTTGGACGACAATCCAAAAGCCCAGGCACAGAGGACGTGGGAATGGTGGGCATAACTAGAATACCTGGTGGCAAGGGGTTCCTACTTCAAATATGTTTGGCTGTTTGGATGAGGTTGACTGACTCGGGGGGTGGATGCTTCAAAACATCTAGTAGATCCTACTCCATCCACCCTGTCAGTACCCAGTATGGCATGTTCTATGTTACCATCAGGCCCACAAATAATACTGGACAATGTTTATAATCCAATCCAGGCTGAGTTAGGTGTTCTGGGACAACTTGAGACCTCCAGCCCTAGTAAACCAGATAATGAAATTAAGGTGGCCTCATGGAATATAGCAGGTTTAAGGGGTCGCCTGGACAACGATGATTGGGTAGATTATATTACTACACATGACATCATCGTTTTCCAGGAAACTTGGTCAGTTGATCCCCTGTTTAGAGTAGGCTTCCTAAATTTTTATAAACCAGCAACACAGGGCTCCAGGGGTAGGGCTTCGGGTGGTCTTACCATATGGATAAAAAACTCACTAGGTTTCAGTGTCAGGGAAATCCTGGTGAAGAATGCTGATCTCCTTTGTATATCCCTAAGTAAGGAGAACTGTAAGGATATTGTTCTAATTAATATCTATGCCTGAGGTTGTCAGGGTGGTAGGAAGCAACCTATCCTTAATGACTTGGAAGATCTCCTAAATGAGTATAAAAGTGACCAGCTTATTTTAGTAGCTGGTGATCTGAACTGCTCATTTGAACCCATCCTGAGTCTTGCTGAGGATGTAGGGATGGATGAAGATATTGTCTGGAATATCCCCCGCTAGCAATAACTAAGGGTGTCAGGGGTACGGAGGCTGCCCTCCACTGGCTTGGGCTCTGCCTGGAATGGGGGCTCCGGGCGGTGAATGGCCGTAGCTTGTCTGACAAGGCGGGGAACCCAATCTTTGACAATGGGTCTAGTGCGAGTCGCATCGACTACATATTGGTCAACATAGAATACTGGTCTAATGTAATTGATATGTCAATAGAGACCAGGCCAGAGAGCGATCATAACCCACTCTCACTTGGACTCAGGGTCCCTGGTCTAGGGCTCCCCCAGACGGAAACAGCTTGTATTACATCAGACCTAGTCCTATGTGATAACAGAAGACGGGTCAAATGGTCAAGGGTCATAGCTGATCAAGAGCTTGTCTGTCAAATAGAAGAACTGGTCCTAGACACTAGAGATAGGATGACTGCATTATCTCCTAATGGCAGGGTAAAGCCCATTATTGTTGATCTCCATGAGGCATGCTTTGCGGCTATTAGGGAACTTCTCACTAGGCCATGTAGAAAACAGAAAGTGAAGCAATTCAAAGGTTGGTATAATAAAAATTGCAGAGAAGCCCACAGCATTCTAATTGCTGCTGTTAAATCTAGAAACACTCCAGACATCAGGAAAGCGAGACAGGCTTACAAACGCATTATTTGGGAAGCTAAAAGGGAATGGGATGATTCGTACTGGCTTGATCTTCTCAAAGCCTGTGAGTCGTCCAACCAAACTAAATTTTGGGAGTTTGTCAGATGGGGCAGGGACTCGGATTCCCTAACCCCTGAAAATCATGTTTCCGCTGCAGATTGGGTGGAATTTTTCTCCGCTCAATTTAAAGATCCTAATATCGTCCAGTTGGCAGGTGAGCCCTTAGCGGGGACTACATTAGTATCTTATGGGGATAGGCTTACCTTTTGTACCTCAGACACCGAACATGCCTTGGGTTCTATTCAGTCTGGGAAAGACCCAGGTATAGATGCTGTACCAGCGGACCTTTTTAAATTGAATTTAGATCTGTGGGTCCCGTATATAACAACTTTAGCAAATTCTATTGCAGCAGGGGCAAGGGTACCACAATCCTGGAAAGGGGCTGAGATACTTCCAGTCTATAAGAAAGGGGATCGATCTTCACCGAAAAACTATCGCCCCATTAGCCTGATCGACACTATACAAAAAGTGGTATCAAGAATGGCCCTGGCTAGAATACAGGGGTGGATTGAGCAGAATAATATACTCTCCCCCATGCAGGCAGGGTTTAGATCAGGCACCAGCACCCTAGATCAGGTCTTTCGTCTTACCATGCTGTATTGGAAGGTGGTTTTCTTGGGCGGTGGTGTCATCTACGCCGCCTTTGTTGATCTCAGGTCGGCATTCGACCTGGTTCCCAGGGCAAAACTATGGGAAGCCCTTAGACTCATGGGCCTTCCACCTGAACTATTAGAGCTGGTCAGGCGCCTACATGAGGATAACTTTGCCCGAGTAAGATGGGGGAAACAGGGTCAGGTGACCGCTAGCTTCCCTGTCGAACGTGGGGTGCGGCAGGGTTGCGTGCTGGCCCCTACCCTGTTTCTCCTGTTTATCAACCGGGTGGTTGCATTCTTTAGTGAAACACAAACTGATGCTCCCACCCTGGGGGGATCAAAATATCCCATGTTAATATTCGCCGACGACACCCTGCTCCTTTCCAAGATTTGGAGCGGCTTACAAGCAGCTCTAAACAGATTTTCTGAATTTTGCACAAAAAATGACCTTCAGATTAATGCTGATAAAACTAAATTTATGATCTTTAACAAAAATAAACCAATCAAAAGCTCGTTTTTATTAGACGGTGTCCCAATCGAACAGGTCAAAGTCATGACATATTTGGGCGTGACCCTTGACCACCAACTTACTTGGAACCCCCAGTTGGAGGTTTTAATTCTTAAATTTGTTCGCCTTGCAGGATGCTTGCTGAAGGAACAGAAAAAAACCTTGATCAAACGCATTACACCAGCGTTAAAAATCTATGAGGCCAAGGTCAATGCAGCTACCCTGTATGGAGCGGACATATGGGGTTATAAAGGCTTGTCAGCACTAACCACTGCACAGAACATGTTTTTTCGGAACTTAGTGGGGCTTCCACAATCGTCACCCATAAAACCATTGCTTTTAGACTTAGGCTGCAGACCGCTGAATGAGATGGCACAGTATCGTCTTGCAGCTCTCTGGTGTCGCCTCTGGACGACCCAAGAGCTTAGTCTTTTCGCTCATGAATTGGCGGAGGTTAGATCATTGTGGGGTGCTCACAAAATCCCATGGCTGCGGGAGGTTAAACAAATATTGTATTCTATGGGCCTCCCAGAATTATGGCTACATCCTGAATGTTCTAGGTTCCCATCTAAAGAGGAATTTAAAGAGCAATTTTGGGCTGCAAAGAAATCTGCACTGGTCTCTCTTTCATCTTGGGACTTGATATGCAAAACCCTCGACCGTAAGCTGTATCATCAGTTTCGGGTGGGTACTTTGCCGATCAACTCCTTTACTGCAAAGTGGGCGAAGAATACAAGCAACAAATGCCCTTTTTGTCCTGACCAGGTTGAAAGAATCGGTCATCTGTTTTTTGCATGCCCAGCATATCGATTGCCTCGACAAAAATGGTTGAAACCTATTTGTAAAACTTTAAATTGTGGGGGGAATCGTGTAGCCCTGTTGAAATTACGCGACTTACGTATTGAACAATCTGTGATTTGTGTTGCCAAATTTTTGGGGTGGATGTGGCTGATTCGCGCAAAGAAATTGTAACCCCTTTTAAATTAACTTAATTTTTAAATAATGTCTGTATATTGTCTGAAGGTAAATTCCCTTATATTTCTGGGGTTCCATTGTAAAATGTTGAAATTGTTGAAAATGTTTTTATGTTTGCTGTCTTTTATGAATTTTATTCGAAATAAAGACTAAATGAACTGAACTGAATAACAAGCATTTACAATGCAACGGTTTCGCCTTTGCAAAAGTTAGAGCTATTGGCATTGTAAAGGACAACATTTTTATTTATGTATTGGTCTTGAAAACAGATAAATAAATGGCATTGTCATCTACAATGCCAATAGCTTAATCTCTCGCAAATGCCACACACCCATAGAGAGCCCCCCCACACACAGCCCCACCCACACACACAGCCCCCCCACACACACCCACACAGAGCCCCCCACATAGAGCCCCCCACACACCCACACAGAGCCCCCCCCACACCCACACAGAGCCACCCCCCGACACCCACACCGCCCATGTATTTGCCATCCTGTAAGCCCTAGGTATGTACTATACAAATTCACATACACCAACATGCATGCAATAATAAATGCATATATCATGCTATTTCGCCCCCTCCACCGTTTGTTAACATTTTGAACTTTTTTTTTTTTATTTCACAAAAGTTTTTATTAAGAGAGATTGGCAATGATATGAACAGAACATATAATAGCAGATAAAGTCCGTGGTACAAGTACATAATAAATCGAGAAAGCGACGAAGTAACATAATATGAAGTAACATAACATGTGAGGGGGAAAAAGTAAATAAATAAATAAAGAAAAGTGACAATTAAGCATCATATCTGTACAACACAAAGGCTTATGTCAGTAGGCAGTTAGATCAGCCATACAGCACAGTCGGGTAAAACACGTCCATCAATTAACACATTGAGAAGTTAATTGCGAAATCAGAGTTTAGATGTCTCACGGAGGTTTGAAGAGATCAAAGTGAGCGTCAAGTGAGGCCCATATTTTCCTATGTTGTGGTCGCCAGGGGTGAGAAGCAAGGGCAATGGTATCGGCACCCCTGAGATTAGATACCCAGTTGAGCCACTGGGGGAAGGAGGCTTTGGCTGTGTTTTTCCAGTTGGTCGTTATGATTTTAACCGCCGCTGTCAATAGAAGATCAAGTAGGGCTTTGTCATTTTCATTTAAAGTGACAGCTTTGGAAGAACCCATAACTAGAGTAGCAAATTCTCTCGGGAGAGAAACGTGCAGGGCTTTGTTAACAAAGTCAAATATCCTGTCCCAGTATGTGGCAACCCGGGGGCATTTAAATATTAGATGTTCAAGGTCTCCTCCCGATTCCAAGCAGTTCCAGCAGGAGTCATTATCTTTGATGTTGTGCAGGAAAAGTCTCCTAGGGGTCCAAAAGGCTTTGTGTAGGAGCCAGAATTTAGTTTGGGACAGAGTCGGGCTAATTTTGTGTCTTGTGGTCGATTCCCAAATTCTGGCCCACTCGCTTTCAGAAGTGGGAGTGGAAGAATACGATTCCAGTAAGATTGTAATGCAGAGACCAGGTTAGATTTCTGTGGTCTGATCATTTTGTACATTCTGGATACCTGATGGCCAAGTCTATTAAGGGTGGATAAAAGGCCAGGGAGTGAGGGGGATGTGTTGCCCAAGTTTGCTTTGGTTAGAGCGACCTTAACTTGTAGAAAATAGTAGAAGTCAATATTCTCGAGTTGGAATCTTTCCTGTAAGTCCTTGAATGTGAGTGGTGTTTGGCCCTCATAAAGTTGGTGAGGGAAGTGTATTCCCTTCCTGATCCAAGAAGGATTATACAGCGGTTTTCCTCTATATGTTATAGTGTTATTCTGTCAGAGAGATTCCCATTTAGAATTGCGAAATTGATGGGGTAGAGATTTACTTATATGGAGGAGGGAGTTCTTAGTGTTTTTAAATATGATATTAGAGTCAATGTTGGGACGCACTTTAATGGTAAGGAGGGCGGAGGGGTCAAGCCCTTCCACTAGGGATTTTTCTACGTGTAACCACACGGGTGTGTAATCAGACTGTGGTGTGAGCCAAACCGCACCTTGCCTAGCCAGGAAGGCGGTCTGGTAAAGTCTAAAGTCGGCCAGATTGACACCTCCCAAGGATTTATCGAGTCGTAGCTTTTTCACGCTGATCCTGGCTTTTTTTCCCTGCCAGAGGAAGGAGGAAATCACCTTATCTAGTTTAGAGTGGAAATCGTTAGAGAGTGTAGGGGAAGCATTGAACTCCGGTAATTGACCAATGGGGAGATCATCATTTTTATCGTCTCTATCCGACCCCACCATGTAATGAATCGCGGCGACCAGCCATCCAGGATTCTTTTAATTTTCGCTAGTGTGGTCGATTCATTGTGTTTGAGTGTACTTAATATGTTGTCAGTGAATTCTATTCCTAAATACTTTGACATCCGGTTGCCAGGCTAGTCCCGAATCTCCAAGGACCTCTCTGGTAGTATGTACATTAAGTGGTTTGACTTCGGATTTGTCCTTGTTTAATTTATAGCCGGACAATGCCGAGTATTTGCTGATTGAGGACATAAGACCCTTAATCGATATGGTTGGATTTTCTGTGGCTATTAAGATGTCGTCAGCATATGCCGCTAGTTTTACCTGAGTGTTTCCGAAGGTGACACCTGTGATGTCCTCATTTTTCTTGATGTCAGTGAGTAGTGGTTCAAGTGCCTGCAGGAATAGAGCCGGTGAAAGTGGGCAACCCTGTCTAGTTCCTTGAAATAGGCAGAACGGGTCAGAGAGGGTCCCATTAATAGCTATACGGGCAGAGGGGGAGGAGTATAAGGCCATCACCATTTTAATGAAAGAGTTACCCAGATTGAATGCGCCCATACATTGTTGAAGAAAGGGCCATGAGACCTTGTCGAATGCTTTCTCAGCATCTAGGGTTATTGCAACCATCGGCGTTTTGCAGTTTCTCGCTTTTTCAAGTATATGGCATAGGAGTCTGGTGTTGTCATTCGACATCCTACTTTTCAAGAAACCTACTTGTGACGGACTTATCAATTTGGTCAGCACGGCGTTTAATCTAGTTGCTAAGATCTTGGCATAGATCTTGCAGTCAATATTTATTAGCGAAATGGGGCGGTAGTTTTTAGTCTGGAGGGGATCTTTCCCTTTCTTGGTATTGTGGCTTCACTCATCGAGGGAGAGATACTCCCATTAGAGGCGGTAGAGTTGAACACAGTTTGGAGTGTCGGGGAAAGTTGGCTGTCAAAGGCTTTGTAGAAAGAGGCAGAGAAGCCATCAGGGCCCGGGGCTTTGTTGCTTTTGAGTGTTTTGATGGCTGTCGAGATTTCTGTGATACTGATGGGGGACCCTAGATTTAATTTGTCTATCTCTGAGAGTCTGGGGAGTTAGAGTGCCTCTAGGTCAGTGGTTCCCAAACTTTTAACTCCCGAGGACCCCCATTGAGTCACGACTGGAAGCCGGGGACCCCCAAGCAATTTGTCGGATTTAAATTTCAAACATTAAAACAGTAATTCAGAAAAAATGAACACATAGGTGCACACAAAACAAATACTCAAATTACTAATGATTTTAGGGGCATATTTACAAGCCCCTATCATCATAGGAACATCACTTTTTGAGACGTTTCTGATAGGGGCTTTGCCTTATTTATAACGTGGCTTAACAGTTCCTTATAAATAAGTCCCCCTTTCACACAATGCGTAGCGTGAAAGGGGTGGGAAGTGGGTGTTGCGGTGGGCGTTTCCCCTGCAACTTTTGATTTTGATGCTGCCCCCTATTTACAAGAGCAGCGTAAATGGGAAGCAGCGCCAAAATTAAGTCCTCTCGTAATTTCTCCTCGTTTTTGCAAAACGCCTTGGATTGTTTATGTTCAGGAAGGCGACCCGTCCTGCACATCAACAATCTTTTAAAAAAATGACATTTTGTAACTTCCATGTGCGATGCATTAAGCAGCACACATCGAAGTGACAAAATGACCTTTGAAGATTGTTTATGTGCACGATGGGGAACCTTCCTGTACATAAACAATCTTCCCCCGTTAAGTGTAGCTCCAGCGCAGGGGAAATGCAGGGCTTCACCATATTCTTGTAAATATGGTGCAGCCCTGCGTTTCTGAAGTAGTGGAGTGTGTTGTTAAGCCAAGGAGGCTGGTCTGGAGAAGCACAAACTCATGGAGTGCTGGTCTAGAGAAGCACAAACTCAGGATCCAGAACATAACACAGTGGTTAGCATTGACTTTAACAATAAAAATGTATTTCCACCCAACTAAAACTTTTTTAGAAGCATCAGGATACTGAAAGACTGAGAAAAAACATAAGTCACTAACTTGTACCTTGCAGTTTGCAAGCAGCTGTTTGATGACAGTTTTTTAAACACTGTGCTAGATTTCATGATTGTCACTTATGAACAGCACTGTAACAAAAGAATCTCTCTGACAAAAGCAGTAACCCACTGACTTATGCATATCAAATACTGTTTTTTAAAATGCATGGTACACTTTCTTTGCAGTAGGCATATTAACCCTCTGTGCTACATTAGTTCAGTCACAGCTGCCACTAGACACAACTCTCATGTCTCTCCAGCAAGGAAATTAATCACTGTCGTTATCTCGACACTTTTATTCTTCCTTGAAAACTGCTAATTAAACAAGATACTTTGCAGTGCTTTTAAAACTGCTGCCTGCGGACCCCCTGGGAATGTGTCAGGGACCCCTGGGGGTCCGCGGACCACAGTTTGGGAAACACTGCTCTAGGTAATCCATGCATGCCTTAGGTCCAGGGATTTATCGTTTTTTATTTTTATTTTTTTATTTTTTATTTTTTATCATTTTGAAATGTTATAACCTTAGTTCAAAGAGTACATTATATTTGTGGTGACAGTTGTTAACTCATTTTCTGGAAAATGTTTATAAAATGAAATCTGTTGAAGGCTGTTGTTGCAACTATCAAAAAAGAAATTCTGAGAATTTTTACATTTCCAAAACCCCATGCCGTGAAATAAACGGGTGACCTGGAATAGACGCACACATTTCCGCAGCAGATGCTTTAACACACTGAACTATCTCAAGTCATTTGTGCAAGCTAGTTTACTGGAACACCGAAAAACACACACTCTTACCTTGCTGCCGGTCCCGCACACGTCACAGGCTCACAGCGCCCCTGGCCAATCCTGGCGCCAGGGGCACAGGAACCCTCTCGCCCACAACACGCCCATTAGGGCTCCTGATGGGCATGCGCAACGCCGCCAAAACACAAGTGCGCATGCGTGGGCACAGGTAAAAATTCACCCTCCGTCCCCACGCATGCGTACTTGTGTTGCCGTCTGTACAATCATGTCAATGAATCAACATGACGCCCGCCCGGCGGTCTGACGTCATGTTGATTCATTGACATGATTGTCATGAGGGAGCTGCGGCGTCGGGCAGGGGGGGCTACGCCCCCACACCCCAATGGACGAACCGCGCCTGAGTGGAACACGACGGGCCGCATTCGCCCTGGAGTGGGGCCGGCCTGATCTCCAAGCTGTGGGCGATGTACGCTGGGGAGTCCAGGTGGGGATATCGGAGCCATGTATTTTGAACTAGCCTGTTGGGACCTAATTCGTGGGCTATCCCCCCTGACTTGAGCAAATGGATGGCAAGGGGCAGACTCAAAGTGGGTTCTGGACCACTAACAACCTTCTACGAAATACTGAGTTATCCTGAGAACTGCCAGTGGACCTTCCCTGGGTATGGCACTGTCACTTGAGATCCCAGATGCTCCCCGGCCTGCACCGGCTGGGAATCTCACCTGACACCACCCTGTGAGGACTCCCTGATCATTGACCGGGTCCCCAGCCCACTGCGGCACCTGCTTTGTGAACCTGTCCTGATTTTATTGCACTACTGCTCAAAGGAGGCCTTCTGTCCCACTTCTGCCTGCTTTGATGGGGAACACTGTTGCGAGATTCCTTGTAGACCCTGTGTACTGTCCTCCCCAGAGTTTGAGAATGGAGTCGCTCTCCCTGACCGTGCCGCTTTTCATGTTAAGGTCCCTAGAAGAGCACATCATCATTATTTGAGCCCTACAATAACCATCTGCCCCATGTGCCTGCAGGGTCACATGCCCAAGTTTTATTGGAACTGCCCCAAGATGTTTCCGCTTTAACGAATGACCATCCACCGGCCCTCTATCAAATTCAACATGCATATAAGGCCCTGGGAGCCCCAGCAGTGTCCCGTGTTATGTCTGTGCTGAACACGGTGCTCAAAGGTAATGCCACCATCATAGTGCCCATCCTTTATGAACTGTCTCTCCTGGTACTCACATATACTTCATTTGCATTGTCACAAATGTTTCCTGCTCCCCTCTTTGTGACTGCCTGGCCCATCTGAGCTGAGCCCGACTGTGTTGCAAAGCAGCCTCAGCACTCACTACCGCCTCTGTCAATTGCATGGAGAAAGACAAAGTAACCAAGCCCGCACAATCCACGAAGATCATGAATTACGCTCACACCATGCACCCCAATGGCCCATCCAAGGACAACGTGGAGAAGGGTCCGATAGGCAGTGACTTGGTAATGACAGATCTCTCCCCCACGTTGGCAGACCTACTGGCAGCAATACAGAATTCCAAGGCGCAACTAGCTACCAAAATTGACTCAGTCACAATAGATGTCACCCTCCTACATGCTGACCTCCAAAAGGATTCCGGTAATTACCACTGTGGAACAAACTGTATTAGCCCTCCAACAGAAAGTCTAGTGCGTTAAGGGCATGGTCTCCGCTCTCCAAAAACGAACTGACTGACTTGACGATCGAGATGAAGACGCAAAGGGCAGGTCACGGAGGGTCAAACCAAGATTTGTGGGTTTCCCTTAGAAGCCAAGTGCCAGTTAGCGGAATTGTTCCTCGAAGACTGGATCACCAACTCTTCCCACCCTAAATAGTTGTTTTGAAAGGGCTCACAGGGCGCTTGCCCCCTCCACTGAGACTTGGTGCCCCGCTAAAGGCAATGATCACCCGCTTATTCGATTTTCGGGACTAAGACACGATTCTCCAACATGTCCGTATGATGGGCTCTCAATTATTTGATGGTACACCCATCTCAATATTTCCTTACAATACTAAAAAGTTCAGGAGTAACGGAAAACATTCCTGGCAGTAAAACAACGTATTTACAGTCTAATTTTTCCTGTGAAGCTTCATGTTCTTCATGAGGGGAGAGCTCTCTTTTTCTTTGGCACAAGAGAGCCTTCTGAGTGGTTCAATACCCTGGGCACCACTGCAAGCCGGACCTCCGGCGAGAGGAACTCAACACAGCAAAGGAAATCTGTCTGCATCCAACACCGAATCAGCCACAGAAGGAGTTTGAACAGATTGAATTCACCTTGGAATCTTGGTGTGCCCGAATGACACCTAGAGAGACTCTGAATTTGTTCCTGAGAGACTCCAAATTTGTTCCTGTCGTCCGAAACTCCTTCCGGAGATGTTGGAGTGATCAGGGCGCGGCCAGTGACAGCACAGATCTGTGTACTACATGATGGATGTCTTCAAAACTATAAGTACGCTCAGGCCACTAATGTGATGAGGCGGCCTAAAGGGGCAAAGATTTCATATGACTAAGCGGGCAAGGCATGAACCATGTACATCTGGGTCTGATCTGCCTGAAGGAATTTGGTTGTGGGGTATGTAACAGGACTGACCACAGACCTCTGTAAGTAATACTTTTTCTTTTTCACACCTATGCTGGTGGATAGCCCCTGCTGGGAGATACTCGGAGACAGTGGAGGAGCTTGAGTGCACCTGCCTCGCTCCTAGATTGGAAGGCGATGAAGGTGGTCATCCATGGGATTTATTTGAAAATGGCATATGGGGTGAGAAAACAACTAGAATGGGATATTCAAAAGCACAAAGGTGACCTCGATGTGATCAAGAAAGATTTACCCACCTGCCTTGACATACTAGAGACCTGGCAATAATGCCGTAGGATACTCCTTGATAATTGGCAAAGGCTTGAGAAGTACATTTATACAGCTCACCGCCAGAGCCAACATGCAGAGGGTGACAAGATCGGTGCTATGTTAGGCAGACTGACCCGAGAATAAACTCAACCGAGTCTAGTATTGTCTATCCAAACTCCTCGAGGGTCCCTGGCATGCACCAAGTGTGCAATAAACCAAGTCTTTAAGGTACACCTTAGTGAGACTTATGCCGGAAGGAATCAATGGCCAGTGTAGAGCATTACCTTGTGGATATACCGCTCCTTTCGTTAGATCCCAGGGATGCTGCACTTCTAGATAGGCTCATCATACAGGAAGACACCCTTGTAGCAATTTAGAAGCATTAAACTAGTTCAGACTCCTGGTAAAGATGGGCTTCCAGTCTAATTTTAGGACCAATATGCAGACCAAATGGCCGACAAACTATTAGAGGTGTATTGGGTGCAATTCGCACGACTGAGCTTCCCTGGTTATCTGAAGGTGTAAAAAACTGGAGGATCAGACAGGCTCATGCCCCCTTGTCCTTTTTCGATCTGAACCATGGGAGGATATCTGTTGGGGAATTGGTATTTTGTTGTTCTTGTGAATATTATGCCAAAAATGCTTTACACCCTACTGCTGGATTTATTATTGTCTTTTATCCTAAGAAACGTCAATAAAGATAATTAAAAACATTTGGGAAAACGTTTGATAGATCAACTAGAATTATTTATTTTTTGTTTTAAAATGACTAGCTTTAGGTGATGGTCTACACTAGATTAAACATCTGGAAGGTTTGTGAGAAGAGACTGGGGAGGAGGCAGGGTTGCCCACTGTTGCCTTTTCTGTTCATTTTAGCAACAGAAACACTGGCTGTTAGGCTATTAAGTGTGTGCATTATATACTTCTGTATTGGAGGGACCCCTGCCTGCTCCTAAAAAAAATTTGTAAGATGATTCACTTTCTTTTTTTTAAAATGCATCCCATTTTCCTTTTAGGAAAACGGGCTGTATTTAAATAACAACTTGTTTGCTGCCAAAGCCAAGCGCATTGCTGGACTCGCGCTCACCTGTTGCACTTGCACTTTGAAGCGCGCCGCACCCGCTCCGCGGGTGCCGCTTCGCGGGTGCCGCTTCGCCGTGGATCTTGTGCTGACTCTGCCTGTTTCCTGTGGGGGCACCCCTGATTGGACATTGGGACCAGCAACGCTACAGGGCTGCGAGCGTGCAGGGACTACCTGACCCAGGTGTCCCTGCGAGACCGAGCCCACCTTCCGGTCCGCTCTCCCTGTAGCTCCGCCCCCCGCCCATCGGAGGGCCGTTAAAATCAACTGGTCTAGCCCTGGACCCTTGGGACACTTGTTTGCTGCCAAAGCCAAGCGCATTGCTGGACTCGCGGTCCCCTGTTGCACTTGCACTTTGAAGCTCGCCGCACCCGCTCCGCGGATGCCGCTTCGCTGTGGATCTTGTGCTGACTCTGCCTGTTTCCTGTGGGGGCACCCCTGATTGGACATCGGGACCAGCAACGCTACAGGGCTGCGAGCGGGCAGGGACTACCTGACCCAGGTGTCCCTGCGAGACCGAGCCCACCTTCCTGTCCACTCTCCCTGTAGCTCCGCCCCCCGCCCATCGGAGGGCCGTTAAAATCAACTGGTCTAGCCCTGGACCCTTGGGACACTTGTTTGCTGCCAAAGCCAAGCGCATTGCTGGACTCGCGCTCACCTGTTGCACTTGCACTTTGAAGCTCGCTGCACCCGCTCCACGGGTGCTGCTTCGCCGTGGATCTTGTGCTGACTCTGCCTGTTTCCTGTGGGGGCACCCCTGATTGGACATCGGGACCAGCAACGCTACAGGGCTGCGAGCGTGCAGAGACTACCTGATCCAGGTGTCCCTGCGAGACCGAGCCCACCTTCCGGTCCGCTCTCCCTGTAGCTCCGCCCCCGCCCTTTCCAACTACTGTTTGTTCTCCTGCAGCGCGGGACGCAGCCCGGGGCGAAGACCGGGCTAAGAGCGGGCCGTTTGAGGCCGTTCGAGGTCTAAGAGGTCTGGGCTGGGCCATATCCCTTGGCTGAACTGTTTATCATTTACGTTAATTTCTACTTGTGTCACTGATCCTCGTTGTTTTCCATCATGTGTACACGGGGCAGTCGCAGTAAAACTGCCAAGGGCCTTAACAAACCTAGTGGGACCCTGGACGATTTCCTCACAAAGACCAATCTGGCCATTGATGCGGAAATCAACAAAATGCAACATAGGGTTTCCCTAGAACTAGATGCTGCGCGTAAACTTTCTCTTAATATGGCTTCTTCCAAGAAATCATCTTTAGGTAATCTTGCTCTAGCGCTAACCCCAGAGCGTACATCTGGCCCTTGTTCCTTGCTTACAGTGGTTGACATACACCACCCCCCAACCACATCCCCACCCAAGCAAGTTAAGGAATCTATATTAACACCTTTTGAGGAGTTTGCACCACCTACTCTTGTGGTTGGTATAAGCTCCCCTGTAAAAATTGTCATGCCCAAGATTGCAGCTAATGCTAAAAAGGTTGCCCTACAGAAGAAGAAAAGTCTTGCTAGATCTACTTTTGCTCGCAAAAAGGCTAAAATTGCGAGATCTCAGTTTTTTAATAGTAGACGGCCATTGGGCACATTTGGGGTCGGGGAAGAAAAAGATAAAGCCAACACAGCTTTTTTAGGCAGTGACACCATCCATGCCTCAAGCGGTGTTGTGCTTGATCCCCCGGTGGTAATTCTCCCCGACAAGAGCAAGGAAGGGTCAACAGAGGGTGGATTGAGTGTGGTAGAGGGGGATAGGAGGGGGGATGAGGAATTCCTAAAAACTGTCTGGGACACACTTAAAAAGTTATTTACCCCCCTGGAACTTAGACTCTCCAGAATGGAAAACCATCTGTTAGAAATGGACAGGACTATAGTCACGCTGGCTAGCCTTAGTCTTAAGCAAATGGAAGCTAGGCTTTCCCAGGGTGAGGGTTCCACTTCCCAGGCACAAGAGTTAGAACCCCCGGCCCCTCCACTTCCTAGACCTAAACCTGTACCAAAACCCCGCACGAAAGTTGGGGACAACGCTACTACTATTTCAAATCTTAGGGTTTGTCTCCCGTCCCAGGATTTAGTACCATCCAAACCCAGGCAACAAGCTTGCCCCGCAAAGAATGCAGCACCATCCAATACTAGGGCTCAAACTTGTCCACAACAGAATGTAGCACGTTCTAAACCCAGGCCACAAGCTGTCGTACAACAGCCTAACCAATCGACAAACAAGAACTTGCCATCTTTTGAATCTAGCCGACCGAATTTTCGTGGTGGGTATATTGACTTACCACCGGAGGCTAGTCCATATGTCATTGTATTAGCTGGTGTACCCACTCTTGACCCACAAACTAAAGAGAATCATTGGTCTCTTAAAAATAAGGTAATTCATTGGCTTAACACGAATAGACAGCTCCCTAACCACCAAAGAAGTCGGGTACTAATGGTGCGAAGAGTACCTTGGGTTGGACCTACTCACAAAACCATCACAGGTGACTGTATAGTGGTGTCATTTGCTGACCCCAATACGGCACAACATCTTTGTTCATGGGCCCCTTGCGAAGAAGACCACTCAGTCGTTGTTAGACCCCTCACTTTTTTCTATCCTCCTCGACGAGAGCTTGGAATGGAAGGGTCTTGGACGACAATCCAAAAGCCCAGGCACAGAGGACGTGGGAATGGTGGGCATAACTAGAATACCTGGTGGCAAGGGGTTCCTACTTCAAATATGTTTGGCTGTTTGGATGAGGTTGACTGACTCGGGGGGTGGATGCTTCAAAACATCTAGTAGATCCTACTCCATCCACCCTGTCAGTACCCAGTATGGCATGTTCTATGTTACCATCAGGCCCACAAATAATACTGGACAATGTTTATAATCCAATCCAGGCTGAGTTAGGTGTTCTGGGACAACTTGAGACCTCCAGCCCTAGTAAACCAGATAATGAAATTAAGGTGGCCTCATGGAATATAGCAGGTTTAAGGGGTCGCCTGGACAACGATGATTGGGTAGATTATATTACTACACATGACATCATCGTTTTCCAGGAAACTTGGTCAGTTGATCCCCTGTTTAGAGTAGGCTTCCTAAATTTTTATAAACCAGCAACACAGGGCTCCAGGGGTAGGGCTTCGGGTGGTCTTACCATATGGATAAAAAACTCACTAGGTTTCAGTGTCAGGGAAATCCTGGTGAAGAATGCTGATCTCCTTTGTATATCCCTAAGTAAGGAGAACTGTAAGGATATTGTTCTAATTAATATCTATGCCTGAGGTTGTCAGGGTGGTAGGAAGCAACCTATCCTTAATGACTTGGAAGATCTCCTAAATGAGTATAAAAGTGACCAGCTTATTTTAGTAGCTGGTGATCTGAACTGCTCATTTGAACCCATCCTGAGTCTTGCTGAGGATGTAGGGATGGATGAAGATATTGTCTGGAATATCCCCCGCTAGCAATAACTAAGGGTGTCAGGGGTACGGAGGCTGCCCTCCACTGGCTTGGGCTCTGCCTGGAATGGGGGCTCCGGGCGGTGAATGGCCGTAGCTTGTCTGACAAGGCGGGGAACCCAATCTTTGACAATGGGTCTAGTGCGAGTCGCATCGACTACATATTGGTCAACATAGAATACTGGTCTAATGTAATTGATATGTCAATAGAGACCAGGCCAGAGAGCGATCATAACCCACTCTCACTTGGACTCAGGGTCCCTGGTCTAGGGCTCCCCCAGACGGAAACAGCTTGTATTACATCAGACCTAGTCCTATGTGATAACAGAAGACGGGTCAAATGGTCAAGGGTCATAGCTGATCAAGAGCTTGTCTGTCAAATAGAAGAACTGGTCCTAGACACTAGAGATAGGATGACTGCATTATCTCCTAATGGCAGGGTAAAGCCCATTATTGTTGATCTCCATGAGGCATGCTTTGCGGCTATTAGGGAACTTCTCACTAGGCCATGTAGAAAACAGAAAGTGAAGCAATTCAAAGGTTGGTAGAATAAAAATTGCAGAGAAGCCCACAGCATTCTAATTGCTGCTGTTAAATCTAGAAACACTCCAGACATCAGGAAAGCGAGACAGGCTTACAAACGCATTATTTGGGAAGCTAAAAGGGAATGGGATGATTCGTACTGGCTTGATCTTCTCAAAGCCTGTGAGTCGTCCAACCAAACTAAATTTTGGGAGTTTGTCAGATGGGGCAGGGACTCGGATTCCCTAACCCCTGAAAATCATGTTTCCGCTGCAGATTGGGTGGAATTTTTCTCCGCTCAATTTAAAGATCCTAATATCGTCCAGTTGGCAGGTGAGCCCTTAGCGGGGACTACATTAGTATCTTATGGGGATAGGCTTACCTTTTGTACCTCAGACACCGAACATGCCTTGGGTTCTATTCAGTCTGGGAAAGACCCAGGTATAGATGCTGTACCAGCGGACCTTTTTAAATTGAATTTAGATCTGTGGGTCCCGTATATAACAACTTTAGCAAATTCTATTGCAGCAGGGGCAAGGGTACCACAATCCTGGAAAGGGGCTGAGATACTTCCAGTCTATAAGAAAGGGGATCGATCTTCACCGAAAAACTATCGCCCCATTAGCCTGATCGACACTATACAAAAAGTGGTATCAAGAATGGCCCTGGCTAGAATACAGGGGTGGATTGAGCAGAATAATATACTCTCCCCCATGCAGGCAGGGTTTAGATCAGGCACCAGCACCCTAGATCAGGTCTTTCGTCTTACCATGCTGTATTGGAAGGTGGTTTTCTTGGGCGGTGGTGTCATCTACGCCGCCTTTGTTGATCTCAGGTTGGCATTCGACCTGGTTCCCAGGGCAAAACTATGGGAAGCCCTTAGACTCATGGGCCTTCCACCTGAACTATTAGAGCTGGTCAGGCGCCTACATGAGGATAACTTTGCCCGAGTAAGATGGGGGAAACAGGGTCAGGTGACCGCTAGCTTCCCTGTCGAACGTGGGGTGCGGCAGGGTTGCGTGCTGGCCCCTACCCTGTTTCTCCTGTTTATCAACCGGGTGGTTGCATTCTTTAGTGAAACACAAACTGATGCTCCCACCCTGGGGGGATCAAAATATCCCATGTTAATATTCGCCGACGACACCCTGCTCCTTTCCAAGATTTGGAGCGGCTTACAAGCAGCTCTAAACAGATTTTCTGAATTTTGCACAAAAAATGACCTTCAGATTAATGCTGATAAAACTAAATTTATGATCTTTAACAAAAATAAACCAATCAAAAGCTCGTTTTTATTAGACGGTGTCCCAATCGAACAGGTCAAAGTCATGACATATTTGGGCGTGACCCTTGACCACCAACTTACTTGGAACCCCCAGTTGGAGGTTTTAATTCTTAAATTTGTTCGCCTTGCAGGATGCTTGCTGAAGGAACAGAAAAAAACCTTGATCAAACGCATTACACCAGCGTTAAAAATCTATGAGGCCAAGGTCAATGCAGCTACCCTGTATGGAGCGGACATATGGGGTTATAAAGGCTTGTCAGCACTAACCACTGCACAGAACATGTTTTTTCGGAACTTAGTGGGGCTTCCACAATCGTCACCCATAAAACCATTGCTTTTAGACTTAGGCTGCAGACCGCTGAATGAGATGGCACAGTATCGTCTTGCAGCTCTCTGGTGTCGCCTCTGGACGACCCAAGAGCTTAGTCTTTTCGCTCATGAATTGGCGGAGGTTAGATCATTGTGGGGTGCTCACAAAATCCCATGGCTGCGGGAGGTTAAACAAATATTGTATTCTATGGGCCTCCCAGAATTATGGCTACATCCTGAATGTTCTAGGTTCCCATCTAAAGAGGAATTTAAAGAGCAATTTTGGGCTGCAAAGAAATCTGCACTGGTCTCTCTTTCATCTTGGGACTTGATATGCAAAACCCTCGACCGTAAGCTGTATCATCAGTTTCGGGTGGGTACTTTGCCGATCAACTCCTTTACTGCAAAGTGGGCGAAGAATACAAGCAACAAATGCCCTTTTTGTCCTGACCAGGTTGAAAGAATCGGTCATCTGTTTTTTGCATGCCCAGCATATCGATTGCCTCGACAAAAATGGTTGAAACCTATTTGTAAAACTTTAAATTGTGGGGGGAATCGTGTAGCCCTGTTGAAATTACGCGACTTACGTATTGAACAATCTGTGATTTGTGTTGCCAAATTTTTGGGGTGGATGTGGCTGATTCGCGCAAAGAAATTGTAACCCCTTTTAAATTAACTTAATTTTTAAATAATGTCTGTATATTGTCTGAAGGTAAATTCCCTTATATTTCTGGGGTTCCATTGTAAAATGTTGAAATTGTTGAAAATGTTTTTATGTTTGCTGTCTTTTATGAATTTTATTCGAAATAAAGACTAAATGAACTGAACTGAATAACAAGCATTTACAATGCAACGGTTTCGCCTTTGCAAAAGTTAGAGCTATTGGCATTGTAAAGGACAACATTTTTATTTATGTATTGGTCTTGAAAACAGATAAATAAATGGCATTGTCATCTACAATGCCAATAGCTTAATCTCTCGCAAATGCCACACACCCATAGAGAGCCCCCCCACACACAGCCCCACCCACACACACAGCCCCCCCACACACACCCACACAGAGCCCCCCACATAGAGCCCCCCACACACCCACACAGAGCCCCCCCCACACCCACACAGAGCCACCCCCCGACACCCACACAGAGCCCCCCCACACCCACACAGAGCCCCCCCCCACACCCACACAGAGCCCCACCCACACACACGCCTCAACGGGGTGCAGACAGAAAGGTAGACCCCCTGGGAATCTCAGGGCAACCATTCAAGCACACAAGGAATACTTGCCTCAAAACGCCGCTCTGTGATTGTCTCACAGCGGGCGCTTGTTAGCAGCATGCGTCGCCCAGCGGGCATCTCGCTGGCGCAGTAATGTTTGTTTTTTAGTCCAATTATTACGTTTTTTAACCCCCCGGTGCAATTTTAAAGTGACAGGTGATGTGCTTAAATATGGACAGTGAAATTTTAGTCCTATAATCAGTTTATAAATTGCGAACTAGAAAACACTTTTGCAGTTTTGTTTTTCCCATAGAAGTTTAAAAGCCTGTTTCACATTAGCGATTCTGATAGATAAATAAAAAAGACAAAGGAATTCAACTTGAGTCATGTGAATAGCTAGTTGTAGAAATCACATTGAAGCGCCCAGACACTTGATAAATTTTCAGTGCTAAATATATTCGATGAATGCTCAGAGTATCGCAAAAGATTTCGAGATCTAAGCCCGGCGGGGTAACCAATCAAAGAGCTTGGAACATGGCTGAGCTGGGTCGGAGCCCCAGTTTTGTGGTGGTTTATAAAACTAAAGGGGCATGCGAAGTTTGCAACGAAAAAACAACGTAAAAGGCGGTATTTAAACAAAACAACCTTAAAGGCTGTAAGAGTGGTTTTCTTGGTCAGGGACGAGAACACGTTCACATCCGACAATTTATATCACAACGAATAAATAAGGCGGGGCTCTTGTTTGAACGAAACAATTTGTCACACATGGTTTGTCAAACATGAGCAGCAAAAACAACGAACAAACAGGAAACCGCTCACGAAAGAGCGGGGTTCAGACACCCCGAGCACATTCGCGCCACAAGATACATAAAGTCGGAATGGTGTTGCCTGCAAACTGAACAATTAAACAACTTGCGAGGGGGCAAATAAGACATCTTATAAAGGTAAACGAAAAGGCGTTTGGGAAATGTATCATTTGCCAGTATTACCTTCTAAAGTTACTGTGCCCCGTATAATGGTTCAGCATATGCAACATTTTGACAGGTATAATTTTTTTAAGTTTAGGAAATAGAAGTTTATTAAAATGATATGCAGATAGGATACAAAGAGAAAAACACATCAACACAAAATATCCCTACAGATATGATATAGTGATCACTTTAAATATGTTAGTTTATAATCTAGTTTGAATTCGTTTTTAAGCTATTTTAGATTTCAAACTACATTTAAAACTTCTTTTGCAACTGAATTGGTTTATTAATTAGTGACCTCATCGCTGGCATAATTAAACACTAACGGACCTCTGGGGTTAAGTGGCAGTTACTGTTTATTATGGTTCGTCAGGGGAGAGACAGATGTTTACATATAACGTGTGGCATTAACGCTCTCCACTAACGATAAAGGCACCCGTCAATAAGTAGGGTTATTTTTAACATCGATTTATAGCGCTCCAGACCACGAAGTGGTTCTTTCGTATTTGAGGCACTATTAGCTCATAACGTCCCACTAGTGTCACGGAAAAGCACTTGCCATGCAGTAGACGCCAACAAACGTACTCTGGTATTAGTCATCCATGGGGGTTTCTCTGCTGGTCATGTAGTTGCTATGTGACACGAGGGCATTAACACGAAATAACGGACTGCTAGCCGTCAACATTTGGAGGCCTTAATGGAGTTATTTTTGTGTACATATCGCTGTTAAGCAATAAAGACCAGCTGGCATACCAGGCAAGAGAGGCCCGAGAGACCCATGAACATGATAGATTAATAGGTTGTAGAGTACGCGGGTGGGTCATGAAAACCAAATAACGCGGCTACCCGGTGTCACTAAGATGCTCTATCGTAGGCAGGTTAATTTTAAAATAAGTGTCAATAACCATCTGCACGTGCGTTAACACATAACGGCCCGCTCGTTTAGTTCAATTGAAGGGTACTTTTAAATGGCTTAAGGCGCAGAACAAAAGTTTGAACACTCATTTTTGACAGCTGAATGAGACCGGCTCCTTACCTGCCCTGCTTGGTAACTATCATCTCCGTCTGGTGCCAGTGAAACTTCAGCCAGAGGGGAGTGCCTCCCGAGTGTCGACAACTTTTAGTATCAGTTTGTGTCAGTCTACTCTCCCGTCAGTGTTCCCTGCTCGTTCCTCCTTTCATCCGCATATCTACTCTCCCCGCGCTCTTCTTCTTCACCGTGCCCTCTCCTGCTCACTAGCTCCCGTGAACCTTTCCCCCGTCTGCCACTCTCCCCACGCTGGTTGTCTCCCGGGCTAAGAAGCACGGGGGGGCGGGAACGGACAGCGGGAGGGGGGTCGGGAAGGCTTTCTCCGTCCAACCCTAAAAAAACACCGATTAGCCGAGGCACTACTCACTGCGGGCGGCGTGGTGGTGCTGCAGGGCTCTCCCGCCTCTGATGCCGCCGGGCTCCCTCAGCTCACGGGAGCCCGGCAGAGCGCCCGCCATGATTGTTCTCCTGTCTCGATGCCGCCGGGCTCCCTCAGCTCACGGGAGCCCGGCAGAGCGCCCGCCATGATTGTTCTCCTGTCTCTCTCCCGCCTCTGATGCCGCCGGGCTCCCTCAGCTCACGGGAGCCCGGCAGAGCGCCCGCCATGATTGTTCTCCTGTCTCGATGCCGCCGGGCTCCCTCAGCTCACGGGAGCCCGGCAGAGCGCCCGCCATGATTGTTCTCCTGTCTCTCTCCCGCCTCTGATGCCGCCAGGCTCCCTCAGCTCACGGGAGCCCGGCAGAGCGCCCGCCATGATTGTTCTCCTGTCTCGATACCGCCGGGCTCCCTCAGCTCACGGGAGCCCGGCAGAGCGCCCGCCATGATTGTTCTCCTGTCTTTCTCCCGCCTCTGATGCCGCCGGGCTCCCTCAGCTCACGGGAGCCCGGCAGAGCGCCCGCCATGATTGTTCTCCTGTCTCGATGCCGCCGGGCTCCCTCAGCTCACGGGAGCCCGGCAGAGCGCCCGCCATGATTGTTCTCCTGTCTCTCTCCCGCCACTGATGCCGCCGGGCTCCCTCAGCTCACGGTTAGCCCGGCAGAGCGCCCGCCATGGTTGTTCTCCTGTCTCCTGGGCTGAGAAGCACAGGGGGGGCGGGAACGGACAGTGGGAGGGGGGTCGGGAAGGCTTTCTCCGTTGGCGGTCGGCCACGGAATGGCCAAAAAAACCTGGTCAACAAAAAAAAATAAACCCCGCCCACGGCCGCGATGACGACATCGCAGAGGCGGAGACGGAAAAAATTGAGGGAACGCCCACGAATCTGGTCCGGCCATGACGGACAGATCTCTGTTCCAATGGCTAGCCTCCCTTTATGGAGCTAGCCAATGGAACAGAGGGCGGGACTAAGAGTACACTGTAGAGACATAAGATTTCTCTGGGGGCGGAGCTAAAGCTCCGTGCCCCAGGCGAAACCTAAAAAATAAAACATCTTTTTAAAAACAATCACAGACAGTACTGTCTGCTGATTCCAGCAGGCCGGGCCGGCTCTAGGCTCATGGTAGCCCTGGGCAGGGAGCGTAGGTAGGGGAACCGGAAGAGGGGGTCCGGGCAGGGCGGAGCGCGCAGGCCAGTAAGGAGGGGGGGGGGTCAGGGAGTTTAGAAGTGGAACAGAGCCGGAGGCCGCCAAATCCATGCCAGGGGCCGCCACGCAAATAGTATCCATCCTCAGAGGATTAATATATTAAGGATATATATATGCGTGGTGGCCCCTGGGGTTTGGTGGCCCTGTGCAGGTGCACAGTTTGCACATGCCTAGAGCCGGCCCTGCAGCAGGCCACCATGCCTTTGCCTCCAACCAATCTTAGTGGATCTCAATTGCGACCTACCTCATGCATATTAATGAAGTAGACCAAATTGGCACCCCTTATGAATCAGTATTATGTAAATCGACCTATTAATACCATAGGTTGGTTCACAAAATATCAATGTATTCAGTAGAAGTAAGTGTGCAAATTGCACCCACTTCGATCAAATCCATTTTCATAGATTCCTAGTAAAAAATCGAAAATTGTTATCTGATGCAATTTAGAATTTCTTATTAGAAATCTCTTTACACCAGGCCCTAGGGCCCTTTATGTATCAAAACGTTTCCCCATTGACAGAATGGTTGAAACCATTTGACACATCAGGCCCTAGATGTCTAGTCCATTGATCTGCAACGGAACACAGCGTGTTGCATTAAAACTAGGAATGTCCAACTACCACCGGGTGTGAATGGTTAGGAATACCTGATTTTGAGCTTTACTAGCTGGCTGCCTAGCTTCAGTGGGTGGCTTGGTGGATATCTGGTTCCTCCAATGCTTTGACAGAATAGCTAGAACCACAGGTGGGTGCAGTCAAGATGTTCATTGTAATGTTATGTATGAGACAGGAGAGAGGAGTTGACCTAACGGCTAGGGCAGTCAACCTCGAAACTGGGGAACCGGGTTTGAGTCTCGGCAATGACGCTGAACATCCTGTGATTCTGGGCAAATCACTTAATCTCCCAGTGCATAACTAAAATGAATGTGTCCTCATGTAACGCAACTGGTGCTATGTAACGCACTCTGATACTTTCGGGTCGAGTACGTGCTCTATAAAACTCTGAATAAAAAAAAAAGACAATCAACGGGGTCATGCCGGGGTTCATTCTCACTGCCTGCTTCTTTTGGGATAGATGCCTGAAAATGACACAGATAACAGTAGCATATGCCACTCAGCTATTAATATTGTGTTGATGGAGACATGACTGTGGCTTAGAGGAGGGATGTTCCAAATGGGAGTTGTTCGAAAATGGTTAATACAGAAGAGATGAGATCTGTTTATGATGCTTTGGCTCTCTAGTAAGGGTGATATATTTGCCATGAAACTGTGACCTGAGGGATCAGTATAACTCTGCTATACTGATCACTTCTTAGCATGTCCAAATGTGACCTAACACATCTAAGTCATAAAAGGAACTGACCTAGAAAGGGAACTCTAGTTCTATATCTGCAAGTTTGGAATGAGATTGAGCAAATTGACCCTTGACCTAATATGGCTGTTGTGTGACATGTCACAAATAAATGCTATACTGACCCATTGGCTAATTTCAGATGGCTCGAGATTGATGCCAGCTCTATTCGACATATGTTTGTCAACATGGTGATTAATATGCCCAAAAGTTGTTTGGTTAGTAAGTTAAAGCAGCTGTAAAGAGAAGAACTCTCCACATAGATGCCACATTCGTTCAGAGATAATGTGCAAGTTCACAATGTATATTTACAGTGATATGGCATAAAAAAATATTTCTAGGTAGCCCTTAACACCTATGCTGGTCCTTCATTTTATCAACAGGTATACACAGACACAGAAGTTTCAGATGACATCAAGAAGGTTACAGACTCATGTCTCTCTCTCTCTTTGACCACCTCTTCCATCCTTTCGTCCAACCCATACGACTATGACCACCCTCGATTCTTCTTCCAGCTCCTCTCCTTTCTCCCCCCCTGACCCCACTATACTCCATCAGTCCGCTCTCCCGCGAGACAAAGGCCTACCCTTTGTCCCCCCTTTCTCTTGCCCCCTCCTCTCCCATTCCTCCCCCTTCCCAATATGATCTTCCCCCTATCTCGTCTGCCTTACCTCTGGCCTCCACTCACCCTCCCCACCCTGCATCTTCACAATATTCCAATGCTATCTCCTCCCCCTAATCCCTCCCACCTCCCCCCTACTTTATCCACCTTTCTTACAACCCAGTCTACCGATCTACTTTCCTTACCTTTTCCCCCCTTTCCTCCCCCCTTCGCCTCATCCCTTTCCGCTCTTCCTCCTTCCCGTAACCTAAATTCTTCTCTTACACCTCCCATCTCTTTTCAACCTCCCCTTTCTCATCCTTTGTGAGACAACCATGTCTCCCTCTCAGTAATTCCTTCCTCTTCCCTCCCTCTGACCTTTCAGTACCTTAATCCTCCCTCAATTACCATCCAGCCCTATCCCCCCACTCTGCCTTTAGCCTGTCCCCCTACATTCACCTTTCATAGCCTGTAGCACCTGTCCAGCACCATCTTCTCTTTTCTCCCCATACCTCTGGCCTTCCTCTGGATCCCCTTCCCTCCCTCCTTTTACAGCCCCCTCTCCTCTCTTCTTCCCGTACCTTTGGCCTTCATTTGACCACCCTCCCTCCCCTCCCTGTTCAGCCTCTTCTCCTCTCTTCTCTCTGTTCCTTTGGCCTTCATTTAACCCCCCTCGCCCCCCAGTCCCCCCCACGCCCCACACCCACCTCACCCACCTCCCGCCCTCCCTCTCTATTCCTGAACTGTCTCCTCCTATTTATGATCTCTACTCTTCCTCTCTGTTCAACACCAGTGAAAATATTTCTCTTCCCACCACTGTATCTACATCCACTCCTATCGACTACCATCTTTCCCCACCTTCCACCCTTGCTCCCCAATACCATCCCATTCCCCCATCCCTCCCCTTCCTCCCCCACCCTCTGCACTCCCTCCCTTATCCCGTTCCCCCACCCCTCCCCGTCTTCCCTCACCCTCTGCACTCCCTCCCTTATCCCATTCCCCACCCCTCCCTGTCCTCCCTCACACTCTGTACTTCCTCCCTTATCCATCGAGCCACCCAACAGTCCGTGCTTAGCCCTCCTCTCCATGGAAAATAAACTTGATTCTCTCATCTCTTCCATTTTCCAGCTTGTAGCATCCATCTCACTTCTAAGTGCCAAGATGTCCCCCTTCTCTAACAACCTCCCGAGGAGTTTTTCTGCTCCCGCGCCCCAATAAAGCCAACCACAGTCTGTCCTCTGCAGACACCACCAACTTACCGGCCAGCTACAAGACTACCAACGACACTCCCCCTCCACCTTCCTCTCCTAATAATTCTACTCAGTTCACTATTCAGACCATCTCTTCTGTCAGAACTAACCAGCCTCCTTCTTCTCTAGTGCCCTCATTGGAAAATCTTATCCCTATCCCCCTTAACAGCCCTAACACCCCCATCACCAAAACAGTTGCCCCAGGGCTGCACTGTTTGCTCCTCCACCACTGCAGATCTGCAATCAAACACAAAGTGGAAATTTCTGACACTATCACCCAGCATAATCTTGACATGTTCTTCCTCACTGAGACCTGGTTTAATGACTCCTCTCATACTTTGTTTGATCTTTTGGTACCCACTGACTACTCTATCCCCAGAAATGACAGAACAGACAAAATTGGAGGCGGTGTCGCTATCATCTTCAGAAACTCCCTTCAAATTAAAGCCTTTCCTACCACATTCTTCTGTACATTCGAATGCCTATCCCTCGAACTTCAAGTACATCACGGCTCACCCTTCAGATTCCATGCCATTTACCACCTGCCCGGTAACTGCTCTTCCTTTTTGGAGGAACTTACCGACTTCATCAGTGACCAATTTTCTCAAAATGACCGACAGATCTTCCTGGGTGACTTTATTCTCCACTGGGGCTCTTTGGAAGACTCCGCTTCCAACAAGCTTTCCACCTTTCTCTCAGCCAATGATCTCTTCAAACATTGCTTGGAAATTACTCACTCCAAGGGCTCAATCCTGGACCTTGTTCTATCCAAAACAGACCTGCTTACTATTGCTCCCCCATCTATGTAGACTGGTTAGACCACTTCTTCATTCCATTCCATTTTCACCAATCGCAGGTTATAACTCTCGGCCAACCTAAAAGAGTTACTACCTGTTTTCGCAACAATAAACACATTGATCTTGACACTGTTATTCAGCTATGCGCTCACTTCCTAGTCTAGACCCTAACATGGATGTCAATGATCTCACCCCCATTGCCTCTCAGTCCTTGCAGTCGAAATCGATAATGTCACTCCCTTCCAAAGCAAACGGAAAAGACCCACCCCCTCAGCACCTTGGTTCAATAAAGGTCTCTATGATAAAAGGAAGAACCTTAGAATCTTGGAGAAACATTGGAGAAAATCTCCATCCACCTCCAATCTCTCTCTTTTTTACGTTCAGCAAGATCCAAATGCCACAATCACATCCTCCATGAAAAAGCTTCACATTTCAGATCCCTCCTTGACTCAGCCATAAACAGACTCAAAAAACTTTTTGACCTCATCAACAACCGTAGTGGGGGAGTGGCTTGGAGGCCGATGGAGCCGGCTGTATGAGCGCCGAGCTCCGTGTCGGCCCCCGCAGAATCCTGGTATAAAGAACCCCTAGCTGCCCGCCTGCGGCACCGGGACTCGTTGTATGGGGAGTTCTTAGTCCGGGGAGCTGCCCGATGGTCTGGAGTGCATGCTTTGGGGGCTCCCGGGCGACCCGGATTGGTGACCGAGGAGGTGGCTCAAAATGGCGGCGAGCTAAGGAGGAGCGCCTGCGCCCCCGGAGATCGCGTTGTGCGGCTGCTGCCCGCCTGGCGCCGCGGCTGCTGGGGCTGCGGAGGACCAGCGCCTGGCTCTCGGGGCGGCAGAGGAGAGCGGCAGCGCCTGCCTAGAGCGCGCTCAGGGTGCACCGTTTGCCATGGTGGATCTGGGGTGAGCGGCTCGGCGGGCGCGAGGGCGGCGATCTGCAGGCGGGGAGTGCTTGGCGGCCCGGAAGCCTGGATTCGGGTCCCCCACAGCTAGACAGAGGTCATCGGCCCCTGCATGCCCTGGTGAGGAGGGAGCAGCCTCTCTGGCGGCCATCAGCTGAGGAGGCGATTGAGGGACCGGGGGATGGTGGTGTCCCGCAAGCAGGGTACACAGTGGATGAGGGAGCAGGCTGAGAACAGGAGCCAGGCTGAGCGCAGCTGTAGATCGACTATCAGGGGGCCGGTGTAGGAGGGGTTCCAGATGCCACACGGGCACCAGTAGGAGAGGGGGCCCCGGTGAGCCAGGACACGCAGGATGACGGAAATCGGCGCATCGTGGAGGGGAGCTGGTGCTACTGTCCTGTGTGGATGGTCAGTGAGCAGGGCGTTAGAGGAGTGAGCACATGCGGCTGCTGTGCTGGAGGTGAGAGGATACCCTGGCCTGCGCCTAGTGGCAGGAAGTACATAGACTGGTGGGCAGTGGAGTACATTGGTAATCGGGAGAAGTGCACGTGCGGAGTGGAGCTGCGAATTGCGCGGCAGGGCAGCCAAGAGACCCAGAGAGAGCAGAGCCGTGGCTGTGCCGCCCTGTGGCTGCATTTGCCGAGAGAAGGGGCTTGCAGTGCCGGATTGAGGAGGCGGGGGCCTGGATGTGTGAGTACTTGAATGCCCTCAAGAGGTGGATAGGAGTGGATGATCTTCACGTTGCAGAATCCACGGTGGGACACAGACGTCGGAGGCTGGAAGTGTTCGGATGCCACAGGTCACCCCGGCCACAGCAGATGGACTCATGGATGAGTGACTGTTCATATTTATGGGTGCTGGGACTGGGGAGTGGCTTAGGGGGTTGCCAATGGTCCTAGTATTTGGCTGTGATAGCTTGTTGGCGCGGAATAGCAAACAGGGAGAGCATGCTGGGTGGTGGCCCTGAGGCAGGGGAAAGTCTTCCTGTTGTGGTATTTTGTTAATTTGAGGACTGGTGCGCAGGTGGGGTGGCAGGCAGGGATTTATGAGGGGGCCTTGACAGAGTTAATATGTGCGAGAGAGCGGTCACACATCGGCACCAGACCCCCCCCCCCCCCCCCCCCCCCTGCAGCCCTTAAGGCGTGCCTGCGGTGGCTACCGCTGGGCTTAGGTGTGTGGTGTGTGTGGGTACGGTTTGGATGGGGACTAACAGTTTTGTTTTAGGACCTGTTCTTGGTAGGGTGGGGGGCTGGGGGAGTTGGGGATATGGTTGGGTTCTGGGGGTCACCGGTGTGATAGACAATGTCGATGGAAGGAGGAAGAAATTGCAATGTGATGATGGGGGCAATACCTGATTTAAAATGTATTACTTGGAATGTGCGGGGACGACACAATATGACACGGCGACACAAGGTTCATGCATATTTGGTCAGGAGGGGGTGCTCATAGCGCTGCTCCAAGAAGCACACCTCACGAAGGCAGAGGGCTTGGCGCTGCAGGGTAGATGGAGGGGCCAGGTTTTTAACACAACTTATTCGGCGTTTGCGAGGGGGGCGCTGATTTTGATCAGGGCGGGGGTTCCCTTCCAGGTGCTTAAACATACGATAGATGGAGAGTGCAGGTTTATTGCGGGCGAGGGGCGCCTATATGGCATAGAGGTAACCTTATGTAGTATCTATGCTCCGAATGTGGACCAGGCCCGATTTCTCGGCCGGATGTCAGGCACCCTTGCGCAGTTCCTGGATGGCCCAATGATAATAGGAGGAGATTTCAACTCGATTGTAGATACACTCATGGATAGGTCTCATCCCCCCTGGCAGACTCCCCAGTTCATAGGCTGTCCAAATATAGGGTTGATTGGCAGGCCCGGTGGCATTTGGTAGATGTATGGAGGTTGCACCATCCGCAGTAGAGGGATTATTCCTATTTCTCAGCGTTACATGAACTTCATGTTCGGCAGGACGCCATTCTGTGCTCCCCATCGGTGGTGTCTTCGGTGACCCAATCTGAATACCTCTCGAGGACTCTGTCTGATCATAACCCGTTGTTGGTTAAGTTACATTGGACGAGGGACAAAGCTGCAATTCCCACATGGCGGCTGCGCCCTGAGACGCTGTATGACCCGGTGTTTTGTAGTGAGGTGGAAGTAGGTAACACACTATTTCTCAGAGAGTGCAGGAACTGCTACTACTAGGGCGGTGGAGTGGGACTCCTTTAAAGTGGTGGTGCGGGCGTTGTGCATAAGTAAATATGCTGGAGTGAGGAAAACCCTGCTACAGGATGTGGAGTCAGCGGAACAGGCGAGGCCGGAGCATCCGGAACTCCAGATCCCAGTAACTGAGGCCAGGGAGAAACTGGCCCAGGAGGTAGAAAGGCTCTGCTGCTTCGATTATAGGAAGTATGTGGAGAAGGCTCATGCAGAACGCAATAAGGCGGGGACGCTGCTGGCCTGGTTGGCAAATCCTATACCGAGGGGCTCCCCGATCTTGGCCCTGGGAACAGGAGAGGGCTAATTGGTCTAGAACTAAAGGTTTTTTTTATTTTTATTTGATTTGATTATGCAGGAGTTCCAGACCTGACCCAAACCAGCTTCAAGAAAGCAGACCTGGAATACACATCGGTCTGTTGAATCGATATAAAGATGGAAGCTCAAGACCCAGCATTGTTCATAGATGTAGTCTCCTCTACCCAGGAGGAGATACCCCACAGAGTACTTCGGGACTACTATGCAACGAAGGATGGGTGTCGGGTAGCTCCCCAAGGGTGAGGGAACATCTCCTTGAGTCCTATCTGAAGGAGGAATTACTGACAGTCCAGCATGCCAAGACATCCTGCATGTAAGCAAGAGAAAGAAGCTCCAACCCTGCAGAAGGAACGGATCGTGGAAGGGACTGCGGTAAATTGATCTTGGTGTAGGTGCGTCCGACAGAGACTCACTTAGCAGCAGTGCCAAAGGAATTGAGGTACTGCTGAATCGAGCAGTGTGACCTTCGACGACTATCCCAGTTGTAGCCGCTAGTCCCCTGCAGTGATGTGCCCGACTGAGGCTGGGATAGGCACCTGCTTGCGGCACATGAGCTTTGTAAGTGGACTGTGTGAGAATAGCACTGCTAGGTTTGCCATTGGGTCGAGACCAGCCCTGAACATTAAGTGATCCGAGAGGAACATTGGGAGGTGCCTCATGAAGTATCAAAATCCTCACCTTGGGGTACTGCGTGCTGAAGATAGCATCTAGCATCCACCGCCCTGCATGGCTGACTGCCCACAGCCCCTTAGAGGACTGTTGTGTACTGCCTGGAGGCTCCTGCCTGCGAGTAGGAGGATCCTGCTACTGCAAGAGGGCCAAACACGGCCCATGCTGCTACTAAGAACTTGGTGAGAGACTGAAAGGGCCCAGGCCCAGGAGACTATGTGCTACAGTTGAACGGGGGTATGAAATCATCCATATAAGCCCCTCTAAAACCTATAAAAACCTTCAAGAGGAAGGACCTCACTGGAGACAGGTGAATGCCTAGTTATTTATTTGATTTATATAGCGCACTATAACCCAGAGGTCTCTAAGCGCTTTGTCAGGGTCCGCTAGGCAATTCAGAAGGATACAGATGGTTGCAGATTAAAAACAACCCCACGCTTGCTGGAAGAGCACAGTTTTTAATTTCTTTCGAAAAGACATTAGCTTAGTTTCTTTCCGCAGTTCCAATGGCAATTTATTCCACAGAGCTGGGAGTGTGTGTGAGAAAGCACGACCTCCCACAGTAGCCAGTCTACAACGTGGCTGAACAAGGAGGGTAGCTTCTGCAGATTTGAGCAACCTCCCCGGTCTGTAGGGAGTCAGTCGTGATTTCATGTAGCTAGGTGCCCTACCATAAAGGGCTTTATGAAAAATACATAGCCCCTTAAACATTAGCCTCTGCTTGACTGGCAACCAATGTAGTTCACGCAAGAGGGGGGATGCATGAGTGTTCCTCAGCTTTTTAAAAATGAGTCTGGCGGCGTCGTTCATGACAATCTGCATTCTATTTAAAAGTCTTTGTGGTAGTCCTATGTGCAACGAGTTGCCGTAGTCCAGCCTGGCTAGAATCATAGCAGAGACCGCACTCCTCAGGGTGGAAAAGGACAACAACGAGGAGACTTTCCTGAGTTGACGGAGGAGGCCGACGCAGGTGCCCACTACAGCTGTGACTTGTTTTTTCATGGACAGTTTACTGTCCACATGGATGCCCAGACTCTTAACCACTGCCGCCGGTTCCGGGGGCATACCCAGCTTCCTAGGCCAAAATTGATCACTCCATGGGTTGCCAGCGATGGTAATTGGCAACACCTCGATTTTATCCGGATTGATCTTTAGGGAGTTCCCGGACATCCAGTTAGCTGTGCTTCTCAGAATATTTTGCAATCTAGCAAAGGCATCCTGGCTATCATCCAATTAGATGATGATTTGAGTGTCATCCGCGTAGTTATACACCTGGCAGTCCATTTGATTGAGCATTAGAATCAGAGGCTGTAGATGTATATTGAACAAAAGGGGTGACAGAGCAGACCCTTGCGGTACTCCGCAGGTGATCGATGTTGCGGTGGAAAACAGGTCACCTAGTTGCACTCTCTGCATCCTCTCTTGGAGAAAGGATGTGAACCATGCATGTGCTGTGCCTTGGATGCCGAAATCCCTCATCCGCGACAATAGTTGTTCATGACACACGGTATCAAATGCCGCGGAGAGGTCCAGCAGCACCAGGGCACCCGGAGTTTTCTTGTCTGCTCTGTTCCTTAGCTCATCTACAATCGACAGCATGACAAGCTCCGTGATGTGGTTCGCACAAAAGTTAGCTTAGGCCCCTAGGAGCACAAAGACTCATATCTTGTGAATCTGTTTTTTGTGCCTGATTGAAGGTTTAGTGGAATTCTATGTTTTTTCATTATAAAGTACGTGTCCTTTCTACAAAGAGAAGCACTGGACTTGACATTAATCATATCATGCTGCTGGTGGGGGTGGTATTGATTCTTGAGTCTAAGTACCCCACACTAACCTCCAGGACAGCAGTGGTAAAAGGCCTTTAACCCCACGGTTGTAGCCCAGTAGCCCCTCTCAGTCCTGAGGCCTACTAAACAAGGTCTGACAAGCAGTGTGAGATCCTACAAAGGCCAACTTCAAGCCACTACAGCACTAAAATAAGTCCAACCATATTACCTTAAAACCTACAGAGCAAGAATGTCAGATACTAGGCTGAAGAGAGTAGACCTAGACACCCTGCCCTTAGATCAGTTGAGGGATCTATGTGTGGATACAGGGTGGAGGGCTCAGAGAAGCAAGGATACAAAGATCGTTGTCAGTTTTACTAAAAACCCAGTTACAAAAAACTGAAGGAGAGAAAAGAAAATGTTAACTCTGTTGGCGAGCCATTTGTCAGCCAACACTGCAAGTTTCCCTGGATCCCTGTCTGTCAGATCTGACTGGTATTATTTAAGTATGGTGGAGCATTCCTCCAGGAGTTGCTCTGGTTTGTGTAAGGAAGTACTTGTCTTTTTGTACAAGGAGAAGCACTCGGCTGAACGTTGATAGTATTGTACCCCTGTGTGTGTGTTTGTGTGTGTGTGTGTGTGTGGGGGGGGGGGGGGGGGGGGGCGGGGGTAATTATTCTTGAGCCTGCTAATCCTCACATTAACTTCCCTGAGAAGCCTGGGACTACTTTCCTATGCTTCTACTGAGAGTCATGTGTGGAAATGGTTGTACTTGACATATTTTGCTGAGCCAATGTAGGAATAACCATGGGATAGCAGTGGTAAAAGGCCCTAATATCCATGGTTGTTACCCAGTTGCCCATGGATGTCATTTATGGGTCTCCAGGGTTTGCAGCTTGTCCCTTGCGACCCCTGGCACTACTTTCGGGACCCATGCCTCAGAGGTGGCAAAATCAGTGCGAAGAACACTGAGGCTGCTCGCCTTCAAAGGACTCTGGCTCCACCCTCCTTTTTGGACGATTTATTATTATTATTCTAAAAGTGAATAATAGTATTGTATTCACTATTAGCATAGTAATAAATGAAGAAGCAGGTTCTGGAATGGGAACTTTGGCAGCTAATTCAATTTTTAGGTCTCGCCTGGACATCGCATCCGAAGGATGCGTCCAGGCTGGAGACTTATAGTCGTCTGACACGGGGGAATGAGGGACACGAAACTGTGACGAGCGGCTGGATTGAGCTGCGTGCACGCGCGTCAACATTCACGCATGCGCACATCACAGCCACACGCATACACAGCACTCACGCATGCGCACATACACACGCATACACAGGCACACCCCCGTCACCTACACGCATACACAGAGACCCCTCCACACACACCAGCCCCTCTCCTCTCGGCTCCACACACACGCACACGCATTTACACTTACACAGACACGCAGGCACCCAGACAGGCAACCCCCCCCCCGTCACACACACGCATACACACAGACTCCAGGACACATACACACACACATGCACGCTCACACACATACACAGTCCGCCGCCGCGCGCGCGCACACAGATGCCCCCCCCCCCCCCCCCCCCCCCCCCAACAAGGCGAAGCCCCACTCACCGGCATCCTCAGTGCAGCGGCTCCCACCGGCAGCAAGACTCTTCTTCCCTTCTTCGGCACCGGGGCGCAGGGTAGGCTCCTGCCTGCTCCGGTGCGCCAAACAATCGCGGCTCTTCCGTGGGAGGCGGGGTAGGCTCCCGCCCTCCTACTTCCGGTTGTCCCGCCCGGCCTGCCTGACTTCCTGGTCGCAGGCCGGTGTTCTAACTAAAATCGTGGGCCAATTTAAAATCGCAGCATGGGATGCGAGTACAATGGAATTAAGGGGATTCCTTCAGCTGCACACCTGGGGCAGCGCACTGTGAAAGAAAGGCGGGGGGTGGGGGCATTCTGCATCTGCAAGTAGTGAATGGGCGCCTTTCTTTGGCGGCGGGGGAGCTTGCAAAAGCACCCCTCGATCCCCGCAGCCCTCCTCGCCCTTGTGCGGGCCTCTCCTGTGAGCCTCGGCCGGGCCCTGAGCCCCCGAGGCAGGGGCTACAGGTGAACGGCGGTTAACGGTGCTCGAACAGGAGTAGTGTTCGCCGCTGGATCTTGAAAGCGCATGCGTGCAATCACACGCATGCGCACTAAACCGACAGAAGAATGGGGAGCTTAAAAATACATGCTGCCGAGACATGGACCATATGCGGCTGCGCATAATTGTGCGCATGCGTGCAAACGCGGGGGGTGTAAAGACAGATGGGGTGGGTCTATTGATAGCACACCGGATCACAGATACTACGAGCATACTGAATGAGACGCCAGATATGCGTGCCTCCAATTGGGGGAAAGGGTAGTAGGACTACCGGTTTTGGCCGCCATCTTGGAGTGGGGTCATATTCCTTGCAGATAACTAGATAAATCAAGGGAAGAAATCCGCCATCTTCAAGGATGGAACAAAGTTTATACTGTGGGTCTGTCACAGTTAGTTGCTAGGTGCCAAGTGCATATTTGATCAATTGAAACGGCGGAACGGCGCAGTGATAGTGAAGGTGCTAATTTATATAAAGCTAATTGTAGAAAAATGATTGTATTGATGGCAAAGATGCAACAATGGTTAAGTTACTCAATGATTACAAACAAACAACAAACAAATAACTTGCATTGATTAATTCATGTTAATGTTCATTGTGAGTATGGACGATGCCGTGAGGGCAACTCAAGTCTCTCAAGCTGAATACTGAGTGCGTGCAGAATGACAGTGCGTGCAGAGTGACAGTGCGTACAGAGTGCGTGCAGAGTGACAGTGAGTGCAGAGTGACAGTGAGTGCGGAGTGACAGTGAGTGCAGAGTGAGTGCAGAGTGACAGTGAGTGCAGAGTGACAGTGAGTGCAGAGTGACAGTGAGTGCAGAGTGACAGTGAGTGCAGAGTGAGTGCAGAGTGACAGTGAGTGCAGAGTGACAGTGAGTGCAGAGTGACAGTGAGTGCAGAGTGACAGTGAGTGCAGAGTGCGTGCAGAGTGACAGTGAGTGCAGAGTGACAGTGAGTGCAGAGTGACAGTGAGTGCAGAGTGACAGTGAGTGCAGAGTGACAGTGAGTGCAGAGTGAGTGCAGAGTGACAGTGAGTGCAGAGTGACAGTGAGTGCAGAGTGACAGTGAGTGCAGAGTGAGTGCAGAGTGAGTGCAGAGTGACAGTGAGTGCAGAGTGACAGTGAGTGCAGAGTGACAGTGAGTGCAGAGTGACAGTGAGTGCAGAGTGCGTGCAGAGTGACAGTGAGTGCAGAGTGACAGTGAGTGCAGAGTGACAGTGAGTGCAGAGTGAGTGCAGAGTGACAGTGAGTGCAGAGTGACAGTGAGTGCAGAGTGACAGTGAGTGCAGAGTGACAGTGAGTGCAGAGTGCGTGCAGAGTGACAGTGCATGCAGAGTGACAGTGAGTGCAGAGTGACAGTGAGTGCAGAGTGACAGTGAGTGCAGAGTGACAGTGAGTGCAGAGTGACAGTGAGTGCAGAGTGACAGTGAGTGCAGAGTGACAGTGAGTGCAGAGTGAGTGCAGAGTGAGTGCAGAGTGACAGTGAGTGCAGAGTGACAGTGAGTGCAGAGTGCATGCAGAGTGACAGTGAGTGCAGAGTGACAGTGAGTGCAGAGTGACAGTGAGTGCAGAGTGACAGTGAGTGCAAAGTGACAGTGAGTGCAGAGTGACAGTCAGTGCAGAGTGCGTGCAGAGTGACAGTGAGTGCAGAGTGACAGTGAGTGCAGAGTGACAGTGAGTACAGTCACTCAGCACCACCACATTATCAGTCAGAACCACCACAGCATCACTCAGAACCACCACAGCACCACTCAGCACCACCACAGCATCACTCAGCATCACTCAGCACCACCACAGCACCACCATAGCACCACTCAGCACCACCACTGCATCACTCAGCATCACCACAGCCCCATTCAGCACCACCACAGCATCACTCAGCACCACCACAGCACAAATATGTTCTCTCAATGTTTCAAGCTTTATTACAAATGTCACAAAAAGATGTTAATATTTCACTTCTGTTCTTGGATTTTGTTACAATAAAATACACTGAACATAATCTTCACAAAAGTTATTTAGAAAAGTTTAAGCTATTGCCATTATAAATTACAATCACTTTTATTAAGTATTAAAAAAAATTAAAAGCCATTGTTATTTGTAATATCAATACATCTAAGTCACGTAAATACAAATGTTGCATTACAAATGCTATAGGTGTCACATTTGCGAAAGTTATAACTATTGGCATTGTAAATGACAAAGCTATTAATTTAGCTATTTTCAAAACCAACACATAAATGAACGTTTGGTGAATTTCCATTAAAATATTTGACTTTTTTACTAAGATATTATTATACTGTTTTATGCAAACAAAATTTAGATACTGCATAAATAACTTTAATAAAACATATTTTATATGAAGCTTTTTATGTAAAAAAAAAACTATAGCATAAAGCAAAAAACAATTGCCATTTACAATGCTAATAGCTCAAACTTAAATAATGCGAGACCTATTGCATTGCAAATGCTTGTTTTAAAATGCATGTGTGCATGTGGGTGTGTGTGAGAGAAGCATGTGTATGTCCAAGCATGTGTCTGTGGGTGTGAGCTTGTATCTGTGTACACTTGAAAGTGAGCAAGAAGTAGTGGAAAATAATTGAGATTGAGGAGCAGTTTTAAGAAGACTTTCCGCTAGTACAAAGTCACCTACATTGATGCAATCGGGTGCAACATCTTGATACACTAGCATATCCACTGGAAAACCTTTCTTTTACATTTGACAATAGCCTCAAAGTAACGCAAATAATCCATTGTGCTGCTTTGCACTACTTTGCCCCATGGGGGCATGACATGGGTGCTATATGTACATTCTTATACTACAACCTAGGGTTTTTAAAAAAATGTTTTATTGGTTATAACACTGATATCAGAAAGACAGTTGGCATGTTTAATTTTCAAGGTTACAATCATTAATTTACATTTGAGACCATGATTCTCATCACCCCCTGCCCCACCCAGTTCCGTCACACTGCCATCTTCTTAGCACCCCACCCACCCCGCTTCTTCAACCATCCACGGAATCATTATCTGAGCTTTCATTGTCTGACTCAGGTACAGGGTTGCAAAGGTCCCCCCTATAAGTATTCCAGTCAGTCCAGATTTTGATCCATTTTAGTGGGCATTTTCTATTCATATAAACAGCCCTCTCCGTAATCATGGCGACGTCCATGTCTCTGCACCAGGCCTCCAGCGAGGACAGTTCAGCGGACCCCCACTTCTGCTCCACATTCCTCTTGGCCACCATGAGGCCCAATGTCGCCCATGTTTGCCCTTGCCGTGATAAGTCGTTTGGTTCCCAAACATTTAGGAGGCATCGTCTCGGTTCAGGCAACAGTGAAACATGCAGTGTCTGGGACATTGTACGTAGGACCCTGCGCCAATAGTCTGCGAGTGGTGGACAATCCCAGAGTGTGTGGAAAAAGGAGCCTTCATTCCCACATCCCCTAAGGCAATATGGATGCTGCGCCTTGCCTATTTTGTGGAGTGTATTTCTAGTGAGATAAGCGCAATGTAAAATTTTAAGCTGAACAAGTCTAAGCCTGGACGAAATTCCCACCTCTCTAGGCGAAGCGAGCGCCATCTGCCACTCTGCCTCGTCCATGGCACCAATATCTGCAGTCCATCTCTCGTGCAAGGTTGCTGTGGGATCTGACAGATTATTAATTAATTTGCGGTATGTGAATGAGGTGACACGCCTAGGCAGAAAATCAGTGAGCAGCCTTTCTTCTAGTGGGGAAGCCTCGGGCACGTCCACGGTCTGGGGCAGAGCTGCCAGGAGTGCATGTCTAATTTGTATGTAACGGAATGTCTCAGTAGGCGCGAGTTCATATTGTTGTCTAAGCTGTTCAAACGGGATGACCGTCCCTTTGTCCCACAGGTCGCCCACCGTGGAGATACCAATGCTGTCTCAGTGATCAAATCCCCTGCTGTTCCTAAGTGAACCCAGCTGCTTAGCATCCCAAAGAGCCATGAGTTTTGTAATGGTCTCCTTCCACCCCAGTTGTGCCTGAGCTGTGTACCATAGTGTGACAGTGTGTTTCGTTGGGCCCTCCAGCTTCAGTGCTCGTCTTCTGTTATACAAGGCCGCCAGCATATTGTCTGTCCCCAGCTGTGTCCTATCCGCCTTGTATGCAGGGTCTGTCTGAGGGGCGTGTAGCCACTGATTTATAACTTTGAGGTGCGTTGCCCAATAGTAAAGGCGTACGTTAGGGAGTGCTATTTCTTTATTTATTTATTTGCGGGTTTGTAACGCGCATGAATCGCCTCCGTACGGAGTATCTCTGCGCACAGAAAAACATACAAAACAAACCAGAGGCATCATTGTAAGCAGGCAGTTTGACATAATCAATGGATGAGTAAATTAATAAATGAATTAGGTCTGGAACAGAAATGTTTTAAGTTTTTTTCTAAAACTTAGATGTTCTGAGCATTGCGTGAGTGTGAGAGGGAGCTTATTTCACAGAGTAGGCCCGACGACGGACAAAGCCTTGCCGCCTTGTCTGGCCTTCCTCGCTGCTGGCACTCTCAGTAGAAGCTGACTACTTGACCTCAGAGACCGGACAGGGTTATATGGGATAAATGTATGTGTCCAGTAGGGTGGCCCTAGTCCATTTAGGCTTTTATGAATTAAGCAACACATTTTGAAATTAACCCTGTTTCGAACTGAAAGCCAATGTAGTTTGTCCAGGAGGGGTTTAGATGGTGATCTGGGCGGGGCGTTTAATAGCAGCCTCGCTGCAGTGTTTTGCACCACCTGGAGTTTTGCTAGTACACCCTCGTTGGCTGACAGCAGGAGTCCGTTACAACAATCCAGACGGCTCAATACTAGGGCCTGCACCAAGGTTTTTCTGGTAGAGTCAGGTAACAGAGGAAAGACTTTTCGTAAGAGGCTAATGACGTGGAAGCATGAGCCCACCACCCAGTTGCGTGCTGTTTAAGGGAGAGCTCACGGTCAAGGCGTACCCCTAGATTTTTTACGTCCTGTTTGGGTTCTGGGACTGGGCCAAGATCGTGCGGCCACCAGTCCGGTGTCCACATGATCCTAGCCTCCCCAAAAGGCATGACTTCCGTCTGGCCTACGTTGCATTGGAGATAGTTAGATGACATCCACTTAGCCACAGCTTTCATGCCCTCGGAAAAGGACGTCCTCACTTCGTCGGAGAGACCCTTGAAAGGAAACAGGAGCTGAGTATCATTCGCGTAAGAAACCGGGATGAACCCAAACTCTCTCAAAATTCTAGCCATGGGGGCCACATAAATGTTGAAAAGAGTAGGGCTCAAACAAGAGCCCTGTGGCACCCCCTTGGTGATCTTAGTCTCTGCCGATCGAAATTAGCCCATGCTAACAGCTTGGGTACGGTTAGATAAAATACTCCTTAACCAGGCCAGTGCTGTGCTCTCAATGCCGATCTTGGCCAGTCGTTCGACTGGTATCGTGTTGAACGCTGCCGACAGGTCTAATAGTACCAGGATAACAGAATAACCTCTGTCCTGGTACATATGAAGGTCATCTGTCATCAACAATAAAGCAGACTCAGTGCTATGTTTTGGTCTAAAACCAAATTGGGAGCAATCTAGCCTGCCAGCCTGTTCAATATAATTTGATAAGTGCCTATTTACATGTTTCTCTATAAGCTTACCCATAAAAGGAAGCATGGATATGGGTCTAAGATTAGACATGTCAGTCCAGGGAATGATGGAATTTTTCCTGATAGGTCTGACCAATGCTTTTTTCCATTCTCCAGGAACCTGTCCTTCCATCAATGAGAGATTCACAAGGCACTGGAGCCCTGGGCTCAGTGTGTTACCTACCACCGGCATAATTCTGGCCGGGATAGAATCTGAAGGGCTACCACTCTTAATCTGGCCTACAGAGCATTCAACCTCTACCAGAGAGATGGGGGGGGAATATGTTCTGAGTCATAGAGCCATCATACCAACTGCGGTGCAATTTGGCCTGAGCTATGCGTGCCGGTCTGTTGCCCCAGAGTAGTGTGGACACCAGTGCCGCTATCTGCTTAAAATACCGCAACGAAACCGGATATGGCGTGTTTTCCAGCGCATATAAAAATCGGGGCAGGGCCATCATTTTGAACAATGCTGCTTTCCCCAACAGCGTTAGGGGCAGCGACTCCCAGTGTGTCACGTCTGTACGTAATCGCTCCAGTGGGGGTGCCAAATTAGCAGAGAAGAAGGTTGCAGGGTCTCTAGTTATGTGTATACCTAGATACTTGAATGTGTCTCGGGACACCGCCAGTGGGCAGTTAGGGGGGAGTCGCGGTATCGGTCCCTTAAGCAGGTAAAGAACTGACTTAGACCAATTTATGGTGTAGCCTGAAATCGTCCCAAAAGCGTTGCAGATCTCAAATAAGACCGGCAGAGCGACTTCCGGGTCTGGAAGGTACACCAAAATATCGTCTGCATAGAGGGATATACGATCTTCCCAACCCTCTGCCCATTTAATACCTCGTAAAAGGGGGGTTTCACGAATTCGCGCCGTTAGGGGCTCTAACACAGCGCAAAAAGAAGCGGCGACAGATGGCAACCCTGTCGAGTCCCTCTTGTCAATGTTATAGCATCTGAAAGTCGTCCGTTCACTGCCACGCGTGCCACCGGATCCGCATATAGGAGCCGGACCCATGCACAGAATTTAGGCCTGAAGCCCAATAACGGAAGGACTGCAAAAAGGTAGGTCCATGTCAAAGGCCATTCTTGCGTCTAGAGAAAGGACCGCTGACGTCTCAGACAGGACATGTCCCCGTGCTAGTACACTATGTAGGCGCCTAAGATTGAGTGCAGTGTTTCTGTTTGGCATGAAGCCGGACTGATCCGGGTGAATTAGGTTGGGAAGGTGCGCTTGTAATCTATTTGCAATCAATTTGGCCAAAATTTTGGACACTGCGTTGAGCAGCGATATTGGGCGGTATGAGAGGCATTCTGACGGGGGCTTCCCTGGTTTGAGAATAGCCACAATTATGGCCACTCTCAGGTCCAGAGGCAGTATTCCTCCACTCTAGACTGTCGTTGTACATAGCAAGTAAGCGGGGGCAAAGAGTGTGCGCCATTGATTTATAAAGTTCCAGCGGGATTCCATTGGGACCCAAAGCTTTGCCGGATTGTAAGGATTTAACTGCGGCACTAACTTCCTCAACAGTGAGATCTGCCTCAAGCTCCGCCGATGCCTCCGGCTCGAGTCCAGGCAGCTCAATGTCGTGTAAAAAGGTTGCAGCATCCACCTCTGTAGCAACAAAGGAAGAAGCGTACACCGCACTGAAATGTTCAGCCAGGGCCCTCGCAATGTCCCCTGGATCTGAAGTGAGACGCCCCTCAGCCGTAGGTAGTTGTGCTATAGTTCTGCTCCCCCGCTCCCTCCTGTCCAGCCATGCCAATAACTTCCCTGCCTTGTCTCTTACATCATAGATTTTATGTCTGGTTGCTGTAATGGTTGTCACCGTTTTCTGCCTGAGATGTTCCCTATGTTGTTGTTGCTTTAGCAGAAGGGTGTGAGCCGTGTCTGGTGTCGGGTTTGTCGTGTAGTCAGTGTCAGCCGCCTGAAGCTCTTGTTCCAGTGCTACGAGGTCTCGATGTGTCGTGCGTTTGTGCCCTGTGATGGAAGCAATAGCTTGACCCCTGAGGACTGTCTTATAGGCCTCCCACAGTACGGCTGGGGAGCTGACCGAGGCCTCGTTTTCGGCAAAGAACTGTTTGGTGGTCCTGCGGAGTTCCCTCTGTATCTGCGGGACGTGCAGATAACCTGGATAGATTGGGTAGAGTCGTTTGTGGGAGGTGTGGTGGGAGGAGAACGTTCAAATTACTGGCGAGTGGTCAGAGATACCCCTAGGCCCGAAAGTGATGCTGTCAATGCAAGAGAGACTGGATTCTGGGGCCCGGAAATAATCTACTCTTGATAAACTGTTGTGTACAGCCTAGTGAAAGGTGTATTGTCTATATACCGGGTGTTTATGTCTCCACACATCCGCCAGTCCGAGTGCTTCCGTAAAGCTCTGCAGGCGGGAGACTCCAGATGTCGAGGCCCTCACTGGGTGTCTGTCCATGGTGGCGTCCATCGTGGCGTTAAAATCCCCACCAATGAGGAGGTCCCCACTGGGAAGAGATAACAAAAATTCACTGAGGGCCGGGAATGCCACCGCCTGCAACTCCAGAGGAACATACACCGACACCACATTAACAAGTCTGCCCTCCCACTGGCCATGTATTGCTGCAAACCTACCCTGATCGTCATGCCTGGTCTGCAACACTATAAAGGGTGAGTTTTTTCGTAGTAGAATACCTGTCCCTCTAGACCCTGTGGAGAACTCGGAATGCACCACCATTTTGAACCCCCATCTGCTCTACATACCGCACCCATGAGGTGAGTATCCTGTAGGAGTACCAGTGTAGTGGCCTGGCGTTTCAGGGCTCATAATACTAACCCTCTTTTAATTTTATCTCCCAGCCCGTGGACATTCCACGTGATCAGTGTGAGTGGGGTCACAGGGATTACTGGGGCCTCTGTCTGGGTGCTAGCGTGGGTCGTGTCTGTCACCATGACTGAGTGGAGTGGTAAACGGGTAGTGTAACCCTATCATGTCCTGGAAGGAGTCAATATGCAGTAAGTACCATGCTCTGAGGTCTATTCCGATGTGAACCACAACTAAAAAACAAGAAATCCGAACTTCCCCACCCCACAATACCACCCCCCTCCCTGCCTCCCTGCCCGACGGACTTAGAACTGCCCGCCACCCCAACTTAGCAGAGTGCATCATCCCAAATCAGAACAGTGTACTTGCGTGTAGGGGTTACGAAGTCCAGTGAGAGTGTGACCCCTCCTTTCTGGCCAGGCCCGCTTCCGTCCAGTGTCCAGAGCCGGCTTATAGGAAATATCATGTTTCACCAAAGGTGTACTAGTAACAAGTCGTTCCTTATCGGTCCGGTTCATCTAGTGCCAGGGTCATCCGCTTCCGTTCTTTGTGTGTTGTCTTCATCAGGTGGAAAGAGTTCTGGGCTGCCCACCTCCTTGTTGTCGGTCCGGCGACGCTGGTCTTTATGCCCACGACGGTGTCCGTCCTGTTTTCTCCAACCCTCAAGCCAGTCATAAGCCGCCTCAGGAGTCTCGAAGAACCATGTCTTCCCTTCAGCCACTACTCTCAGCCTTGCCGGAAACGCATCGAATAGGGCACCTCACGTGCTCGTAAAGCCTTTTTGACCTCAAGAAAGCTTTGACGCCGTTTTGAAACCGCTACCATATAGTCAGGGAAGAAAGATATCGAAGAGTTCTGCAGGCGGATTGGTGGGGAAACTCTCGCCGTTTGGAGAATAGCATCTCTATCTCTGAAGTTGAATAGGCGCGCGAGCACCGTCCTGGGGGGCGCCCCCGGCTTGGCCCTTACACCCGGCACCCTATGCGCCCGCTCCACCGAAAAGAATGAGGAAAGTCCCTTAGGCTGCAGTCTGGTTTTTATCAATTCTTCTACATATAGATCAATTGCCTGAGTACCTGCACTCTCCGGAATGCCTAAAATGCGAACGTTGTTCCTGCGAGATCGCCCTTCCTGATCGTCCAGCTTCTCAGTCAGTATTTTGTTTTCTGATTCGAGTCGCGAAACAGTTTTCTTCAATACTGCTGTGTCGCATGCCAGAGACTTTGTGGAGTGCCTAACCTCCGCTACTCTGGTGGAGATTTTCTGGAAGTCCGCACGAAGTGGCGACACATCTGCGGAAATGGAGCCCACTGTGGTCTGCATGTTGGCCAATGCCGCCATTATGTGCTCCAAAGTTACTTTTTGGCGGTGCCCTCTCCTTGCGCTCCACTCGATGAGTTTCTCCCCTCCGGTAGTGGGGGAAAGTCCTTAGTATACGCATATTTGTCCAACTTGGCTTGTGTTGTTAGGTTCCTGGGGCCTCTGCCCCCGACATGATGCCACCCCGGGTCGGCAGCGGGGACCACTTTGGTACTGATATAATTGACCAGCAGACCCCAAATTCGCTTCGGTCTTCCCCGTTCTGCCCTCCGCTTCACTCTGGGTTCTCAGTGTGGTCGCCAAACAAGGGGGGGGCCGAGAAGGTGCGATCGTGTTCCACTGTGTCCCCAGTATGTTTACCTGTGAGAATCTAGGTCTCCCTCACATGAAGGTTAGTCTATTCCGACAGAGGCAATGATTTCTACCTCCAGGTCTGCATGTGGGGCGGGGGGCACACAGCAGGGGGGACCTCACTGTATATTACTTCGATCCACCTCAGCCCAACCTAGGGTTTTTTAGGCAAATCCTGTCTAATAAAAATGTGAAATCCAAAAAGAACAATTGAGGGACGGAATGCTGAACAATGTCAAACACTCATCCCCAGTCAGAGATCCGGGACGAAGTCCATCATTTTTTTGCTCACCACACCAAACCTGTTCGGATCCAGCCATATGCAAATCAGTCTTGACCCAGCTCCCCATGGGAACAGTCCAGCCCAAACTGCCAGGCCAGGTCCTCCCTGGACCGAAAACAAGCATCCTAGGACCAGTTTCGAGGTATCATCTCCTGTTCTTAACTGAGACCTGGTTCAAGACCGACTCCCTGCCCAATGTGCTTGCCGCTTTACCATCTACTTATTCCGCCATTCGTGCGGATCGCCCTGATGGGAAGCGGGGTGGTGGAGTGGCTTTAATAGCTCGTACTGACTTCAATTTTCAAATCCTTCCTTCCCCACTTATCACCGATGTCGACCTCCTCGTAGCCCGTTCTATTTCCCATCAAGCCCCCCTCACTTTTGTTCTCATTTACCGTCCTCCCCAGTCTACTCCTTCGTTCCTCCCCGATATCCAGACCCTTCTGGCCACTTTGGTAGTTAATCATTCTTCTGTATTAGTATTAGGGGACCTCAATTTCTGGCCAAATGACCCGGCTGAAAGCCCCCAATCCAAGGAATTCACCAGCCTCATGAAAAATTTGAATTTTGTACCGCTCATCCATAGTCCAACCCACCTACATGGCCACATGCTGGACCAAATCTGGACACTGAATGTTTCATCCACTCCTCCCATTATTTCTCCTTGCCCATGGTCAGATCACTCCACCATCACGTTTTCCCTTGCCCTGGCACCCCCGGTCAAACCCCCCTTCCCAAAAACACCTGGATTCGGAAATGGGGTAAGGTAAACATGCCCTCCTTCTGTTCGGCCCTGGCCACGACCTGCCCGGATCTCACGGGCTTGACAGCTGCCCCTCAGCTGGCCGCCATTAACAACTGGCTCACGAGGGTAGGCGACGAATTCGCCCCCCTCAAGCGCCTCTCAGTAAAACGGGCCCATGCAGCCTATCGTTGGTTTACCTCCGACCTCAAAGACAAAAAACTTGCTGCAAGAAGGGCTGAAAGAGCCTGGCGAAGAACTTACGATCCTGCCTTAAAAACAATTTACCTGGCCACTCTGCAAACCTATAAAAAGAGCATCCTGGAAGCTAAGGCTGAATATTACTCCCACAGGATACTGGTTGCGGAGTCACAATCGAAAGAAATCTTCTCCACCGTTCATGAGCTTGCCTCATCCACCAGAGCCACATCTACCATCCCCCCGTCCAAATCCCTCTGTGACTCGCTTAACGAGTTCTTCATAGACAAAGTTGTAAAAATTAAACACAACATCCCCCCACCTTCCCCCACTTTTGTGGACCCCTCCCCCCCCCTTTACTGTTAAACTGACCAACTTCCCACTCTTAACCATTGACACCCTCCGTCCTCTGCTCCAACGGGTCAAATCAGGCTCACCCCAGGACTTTGCCCCGGCCCGCATACTCAGGGAAGTCTACTTAGCCTGCCCCATCCCCTCTCTGACCCTCCTTAACGATTCACTTATTCATGGCCATGTTCCCATTTCACACAAATCGGCGACTGTCATCCCAATCTTAAAAAAATTGGACGCCGATCCCTCCTCTGCTTCTAACTACCGCCCCATTTCACTCCTTCCCTACCTTGCCAAGGTTCTCGAAACCCACATCACTTCCACGCTGAGCACTCACATTGAGGCAAACCATTGCCTCTCCCCTTGCCAAGCTGGTTTCCGTCCCCTGCATTCTACCGAAAAAGTGGTCATCTCAGTCATGGACAAGCTGCGTGAAGGCATTGACATCAACCTTCCGCAAGCCCTGATTCTCCTTGACTTATCCGCCGCTTTTGACACGGTGGACCATACCATCCTCCTTAACCGTGTCAAGGCGGCGGGTGTAGAGGGCCTAGCCTTTTCTTGGCTGGAGTCCTTTCTTGCTGGGAGAACACAAGGAGTCCATCTGGCTGGTTTTGCGGCGGCCTCCCGTAAGGTAGAATGCGGGGTCCCCCAGGGTTCATCACTTTCCCCTCTTTTGTTTAACCTCTACATCTTCCCCCTCATTTTCATGTTACAGCAACTGGAGGTCACCGTGTTCAATTACGCGGATGACCTCCAGTTAATCTTTAACCTGTCCCACTCACCTTCATCTGCCCTGAACGTCCAAACCATCATGACCCTCATTCAAGATTGGATGAACTGCAGCCACCTCAAACTCAACCCGGACAAGACCGAGCTGGTCCTGACCGGAGGTGGCTGCAGTCCCTGGTCTTCTTCTTTCTGGCCCCCCTCCCTTGGTGCCCCTCCTCTCCCGGTTCCCAAAGTGAAAACCCTGGGAATCTTTCTTAATCCCCAGCTTACTGTTCTCCCACAAGTTAACTCCGTGGTTTCCTCATCTTTCTTCTCTCTCAGAGTAATTAGGAAAGTTTCCCGTTTCTTTTCCCCCCCAGCTTTAAAAATCATCATGCTAGCCATGGTACTGTCCCGTATAGACTACGGTAACATAGTCTATAACGGAGCCCCTGCATACATGATGATTACAACTGGTGCAGAATCAGGCGGCCCGCCTGATCCAAGGCCTTCCCAGATATCATCGGGTCACCCCATTACTCAAAACTCTGCATTGGCTTCCCATAAGAGAGCGTGCCCTGTTTAAGCTCGGCTGTCTTACTTATCAAGCCAGAGCGGGCACTGCCCCCGAGTTCATCAGTTCCCTCATCAAACCATACTGCCCAGGCAGAGAACTTCGCTTGGCCCATTTGGCCCTCCTTACCATCCCCCGTTTTAAAAAGCAGAGGGCGGGCGGAGCGAGATTCGCTGTCCTGGCTCCAACTTTTTGGAACTCCCTCCCGATTGCTCTGCGCACCTCACTCTCCTACCCCCTGTTCCGAAAAAAACCTTAAAACTTTTCTGTTCACTCAAGCCTACCCTTAAATCTCTCTACTGCTGCCTCCACTGATCACCACTAGCGCCATGAAACCGCTGGGTATGCGAGCGCTGTACAAATGTTTTTAAATTCAAATTCAAATCATCCCTCATCACCCAGGATGGCTTGATTCCAATGGCATGGCGAGCACAGAATTCTAGGCATCCCCGTCCCACTTGGGATGACAAATGCTAAAAGAACAATTGATGGACGGAATGCCGTACAATGTCACTCACTCACTGTCGGGGATTCACGAGTAGCCACCATTCTTGCCGCTGAGAATTCGCGAGGGTGGCCTAGTCCTGCAAACCTGCACTTTTCTTGGCGCCTTCTTTGGCATTCCGTGCTGGCACCCACATGGCCTTCTGCACACACTTTTAGTTAATCATTATTATTATTATTATTATGTTTCTTATATAGCGCCTGAATCGACCCCCGAAGGGGTATCTCCGCGCTTGCCTTGGGAACCCGTCCTGGCTTTTCCCTGTGAGATAGCCCCTACAGGGCATCCCCAAGGTGAAAGCCAGGCATCCCGCCGCGGGGGGCCGTTGTGGAGATTAAGCAAGCTTAATGCCCAGAGTTGCAGAGTGTGAACCCATCATTAGGTCAGGCACCGAAGCAAGAATTATCGAGTCCATGGACATTTGAGCTCAAGACCCTGCCGCGTCGGGAATTGAACCCTGGTCCCGGGTCTGACCTCTGCTTCAGGGTCTGCATGTTCTAACCAGTGAGCCACACTTATGGTCTTGGATATGTAGGGTGTAGAGCTCAACACCTTAGGTAACCTTTTAGGGCAGAACATTAAGGAGGTCTGAATACTAGTGAGCCATCCTCAGTTGGGGAGTTATTCACAACAACATGAGACAGGGGGCTGAATACTGGTGAGTCATCCTCACCTGCCCAAGTCATCTACAACAACATGAGATGCAGGCCAAAATCTTCCGAGACCTCAAAGTCTCGGCAGCCATTTTATAACTCTGAATAATATGTAGCATGGCTCTTGAACATTCAGTGCTTTGCATCAAGGATTCCAGACTTGATGTATCTCCTGCCCAGCCTCCGTCTCCATCTGGATATGAAAAGTACTCTATTTTAGAGCTGTCCCGCTTTGATATTAGTCCCGCTGCCATTGCGCTTATTGGGAGGCACTTGTCACCTTCCTTAGGCCTCTGGCCATGAACCTGGAAAAAAAGGAAAGCTTAGGTCCACTCACCGCCGGAGTGAAGTCTGCACATTCAAGCTGCTGAACATTCTAATAATAGCTATGCTGGAGTTATTTAGCAGCGCAGCTAAGTTTGTTGTTAATTTTGTATATTGTGTTCTCATTCAACCTCCTTAGGAACTCTTTATTTTGTAGCAAACATCAGTGTGTACTTAGTCCGAGTACATCGGAGATCACATATCTACTAGGTACGCAGGTTAATACTCTTCACAAGTTATGTGTTGTGATCTATTTAATGTTGTGCTGTGACAAGTAATGTATGTATGCATGTGATATTCTTGTGTTTGTACACCATCGTGAGGTCATAATGTGATGCCTCTCCTCCAGTGTGCTTGATTAGTAGACACAGTATCTTGTTTCCTCCCATTAGAAATCGGTAAGTACCCTTTAGGTAGTATCTCTCAGTTGATGTTTTCGGTGATATGCTTGTCCTGCTATCGGTACTAACATTTTCCTTATGATTACACATTCTGTGGGAATTCTGGAGGATGGTGGATCATCACGTTTGTTATTTTGGTAGATTGTTTTAGCCTTTTATTTTAGCTTGTTATTTTAGTTTGTTGTTTGTTCCCAAACCCCTTTCCCTTGTGTTTATCCCTACACCAACACGTTCTTCTACTGATTGTGGTGTGGTGGATGCAGGGGAGAGATGGTGCATGTTGCTCCTGCAACAGATGGTCTTGGACCTAGTAGATGATGACCTAAAACTGCAACCGCTCTTATACTCACCCTCAGTCAGAGATCTAGCACTAAATCCATATTTTGTTGCTCACCATTCCACACTAATTTGGCCTAGCCATATGCAAATCAGTCTTGACCCTGATCCACATGGGAACAGTCCAGCCCGAAATGCCAGGCCCGGTCCTCCCTAAACCAGAAACAAGCATCCTAGGACTGGTTTCAGGGTATCTCCCCTCATCAGCCAGGATGGCTTGAATTCAGTAGCATGGTGAGGACGAGAACTATGTCTGGGCATCCCCATCCCACCCGTGGTGACAAATGCAAAAAGAACATCTGATGGATGGAATGCTGATCAAGGTCAAACACTCAACCCCGGTCGGAGATCTGGACCTTACTCTATTGAGTTTTTGCTCCCCACGCCAAACCAGTTTGGACCCAGCCAAATGCAAGTTAGTCTTGAACCTGTTCCCCATGGGATCAGTGTAGGAAGGTGGATACCTGACTATGGTTGCCCCCAACTTTTTGCCTGGTGTTTTGCTGGTTTTCCGACTTAGTTTGCCTGGGACCATGCCAATCAGGACCCCAGGCCTACTGCTCTCTCGGTAAAATGGATTCCATGTACCTTAGGTACATATCCAATTGGTACTGGGCCACCTTATCAGACCCTGTAACTCAGGGCATAGGTGTACCCAGGGCCTACCAGGGGCTGCAGCATGTATTATGCCACCCCTGGCTGGCCATCTAAATCTGACACAACTGGCTGCACGACAGCTGGGGCAAGGTGGTGTAATCACCCTTTGCTTTAGATATGGTATACCTATATCTAACCCTAAAAGGGACACATAGATTCCTATCAGTCACTCCTATGGCAGGCCTTGACAATCCTGAAGGCAGAGTGCTTGGAATCATGTGAGATGGTGCTCTGGCATGAGCTGAGCCCGTTTGCAGCTTGCGGAACCAAGTCCTAATAGCTGTTCCATGATAACGCGTACCATATAATTCGTGAGTCTCCTGAGGCGGAAGCCGGGAGTGAATCTGCTTTTTTTTAAAACATTGTTGTGTGATACCTTGTGCTTTTAACCACCTCCCTGTGCACTGAAACAGCGCTTCTAGCGCTTCAACGAACACTCCATTTCGCCATCACTGAGGGCCAGGCGCCACGGCGGACACGCCCACCTCAGCTGGCCACGCCCCCTTCTTGTCACTATAAAGTGCGCGCAGCTGGAAAGCGCGTCACTTTAATTCGTGAGTCTCCTGAGGCGGAAGCCGGGAGTGAATCTGCTTTTTTTAAAAACATTGTTGTGTGATACCTTGTGCTTTTAACCACCTCCCTGTGCACTGAAACAGCGCTTCTAGCGCTGCAACGAACACTCCATTTCGCCATCACTGAGGGCGAGGCGCCACGGCGGACACGCCCACCTCAGCTGGCCACACCCCCATGACGCCCTCTTACACAGACATAAAAAATGTGTCTCGCTAGGAAGCGCAGCGGACGGGCGCAGCGGGCGCGCCGTCAGCGCGCCGAAGGCGCGCCAAAGGCAAGCCCGTCTGGGCCCGTCCGGGCCTGGACCGGGCCTAGGGCCAGTCCCCCTGCCTCTTCCACTAGCCCCGTCCGCACATGTTGGACCAATACCCAACTACACCTACTTAATTCTCGCCCTTGCTTGACCAGCACTCGCTGCATCCCAAACCACCTGTAGGCCGCTCATTTCCATTGCCCGCAATGCAATTTCACTCTTCCGCCCTACCAACCTTGTCTCTCTCTACGTCCCTCGTCACAGCTACCCTTCTCTAATCAGCGCACCCTGAAAGCTGGTTTGATCAATTGCCGCTCTCTTCCCCGGCATGCCAATGACATCTGGATGTCCATCTCTTCTGATGAATGGGATATTCTCTTCCTCACCGAGTCTTGGATCACAGACTCCTCCTCTCCGGATATCTATCTGGCTATTCCCCCAGGATATGATATAAAATGCTTGAACCGGGCTGGCGGTAAGTCTGGAGGCGGTTTAGCCGTCATTTTTAAATCCCTTTTCCAGCTGACTTTTACTAAACTTACCAATATTGGTATAATTGAAGCCATGTACTTCTCCATATCCGACTCTGCGGCAGTTATCCTGGCTGGCACATTAGTCTACAATCCCCCCCCCCGCCACCTCCCCTTCTCTCACTGCCCTCGTCCACCAACTGGCTGACTTATCTCTCAAACACCAATATTTCATTGTCCTGGGCGATTTTAACCTCCACATTGACAACCCGCTCTGCGCGAAGGCAAACAACCTGTTGGAAACTATGGATAGCCTGAATCTCAAACAATTAGTCGTAGGACCCACTCATGTGGCTGGTCACACTCTGGACCTCATATTCGCCAATTTCCCGCAGATCACTGTCCTCCCACCCCTCCCCCTTACCTGGACTGATCATTACCTCATCCCCTTTTCTCTTGCCCTTGGACGAAAATCTGCCCCTATGGCCCCAAGGAAGGAGTTGGGAAGAAAGTGGCACAAGGTTACATGTGCTACCTTGGACCCGTTATTCCATTTTCAGACGGAGTACCTCTCCTCGGACATAGATGAAAATGTTTCTAGGCTGAATGCTACCCTCGTTAATGCGATTGATTCTATCGCTCCCCAGAAAATCATCACCTCCACTAGATCGCGACCCTCTGCTCCCTGGTTTTCTACCTCCCTCCGTGAGGAGAAAAGCAGATGCAAGGCTCTCGAACGCAAGTGGAGATTAAACTACGACCTCGAAGCCAAACTCCTATATAGAGCTGCCCTGAAAAAATTCCTTAAACAAAAAAAAAGCGCTATGAAAGATCACTTTGCCTCTCAAATTACTAAGGCCAAAAACTCATCTAAAACCCTCTTTAGCATTGTTAAAGATTTTATTAACCCTCCGGCCAGGGCTCCTCAGAACACCGCGAGTCAGGCTCTTTGCGAGGGACTCTCAGACTACTTCCTCGAAAAGATTAATAAACTTCGTGTCTCCTTCCCCACAGGGCTTGCCCCCTTGCCTTTTCCCACTAGTCCCCCAGAGTCACCGTCCTTTCTTTCATTTAACAAACTCAACCAGGATGATGCTATCAGGCTACTCATCCACTGCAAATCCGGCGCCCCCTCCGATCCTGTCCCCGCAAAAATCATGGGAGAACTGGCGCCTTCACTTGCCTGCCCCTTCCTCTCCATCTGGAATGCCTCCCTCCACCATGGCTTCTTCCCTACCACCTGGAAGGAGGCCTTGGTGATCCCCATTCTAAAAAAAGCGGACGCAGATCCCACTGTTTTTGCTAACTATCGCCCCATTTCCCTTCTCCCTAAACCCGCTAAAGTCCTGGAAAAAGCCGTGCAGCTGCAACTCACGGAATACCTAGAAAATCACTCTCTGCTGCATGGATCACAATCCGGATTCAGAGCCGGATTCAGCACTGAGACGGCCCTGCTGGAAGTATCCGAAACAATTCGAGAATGCGTGGACAGGGGCGAGGAGGCCATGTTGGTCCTCCTCGACCTGTCCGCAGCTTTCGATACGGTCTCCCACCCTATCCTCCTCGACCGACTTAAGCAGATAGGCATTGGTGGCACTGCCTTCAGCTGGATCGAGTCCTTCCTCTCGTCTAGAAGTCAGAGGGTACTGTTGCGTCCCTTCAAGTCAGAGAAAAAACCCCTGTCATGCGGGGTGCCGCAAGGCTCCGCCCTCAGCCCCCTGTTCTTCAACGTCTATCTTGCCCCCTTGGCCGACGTTGTGGAGTCCTACGGAGTCAGAGTGGTCTCTTACGCTGACGACACACAGTTGGTGTTTTCTTTCAGGGACCACTCGGACTCCGCATTCGCCAACTTTCGCCAATGCCTCAACAACATCAGTATCTGGATGACCGCGAATCACCTCAGACTGAATGCAGACAAAACGGAGGTACTGTTTTTTAATCAGAGAACCTCCATTCCCTCCTCTTGGTGGTGGCCCACGGCGCTTGATCCCGCCCCGTCCCCCGTTCACTCGGCTCGGAATCTGGGTTTCCAGTTTGACGACTCCCTGTCATGCAAAACTCAGGTTAATAAAGTCACCTCTGCCTGCTTCCTGAAGTTGCGCATGATCAGAAAAATTCTCCCCTATCTCCCCCTGGATTCCCGCCGTACAGTCACCCAAGCCCTCATCACGTCCCACTTGGCCTATGCCAACAGCCTCTATGCTGGTGCCCCCCAGTACTTGGTAGGTCGGCTGCAGATTGTCCAGAATGCTGCAGCCAGACTGATTGGTAACATCCCGTACCGCCAATCTGTTTCTGCTTATCGGAGGGAACTCCACTGGCTTCCAGTGGCTAGCCGCATTCAGTTCAAGGTCCTCACCCTCACCTATCGAGCCGTCAACGACCGCGGACCTAACTATCTGAAAAAACGGGTTTCGATATCCCGTTCCACCAGATCCCTGAGATCCAATGACCTTCGCCTCCTGATCTCGCCCCGTTTTAGATTATCTAGAACGGGTGGCAGAGGGTTCAGTGTTATTTCTGCCAAATTGTGGAACTCCCTACCAATCGAGCTGAGATTCTGTCCCTCTGAATCCATCTTCCGAGCCAAACTCAAAACCTGGCTCTTCTCCGGACTTTGAGTCACTCCACTGCTTCTCCTACTTTACTCCCTACTTTCCCTTGGAGGCTCAGGATTTTAGCGCCGGGACACCCCTTCGGGGGTAGCTGCGCGCTCTATAAACTACATAAAATAAATAAAATAAATATACTCTTAAGTGCCTTATAATCCTCGCGGTTATATGCCAACTCTGGTATCGCTTTATCAAAACATGTCGAGTAAGGTGTCATACGAATTGGAATACTAACCCCTCACCAATTCTGGCGACGGGGTTAGCATTCCACCCTTCTAGAGGGACACGACATGTATGTAACTGTGAACCCCGGTTAAAGTTAACTCAAGCCTCAGCATCACAAAATGGATGCTGCCACCACAGACACAAGTCTGACCTCCTGCTGCTGGGAGTCCTTCCAGCGAGGGAGGCTTGGACAAAGGGTTTCCTGTCAGGGGCGGTGCTAGCACCATCCCAGACAGGGTTTTGTGTATCCTGGGTAGGCAGGGCTTTAGAGGAAGGTGACTGCAAGTGGCACCCCGGTGCTCACTATGCATAGGCCGGCTAGAACCAGTTCCAGGGGCACACCAGCCCCTGGCCTGGGGAAAGTCCGGCATGGGAGAGGGGTGTAACCACCCCCCTTCCTGGTCCCACCCATGGGCAGGACCTAGTCGCGTGCCAGCCCCTTTTCCTAGTATAAAGATAGGAGCGGGCCCCCTTCCAAATTAGATCATCTTTGAATCCTGAAACTACTTTCTACGAAAGGAACTCACTCTCGACTTCTTCTCAAGATTTCTCCCTTGTGACTAAGGAGTAGTCACCCTGCACCCGCAGGCACCATCCAAGAACACTGCGGTTTGCTGCACGTCCTTCCTCCGGATCAAGACTGCCCAGCTCGACGAGAACCGGCTTCCCTGGCACCTCTGACCTCAACCTGCATCATCAGCCCAGCTGAGATTCGTGGGTGTGACGAGACCTCGAGGGACCGGCCATCTTCAGGACTGCACGACGCTTGCCCAGCACGACCGCCGAGGGATCCTTGAGTGAGTGCTTTGGGGTCCGAGAAGCCCCAACCCTGAGCAGCTCCAGCACCGAAGTCCAGCCCCCCAGCATCCACCAGATCTGCGTGGGGCCCTTCTGCTCTTTGCTGCTCACCGCGTTGTCTGGCTACTAGCCCGCTGGCTTGTGGCCTTCCCGACGACGAACAACGACATCAACACTGTTGGTCTGGTTGCTCCAGACTGGCCCTTGCTCCCCTCCAACAGAGGAGCACCCCGGACCCTCCTGGTCCACTCCAGACGCCATTTTGAGTCCACCGCGTGGGCTTGCATTTGCCAAGACTTGTTGCCCCAATCCTGGGTCCAGTGACGTCGACAGCAGATACCATCGTGGGACAGCTTGCACCTCCATCCTGGTCGCCGACAACTCCTCCTGGTCCGTGAGACTGCAGAGCCCAGCGTCGCCCACTCACCTGGTCGAGGTGACTCCATCCGGTGCCATCCTGGTGCCCATCTAATCACTGGCTAGTGATTCAGAACTTGGTCCCCTCTGCTTACAGGTGTCTTCCATCTCCGATCCAGGCTTGGATCCCTCCGAATCTCTTCACTGGTCGCCTGCCAGCAACTCCTTCTTTCAGGCTCCATAGACTGCAACGAGGATTCCCGACGTCTTTCCAGACCTATGCATCCGCAGCCCCTGGGCTAGGTAACTTCGGCATTTCGGTGCCCCAGCATAGCCTTACTATCCAAGGGTCCAGATCCTTTTTCGTTTCAGCTCTTCCTAGTCGGATTCGTCCGATATCACTAACTTTACGAAATCTAGCATCCATAGACTTTGTCCCGCATCCCACGTGAGAGTGCACTCTCTGCACCCGAGTTCCCTAGGCCTCCTGCTAGTAATCTGAAGGTTCAGTAGTCCAGTCCTAGCGATTCCAAACCCTATGAGATTAGTACTTACCTGCTAGTTATTTCGCATTCCACTTTTAGAGTATATGGTTTTTCGTGCCCCTCAGGCATTTGTGTAAATTGTGCAACTTAACGTATTTTCGTAAGAGTTTTGTTGTGTGCTTAGTACCCTGTCCTCATAAAGAGTAGAGGGCTGTTGTGATCTAAATAAATACACTGTTTATTTTCATAACACTTGTGTGGTGTCCTTTCACTTGGTGTTCAAGGGGTATATGTGATGGTATAACAGCTGGCTTAACACGCCCTCTAGAGTTTAGCCCGAAGACTGCTCGTATCCATGCTACTAGGATAGCTGGTCTATAAGGTTGACTTACAACCAATCATCAATAAGGGTTGTTTGGACTGATACAAAGTTCTCACTAGAAAAGTGAACATTATATATCAGGCCAACTTCTCACATTGGTGAGCAGGCGGTTGGGATTTGAGCTTGCTGTTGTTTTACCACACGTATCCTAAGAATATCATTGTGAAAGATCACATAAGTATTAAGGTACATATAACTTACCTTAGAATACTCTGAGTTCTACTGAACCAGCTGTTGTAGTTCAACAGGGCCTAGCACACCCTGACTACAACTCTTAGCAAGGGATCAGTAGGCAAACAAATAGTGTAGGTAGGTGCATCACTTACACCACACTAGAAGCATGTCGGACAAAGGAGGGAACTCAGTAGCCCCCCTTGTGTCAGTGGACCCTCCACAGGTCACTTCACGATATGCTGCTCTTAGCTTCCAGGAGATGAGACAAATCTGTACATCCAGGAAGCTAAAACAGGGTTCTAACCCTACCATTCCCTTTCTGATTGGTCTCTTAGAGACTTATGATGCCAGGAGAACTGCTAACCCAGATTCTTCTAATCCAGATGGGAACATGCCTCCCTTAGAGGGAACCACTGGTGACCCTGACCTCCACCTCCAGGCAGCAGATGATGCTGAGGAGGAGGAAGAAGAGTTATCAGGGGATGAGGCAGGCAAAGGTCAGGTAGAAGTCAGTAGACTAACCAGGACCAGCTTGAGCAGGCATGAGAATGAATTTGGGGGACCCCCAGGGCCACTCTCAGGCAGGCTCAACATTGGTAATGGACGAGTTAGATCCCTATCCAGAGGCTCTAACAGATCCATTAGAACCAATGGCTCTCGGACCTCTTCTCACAGAGGGATGACATCCCCTCAGAGGAGAGAGCATGAAGCTAAGATGAGGGAAATCAATCTGAGGATTGAAAGGGAAGAACTTGCCCTGGCCAAAGAGAGACTTGCCTTTGCTAGAGAGCAGAAATTGAGTGGGGTAGATCCCACTGGTGGCAGCATTCTCCCAAGAGAAAAAGACAGGAGTTTAGACACTAGACACCTGAGTAAGATAGTGCCCCCCTTTAAACAAGGGGATGACATCCACAAATGGATGACTGCTTTGGAGAGGGCTTGCACTGTACAGTGTGTCCCCCAGAGTCAGTGGGCAGCTATCTTGTGGCTCTCCTTTGAAGGCAAAGGTAGAGATAAGCTCCTCACTACTAGAGTTGAGGATGCTAACAATTACCAAGTCCTGAAGAATACACTGGTTGATGGGTTTGGTTTAACCACTGAACAGTACAGGTTGATGTTCAGAGATACCCAGAAAACTCAGTCTCAGGATTGGACTGACTTTGTTGATTGTGCCACTAAGGCTTTTGAAGGCTGGCTACTGGGAAGTAAGGTTACTGATTTCAAAGGATTGTACAATCTAATTATGAGAGAGCAAATCTTAAGTAATTGTCAGAACCAGTTATTACACCAGCACCTGGTAGACTCTGATCTGACCTCTCCACAAGAATTGGGTAAGAGGGCAGACAAATGGGTCGGAACCAGGGCCAGGCCTAAGAACCAGGGTGGTGACCAAAAGAAGGAATCAACCAAGCCTCAATAGAAGGGTGGGAATAAATATTCTGATCAAACCACAGGGCCCCAAAATTCCTCTGAAAAGGGTGGGTCCCAAACTTCTCCCAAAACCCAAAAGAAACCTTATTGTCATACCTGCAAACAGGTAGGCCATTACAAAAGTGACAGCAGTTGTCCCAAGGCCAACAACAATAAGGAGAATATACCCCCAGGTACTACTCCCAGACCTCCTGTTACCACTAGTGGTAATCCCCCAGGTGGTGGGAGTGCCCCCAAGAATGTTGATAAGCGTGGCTCAAATCCACCCGAGTGACTTACCACACTCACCTATAGTCGCTATATAAGAAGTCAGCCGGACAGTGGAGAAGAATAAACAAAAGTCTTTATTAGGCCAAATAACACTCATATGAGAGGGCCCTGTCCGACCTCACTCCTAGGAGTGCGAACGAGAGGACTGACTCTCTGCATCACAGCAATACATTATAATGCAATACAGTAAAAAGGGTACGCCCCTTGTGGAAAGTTACCGAGCCTCGGACCAGTGGACAATGCTCTCATACAGCAGGCATCTGCACCTGCAAGGGATACATCATTATCTCTACTCAAGGCCATGGAGCTAGGCTTCGGCGTCTCTGGGCATGAGAACATTACTGATAAAGAGACTTGTTAGTTTCGGCCACAGTAAGCCGAGAAACGAAAACTGCTGTCTTAGTGAATTTCTGTATTCCTGCGGGAGGGGCATATGAGCGAGCAGGGCCCGCAGGCACAGAGGAGTACACAAAATGGTGGCACACAAGCTAAGCTAAGGAACTAATAAGATCACACATGTCTTTGAGTATGAGTAAAGGAGCAAGTAAAATAATTCAGCATAGGTGCATATACGAACATCATCAGTTAGCCATATGATGCTAACTCACACATTATCAATGGATAATCGGGTATCGAAAAGTGAGTTCTATCAGACCCTCCTTTTAGCATCATTGGCTAACTATGGTCTCATTTATTTGCCAGAAGGTAGTGTCGACATCCATTCTAGGGGCAGGACATTTCTACACCTTTATTTTTTTTATTTCTTTAGTCTAGAACATCCTCTGCAATAAACATCAACCAACTTGCATCAGCAGGAATTTCAGTAATCATTGAAGTTGTGTATTGACCAGGTAATTTCTTTGTCGGGCGTAAATTCGTAGCACACATAGAGCAACATGGAGGGAGGCAATATACACAAAGGCAGCAAGTCAGTATTACACTCACCACACCAACCAGACCCATCAATATTTTCCAACCCCAGGAAGAAAAGGCACCCCAGAGCCACCCCTGTAAGGACCATGTTCCATTATCCTGATGCAGTTCGTTCGCTAGTCTATGTAATTTCTGTACCGCCAAGTTAACAGTCGGTGCTGAGTCAGGAATGTGAACGCAACAAGACGTCCCGATGACGCGACAGGCCCCGCCCCTATCTGCTAGGATGACGTCAAGCACCATCCTGTTCTGTATCGTAAATAATCTCATGGCCTGAACCTCAACAGATATGTTAGTCGTAATGTCAATTTCTGTTAGAACTACCTTTTCCATCACCCTGGACAGTCGCCGAATAGCCCTGCTGTTAAATATCGGACCCCAGAAAGGTAGCAAACCCTTAGAAAAATCAGTCCATTGTTGGTATGAGGTGTCTGTCTGATCAACGTCATCTACCTGAAGCTCCCTCCTTTTACGCTGCTCTTGTGGACTGGGGAATCGACGATGAGTCTTGTGATAATCAGAAGGAGCTATATATACAGGAGGAATCATATAGGCGAGATAACACACCCCACCCCAACCCTCGGGCAACCATAAGTATCCACTGTCACCACACACGAAGTAGATGCTGGGTGGGGCAATCAAAGAGGGACTGAGAGGCAAGCGTATCGATGCAGTCACATTACAGGAACTATTACCAACTTTAATGGGGCCCCTTCCTTCTATACAAAAATATGGTGGAGGGCCCACCACAGCCAGGGGTATCAAAGACTTGGCACTGTTATTTCCCTTTGGGGGGTGTCTGTAAGATAGGGATGAATTCAACTTCAGGAAACTTTCCCTGACTCTGTCAGTATCATTCGGTATTAAAAACCGGCCCAACTTTTTCTCACACGTCTCTATAAATTTCTGATCAAAACGTCCGTCAGTATATACCCGTCCAAGGGAAGAAGGTGGCAGAGGGCGTACTCGCATTGTCATTGTCCACCCCCTATTCTGCAGTCGAGGGGTCAGGGAATCTGGCTGCTGAAAATATTTGACAAGACCTATGAGAGTATACCATCCCACACAACTATTCACAGGCGTCAAAGGGAGGGCAAGAAATCTATCTTTCTTATAGGCAGCAGAAGGCAAAAGTCCACAAACCCAACAATCTGTCAAATTGGTAGTGGCTTGTGCATGGTGCAGAGTCTTAATAAAAACATTTTCTTTATAACTTTTTCTCAACATTCTTTCACCATAATCAACAGTAATCATATTATGTTCAGGAACGGCAGTGGGTGTGGGTGCAAACACATGAACGGGGTAAGCTTTATCCAGGAAAAACAATATTCCGAGAGTCACTATAAAAGCAATAAGAATAATAATTATAAACACAATTTTTCCTTTTCGGGGAAGGGCCAACCAGGGGGAATCAGGCACAGGTCTCGGCGGAGCCGCAAAGGGCTGCTCCTCATCAGGAATGGGGCGCCCAAAAGGATACATTCTCTAGAACGTTCAAAATATACCAAAAATAAAAAGAAAGAAAAACACTTCTACTAAAAAAATAGTCCCAGACAATCCTCAACCGGCCAGAGGGGTTCTTCAACCCTTAAAAAGGGATCTTCTCCCTGTGTCCTTCAAAGCCTCACAGGCAGGCTTTTACCGTCCATACCTTATTCCAACGTCGCTTTTTAACAATTGAAAACAGGGGAGCACTTAATTCGGGCCCCGCACCACTCTATAGTCTCATAAAAGCGCAATCTTCGGCTAAACACCAGGGCTCTTACAAGTCCATCCCTACCACTAAATCTTCGTATTCAGAAAGTTCACTAAGCCCTTCTTCCAGTGTTTAGTCCATCATATTCGTCACTGTTACTTATTTTCTTTGGGGCCGCAAATTATATCGAGTGCTCCCTGGCACTTCGGGGTCAGTAAACAAAGCAGGTGTATCTGTGGCAGATGCTGAACTCTCTGGTGTCTCTTCACTAGTAGCAACAGGAGTAGTAGAGCTCACTGAATTCTCTATTCCGCTTCGCTCTTCTCCAATCAGTGAAGCATCCGAGAAAGGAGCATACCTCGGTATATTTTCATGCTCTTCGTCAGCAATGCCGTCCTTTACCCATTGGTCATAGGGCAACGGGAGCGGGACCCTCTTCACATGTGAGGCGTGGGTCCACGCCTTCCTTCCTTCCACCCGAAGCGCCGTACGCGTGGTGAGGAGCACCTGACGCGGCTCCGACCCCCTTGGCTCCAGACAGGATTTCCGTTGATATCTTCGGACCACGACCCAGTCCCCTGGGTTGATGGAGTGTCCTGGCCCCTCCGGCAACGGCTTCAGAGTGTCTGCTACCTGCTGATGAATAGAACGAAGATCTTTAGTCAAAGCATACAGATAGTCTATCAACAAAGGGTATGGTACTTCTGAGAAACATTTAGGTCTGGGCACTCCCCAGATATTGGCCGGGCGGCCGAATACTACCTCATGGGGGGAGACGCCCGTTTTTGAATTGACAGTGACTCTCGTTGAAAGCAAGGCTAAGGGAAGGGCGTCTGGCCAACGGAGACCTGTACTCTCACATATTTTGGCCATCTTTAATTTGAGCGTGCCGTTAAACCGCTCCACAAGTCCTGCTGCCTGAGGGTGTAAGGCTGAATGAAATTTTTGGGAAATCTGTAAGCCTTTACATATTTGCTTCACTAATTCTGCATTAAAGGACGTACCATTATCACTCCAGATCACCCTAGGTAATCCAAAGCGAGAAAAATACTCCTTTATCAACATTTTTGCAGTAGAAATGGCCGAACAATCTTTCGTCGGATACGCCTCCACCCACCTACTAAAGGCGCATACGACTACAAGGACGTACTTTAAGTTGTTGACCCTTTCCATTTCGATGTAATCCATCTGAATCACCTCAAAAGGGAAAGAAGGGGGTGCGAAGTTTCCAGTTGGGACAGGGGTACCCTTTCCAGGATTATGTCTCAAACACACCATGCATTGTCGAACCAAGTGAGTGGCCACTTTAGAGATATTCTTATTGCTCCACACTGGGTCTAACAATTTACATATTCCCTTTGCACTAACATGGGCAGGCCCATGCGCCATCGTCACTACCGGAAGAACATATGCATTCGGGAGTAACCATCGTCTCTTATCGGTCACATCTGTCCAACATTCATCCGCATCCAATCGTCCCTGCCCATCCTTCCATGCCCTCAGTTCATCTTCTGTCGCTTTTCCCTGTATATTCTTTACGCTCTGTACAGTGTCTGAGAACATATGAACATCTGGGACCCACCTAGCTGGTCCTGCCACAAACATTCGTGGTAATTTTTCCCGAGCTGTCTCTTTTGCTGTTTCGTCGGCGAAGGCATTGCCTCGCCCTACATCATCCACTATTGTCTTGTGTGCGCTACACTTTATCACTGCCAATCTGTTGGGTAGTGTCAGTGCCGCTAACAGTCGTAATATCAGTGGGCCATGTTGTATGCGTTGTCCATGAGAAGTCAGAAATCCCCGTTCTGCCCAAAGTCGCCCATAATTATGAGCCACGCCAAAGGCGTATTGGCTGTCAGTATAAATGTTCACATCCAACCCCTCACTCAATTCACATGCTCTCAGTAAAGCTATAATCTCAGCAGCTTGGGCCGAATTGTAAGGTATCCTAGAGGTCTCCACTACCGTCTGTAATGTTGTTATTGCATATGCTGCTGTCGATGTACCATCTGGCAATTTAAAACAGGACCCATCCACATACAACTCCCCGTCTGGTTCGTCCAAGGGCCTGTCTGTCAGATCCACCCTCCCCTTTGTCTCTTCCTCTGTCCTAAACAGACAGTCATGTATGTCATCGTCCTTTGTATCTGTGGGGATAGGTAACAATGTGGCCGGATTCAGTGTAGCACACCTTTTAATCGTCACATGGGGTGCAAAAAGAGTCATCTCATAACCCGTAAGACGAGCACTAGTTAAGTGCTGCGTCTGAGTTCTGTTCAACAAAATGTCCACAGCATGCGGTACCATGACTGTGAGGTCTGATCCCAATACGAGCCCTGCCGATTGTCTTATAGAGTCCGCAGCAGCCGCCGTGGCTCTCAGACAACTCGGCAGCGCTCTCGCCACATTGTCAAGCATTGCAGAGAAATAAGCGCAAGGTCTCTGTTTCCCCCCGTAACACTGAGTTAAAACAGACAACGCGCAACCTTCCGCCTCATGTACGTAAAGAACAAAAGGCTTCTGGTAATCAGGTGTTCCAAGAACAGGCGCAGAACATAAAGCCGTTTTTAGTGACTCAAACGCTTCTTGACATGCGGGGGTCCAGGGTAGGGGTTCGCGCACTTCCTTGGTAGTCAGATACAATAGGGGTTTTGTTAGTAACGCATAGTTAGGTATCCACTGGCGACAGTACGATGTTATGCCCAGAAATGCGCGCACCTCTCGCTGCGTGTTAGGTACTTTCATATTAGTTATAGCTTTTATGCGCTCTGGCGTCAATCTCCTCCCCACTTTCGAAAGGAGGTGACCGAGGTAGGTGACCTCCGTTCGACAGTATTGGAATTTTGGAAGGGACACTTTATGCCCTCTTTTCGCCAAATGATGCAGAAGCTTCACAGTAGCATCCCGACAACCTTTCTCGTCATCTGATGCTATTAAGATATCATCCACGTACTGCAACATGACGTTGCCAGGTGGAAGTTCCAGTTCATCCAATTGTGCCTTTAGAGCCTGACTATATATGCTCGGACTCTCAGTGTACCCCTGGGGAATTCTCTTAAAGCGGAAGCTTCGGCCAGCCAATGAGAATCCGAAGAGATAACGGCTTTCTTCGTGTACCGGAATACTGAAGAAAGCATTTTTCAAAACCAGGACAGAGAAATATTTAGCAGAGGGGGGGATCATTGTCAATATTGTAGTGATGTCCGAGACCACCGGGTACTGTGGCTCCACTACTCTGTTTACGTGGCGCAAATCAATCACAAACCTATAGACATCGGGAGTATTATCAGTAGCTTCAGGTGACCGTCTTTTAAGGATAGGTAAAATAGGGCTGTTACATATGTTCGAATCAGTCTCTTCCACTACACCAGACCGTATTAAATCTTGTATTATTTGTAATAGGGCCTTCTCTCCCTCCCTAGGAATCCTGTACTGTGGAACCCTGGGTAATTTTGCCCCCACTTTCACTCTTATTGTCACTGGGGCAATATCCATTTTACCTACATCTGTATCATTGACAGCCCACAAGCTGTCGGGTATGCCTTGAAATTCAGGTGGTAATGGGTCATCTTTTGAAAAACACTGTAATGGGCGGGCGACATTCGGGCCCAAAGTAAGGTACACACCATCAGGGGAACAATAGATGGTGGCGTGCAACCTTTTCAGTAAATCTAGGCCCAACAAATTTTCCCCACAATTTGATGTCAATAGAAACGGTGAATCAACAGTGAAAGGGCCAATCGTCAACAGGAGAGGTTTAGAAATGGGGCTAATCACCGGGGTACCTGCGAAACCCACAGAAATATTATTTTTGCCAGACAGAGCCGCCCCTGGGACCCGAGAACGAGCCACTGAACTTTTCATTGCACCCGTATCCACTAGAAATTTTTGTGGAGACCCCAATAAGTCTGCCTCGACATAGGGTCCCCTCTGATCAACTTCCACAAGTACCGGTCCCATGCTCTGTCCTACGCTGTCCTAGTTGTGCGAGAACCCCGTCAGATCGTCCACTGAGTAATCGTCGTTATAGTACTGACCACCGCACCTCTGCAACTGTTGCCTGTCTGCACTGCTGTCGAAGTAGTTGCCTCCCGGTCTCCCACCTCCTTCCGACCATGCAGCCTGTCTCCCAAAATCACCCCCACCTCTTCCTCGTCCTCGCCCTGGACCAGCATTCGATTGTAGCAGTGGGCAATCCCTCCACCAATGTCCCTCCTGCTTACACTTCGCGCACTGATTTTGTCCCAGCCTTTCCCTACTTTCACCTCTCCCAAAGCCGCCACCTCGACCCGGCGCTGCACCTCTTCCCCTGCCTCTAGCCACTTGCTGCAACAAAACCCTCGTCTTTAGATCCTTAGCCTTCTTTTCCTGTTTATCCTTACTCTCATTCTCTCTGTGCTCATAATACTGCGCCATACTGAGGATACCGGAAGGAGAGGACGTTGTCCACGTACTCTCCGACCCTTGCAATCTCGCTGAAATTTCCGGCAATAGGTTCGTGACGAACCTATTAACAAAAAGTCGCTGCCCTCCATCCTGTGACACATCTTGCCCACTAAAGTCTATGAACGTTTCCTCAAACCTCGTAAAGAAGTCCGAGACTGCCTCATCCTTTTTCTGCTTACAAGCCGTCAACTTGTCCCAATCCACCTTCTTCGGGGGAATAAGAGAATGCATGTATTTTATTATACGCCCCGGTAAAGCCAGAATCTCAGCCTTCGGCTTCTCCCCCGGCTTACGCTCCTTATCCCAGTCCTGCAACTCCTGCCACGTACCTCCTAACTCTTCCGCATGATCAGTACCCTTCACTTGCCGCCACACATCAACTGGGACCAAAAGCCAGAAAAACAATTCAACATCAGCCAAAGTCATCACAGTGGAAGACGCAGCTTCTGTTAGTTCTTTGTAGTAGGCAGTCGGATTCTTTCTAGAATCCGGTAGCTGAGCCTTTAATGATAATACCTCACTTCTCTTCCATGGCGTATACACCCATTGCTCCTGGAAATGCGCATCTATCCTGTTCCTGGTAACAGCCCTCGTTATCGGGTCTAGCAACTCGGGGACCTCGGGATGAAAAATAGGGTGCACCTCGCGCATTGGGTGGAGACCTAGGAAATGGGGTGTGCCTGCGGAGGGTAATTTGTTCCTATATTGTAATAGAGCGCGTAAACTACTCATCACCTCTCTCACCCCGGTATTTGTTCTATAGGCTCCGGCCTGTATGTCTCGCAAAATCGCTGGAGCCACGCCTCCATACCCCTGCTCCCATAGCGGTATCAATACATTTGACATATGCCACAAAGCGTGTTGCTGCATCAAAGGCTCAAAATCTTTCATAGTGGACCAAATGTCCTCAAACAAATAAATATTATTCCTAGCCCACTGACATGCCTGATTAGCCACCATACTCTTTTCATCTAAACCAACTGTAGAACGCGTAAGCAACTTCCGTACCTGCGAGAGTAATCCGCTACCTGCGCCTTGACTCGGCGTTAGCATCTCCTGACTGGGGGTGGTACTAGCTGAAACAGTAGGGAGTGCTAAAGAAAATTGTGAGGGTGCAGGCGAAGTGTGCTGGAGTAAAGAAACGAGGGGCGTCAATGGCAGGGATGGTTGGGGAGCACTGGCTGATGGACCTGGGACCCCACTAACGGGGGCCGGAACTGGCAGGGAGGGGTATAAGGACTGCGGAGCGTAAGGGGGAGGGGGTCGGGTATTCAAAATGTCTTCCATCTCATCTGGGTCGTCCTCTCGCACTACATAACTTTTATTTTCTTTCAACCTACAAAGTCTATCTGAGCGCTCCATGCGCAGCGCATTCTCATTTCCAACCTGTTCTCTCGCCTTCTGCGCCATACTCTGGGTGGACTTTTTATAAGCCTCCTTTTCGTCTCTCAACTTGCGCTTTCTGGCCTCCTTCTGCCACACTCGCAAAGAATCAAACATACTCTGACGGCTACGCCTAGCAAACAATTTGTCCTGCAAATAATCCAATTTAGCTTCATCGAAAGAACCCGTTAAAGGCCATTGTAAATCCACATTATCAGCAGTGTACCGGTGCCATAAAGTACCAAACAAAAGCGGGACCAGTCCGTGCTTGACATACATATCAAAGCTGGGAGTGCCCTCAGGGGGGGCAGGTTGGCTCTCGGCCAGTCTAGTATCTGAGGGTCGACAACAACATCCAAAACATCGTAACTTACTAAAACACGGCATCTCTACTTCGGTGTGAAAGAAACACTTCTCCACAGACTGCATTACCTTGAATCGCTAGCTCGAGCTCGTTCACACACACATATAGACATACATCAGAAGACCACACACGCACGTATACAATACCTTCAAACACGTGTTACCAAATGGGACAAGGCCCGTCGACCAAGTCCTGGGGAACCTGGACCCTACCGCAGACCGAACAGTACACTAACTGTTCTGAGGATGGGGAACAGATCCGCCACCCGTGCGGCACTACGGATCACTGCGCACTTTACCACGGGAGACCCAGATCTCACCTCCACTGAACCACCACTCTAGGAGTTCAGGGTAAGCACCGGAGTCTGCCCGCAATGAGCCACGCCTTCACCACAGTACCACCCGGTCGGATCACTACGAACAATACATCTAGATATTTCCCCAACCTCGTCAAGTCTGTCAGAGCGCCTGCTCGCACTCTGAGTTCCCCGGAGCACACTAGCCCCAGGAGCACACCGGCTCCTCAAACCACTGGAGACACCCTAGTCTCCCGGAACACTCCTGTTCCTGAAACAATCACAGGTGGACCACTCACCTTCCGTAGGCGGCACCGACCTCTACCGTTCTCCACCTCCGGCTGCCAGGACCAACACGGTCAGCTTCGAGTTCGCCTTCTGGACCCCAGCGTAAGATCCGAACCGGGACCTCTCCCGATCAGCAGGGTGGGGCAGCGCTGCGAGAACCAAGCTCGGCATCAGATGGGTACCCGGGCCCACCGTGCCGACCAGCGGGTCCCCGGTCTTCTGCTGCCCACTTACGGGTGAGAAAGATCCTTATCGCGGGGTCCCTATTTGGGCGCCATCTGATAAGCGTGGCTCAAATCCACCCGAGTGACTTACCACACTCACCTATAGTCGCTATATAAGAAGTCAGCCGGACAGTGGAGAAGAATAAACAAAAGTCTTTATTAGGCCAAATAACACTCATATGAGAGGGCCCTGTCCGACCTCACTCCTAGGAGTGCGAACGAGAGGACTGACTCTCTGCATCACAGCAATACATTATAATGCAATACAGTAAAAAGGGTACGCCCCTTGTGGAAAGTTACCGAGCCTCGAACCAGTGGACAATGCTCTCATACAGCAGGCATCTGCACCTGCAAGGGATACATCATTATCTCTACTCAAGGCCATGGAGCTAGGCTTCGGCGTCTCTGGGCATGAGAACATTACTGATAAAGAGACTTGTTAGTTTCGGCCACAGTAAGCCGAGAAACGAAAACTGCTGTCTTAGTGAATTTCTGTATTCCTGCGGGAGGGGCATATGAGCGAGCAGGGCCCGCAGGCACAGAGGGGTACACAAAATGGTGGCACACAAGCTAAGCTAAGGAACTAATAAGATCACACATGTCTTTGAGTATGAGTAAAGGAGCAAGTAAAATAATTCAGCATAGGTGCATATACGAACATCATCAGTTAGCCATATGATGCTAACTCACACATTATCAATGGATAATCGGGTATCGAAAAGTGAGTTCTATCAATGTGGTGGGCATTACTTTGGGAAACCAGGTGGACTATGGCCTAGTCAGGTCCCCTAACACCACTCTTGTCTGTGAGACTGGCATGGGGTTTGCCAACTTCACTACTGGTTCCCACATTTTGGGAAAGTATAGACAAGAGCCCCTTATCAATGGTCAGAAAGTTGAGGCATACAGAGACACAGGGGCCAGCATCACCATGGTGATTGACCATCTGGTCCCCTCTGCTCAACTGACCCCTGGTTTCATTTATCAGGTGACAGACGTTCATTGAGTAAAAAGAAGGCATCCCATGGCAGTAGTCGAGCTCAGCTGGGGTAATGTCACAGGGCCCATGAGAGTGGCAGTGACAGACACCCTACCTGTAGATTGCTTACTGGGGAATGACCTGGAACTCTCAGCATGGGCTGAGGTGGAGCAAGAGACCCACTCCAGGATGATAGGCCTATCCAGAAAGGTTAGTGGGGCAGTAATAGCTACAGCCCCAGTCCAAGCACCATTCCTCCCTGAAAAGGTTGGAAGAGCAGTGGTAGCCACTGCCCAGGCTCAGACAGACTTTCCAGAACAGGATAGGAGGGCTGTGACAGTCACAGCCCAAACACAAACTGAGTGCCTTCCTGAAAAGGTTGGCAAGGCTGTAATGGTCTCAGCCTCTACTCAAACAGATAGTGAGGCTGTGAAGCCTGAAACAATGGATCACTCCACTTAGACAGAGAGCATTGTGGAGGAAGATAAATCTCCCTCCCACCAGACTTTAGGAAAAGATCAGCCTCCCCAGGGAACTGATCTGACCCCTTGTGAAGGAACTGCCCCAGAGGTAGTCAGGCCTAGCCTGACAGAACCCCTGATGTCAGTGGACCCTTCCAAGGTGGGACTCAGTCTGGAGCAGGTAACCTGCCCCTCTCTACCCTGCCTCAGGCAGCCCAGGGCTATAGAAGTCAAGGAGGCCAGCGGTGGACCCCAAAGGCCCCCCTGTCCAAAAGAACTTCCCAATCAGCAGATTAGGATCACTAAAGCTAGTAGTCCTAGCCAAGTGAAAATAAAACACACTCCTGAGTGATCCCCCTTAAACTTAGTTAGGGAACTCCCACAGCTGGACACTGCTGGACACAGCCAAACCTGGGGCCTAAAAACCCCAAACCTGACCTGTCCCTCCAGTAAGCCAAACAGAGGGAATCAGCCTCCAGCTTTAGGTAGCCAGAGGTTGACCCTGAGAGCTCATAGCAACTCAGTACTGGAAAGAAATGATGTTCGTATATGCACATATGGTGGATAGTGATTGGAGGAAGTTGAGCCCAACAGTAGTGGAGTCTCACTTCAGTACTCCATTCCCACACCAGCCTGTTACTTTGCCAAAACACACCACAGGTAGTGATTCCCTATGGTGGAGACCCTCAGATACCCTTAGGGTGAGGGGTTGCTTAGTGGACCATGATATAGGGGGTAACCATGCCAGTGCAGGTACCACCTCATATGGCCACTCAGGCAATATAGGCTTACCTGGTCAAGGATAGCCTTATCTCCTTTCGTTTGGGGGGGGGGGGTTGTGTAGGAAGGTGGATACCTGACTATGGTTGCCCCCAACTTTTTGCCTGGTGTTTTGCTGGTTTTCCGACTTAGTTGGCCTGGGACCCTGCCAATCAGGACCCCAGGCCTACTGCTCTCTCGGTAAAATGGATTCCATGTACCTTAGGTACATATCCAATTGGTACTGGGCCACCTTATCAGACCCTGTAACTCAGGGCATAGGTGTACCCAGGGCCTACAGCATGTATTATGCCACCCATGGCTGGCCATCTAAATCTGACACAACTGGCTGCACGACAGCTGGGGCAAGGTGGTGTAATCACCCTTTGCTTTAGATATGGTATACCTATATCTAACCCTAAAATGGACACATAGATTCCTATCAGTCACTCCTATGGCAGGCCTTGACAATCCTGAAGGCAGAGTGCTTGGAATCATGTGAGATGGTGCTCTGGCATGAGCTGAACCCGTTTGCAGCTTGCGGAACCAAGTCCTAATAGCTGTTCCATGATAACGCGTACCATATACTCTTAAGTGCCTTATAATCCTCACGGTTATATGCCAACTCTGGTATCGCTTTATCAAAACATGTCGAGTAAGGTGTCATACGAATTGGAATACTAACCCCTCGCCAATTCTGGCGACGGGGTTAGCATTCCACCCTTCTAGAGGGACACAACATGTATGTAACTGTGAACCCCGGTTAAAGTTAACTCAAGCCTCAGCATCACAAAATGGATGCTGCCACCACAGACAAAAGTCTGACCTCCTGCTGCTGGGAGTCCTTCCAGCGAGGGAGGCTTGGACAAAGGGTTTCCTGTCAGGGGCGGTGCTAGCACCATCCCAGACAGGGTTTTGTGTATCCTGGGTAGGCAGGGCTTTAGAGGAAGGTGACTGCAAGTGGCACCCCGGTGCTCACTATGCATAGGCCGGCTAGAACCAGTTCCAGGGGCACACCAGCCCCTGGCCTGGGGAAAGTCCGGCATGGGAGAGGGGTGTAACCACCCCCCTTCCTGGTCCCACCCATGGGCAGGACCTAGTCGCGTGCCAGCCCCTTTTCCTAGTATAAAGATAGGAGCGGGCCCCCTTCCAAATTAGATCATCTTTGAATCCTGAAACTACTTTCTACGAAAGGAACTCTCGACTTCTTCTCAAGATTTCTCCCTTGTGACTAAGGAGTAGTCACCCTGCACCCGCAGGCACCATCCAAGAACACTGCGGTTTGCTGCACGTCCTTCCTCCGGATCAAGACTGCCCAGCTCGACGAGAACCGGCTTCCCTGGCACCTTTGACCTCAACCTGCATCATCAGCCAAGCTGAGATTCGTGGGTGTGACGAGACCTCGAGGGACCGGCCATCTTCAGGACTGCACGACGCTTGCCCAGCACGACCGCCGAGGGATCCTCGAGTGAGTGCTTTGGGGTCCGAGAAGCCCCAACCCTGAGCAGCTCCAGCACCGAAGTCCAGCCCCCCAGCATCCACCAGATCTGCGTGGGGCCCTTCTGCTCTTTGCTGCTCACCGCGTTGTCTGGCTACTAGCCCGCTGGCTTGTGGCCTTCCCGACGACGAACAACGACATCAACACTGCTGGTCTGGTTGCTCCAGACTGGCCCTTGCTCCCCTCCAACAGAGGAGCACCCCGGACCCTCCTGGTCCACTCCAGACCCCATTTTGAGTCCACCGCGTGGGCTTGCATTTGCCAAGACTTGTTGCCCCAATCCTGGGTCCAGTGACGTCGACAGCAGATACCCTCGTGGGACAGCTCGCACCTCCATCCTGGTCACTGACAACGCCTCCTGGTCCGTGAGACTGCAGAGCCCAGCGTCGCCCACTCACCTGGTCGTGGTGACTCCATCCGGTGCCATCCTGGTGCCCATCTAATCACTGGCTAGTGATTCAGAACTTGGTCCCCTCTGCTTACAGGTGTCTTCCATCTCCGATCCAGGCTTGGATCCCTCCGAATCTCTTCACTGGTCGCCTGCCAGCAACTCCTTCTTTCAGGCTCCATAGACTGCAACGAGGATTCCCGACGTCTTTCCAGACCTATGCATCCCCAGCCCCTGGGCTAGTTAACTTTGGCATTTCGGTGCCCCAGCATAGCCTCACTATCCAAGGGTCCAGATCCTTTTTCGTTTCAGCTCTACCTAGTCGGATTCGTCCGATATCACTAACTTTACGAAATCTAGCATCCATAGACTTTGTCCCGCATCCCGCGTGAGAGTGCACACTCTGCACCCGAGTTCCCTAGGCCTCCTGCTAGTAATCTGAAGGTTCAGTAGTCCAGTCCTAGCGATTCCAAACCCTATGAGATTAGTACTTACCTGCTAGTAATTTCGCATTCCACTTTTAGAGTATATGGTTTTTCGTGCCCCTCGGGCATTTGTGTAAATTGTGCAACTTAACGTATTTTCGTAAGAGTTTTGTTGTGTGCTTAGTACCCTGTCCTCATAAAGAGTACAAGGCTGTTGTGATCTAAATAAATACACTGTTTATTTTCATAACACTTGTGTGGTGTCCTTTCACTTGGTGTTCAAGGGGTATATTTGATGGTATAACAGCTGGCTTAACACGCCCTCTAGAGTTTAGCCCGAAGACTGCTCGTATCCATGCTACTAGGATAGCTGGTCTATAAGGTTGACTTACAACCAATCATCAATAAGGGTTGTTTGGACTGATACGAAGTGCTCACTAGAATAGTGAACATTATATATCAGGCCAACTTCTCACAATCAGGTATAAAGAACTGTGAATCTCTTACACCAGCTCAAATCACAATCAACATGCAGAAATCCCTGCCAATGCCATAGAAATAGAAAATGTTTTGGGGAGTGGCAGTGGATACAACATTAACTTTGGCCATTACTGATCCTTGGCAATCCCCCTAACAGGACTGCGTGATAGTGAGGTGGAGGACTTGCCTAGTTGGATCGGAGACGGATCATTTTAGAAATCTAGGGGTGCAGGTGGCTCATGGGGAAACTAGGCTGCTCCAGCTGAACATGAACAGGGTGGTGGAGTCGCTGAGGCCCTCTGTAGAGTTCTGGAATACGCTGCCGCTGTCCTTAATGGGAAGAATGGCAGCGGCAAAGATGGTGATGCTGCCGAGATGTCTATATGCTTTGCAGAACGCACTGTACCCGATTCCTGTGAAAGTGTTTTGACAACTGAATTCTCTTCTGCTGACCCTGCTTCGGGTAGGGAAGCGTTGTAGGTTTGCAAACTGTATGAGGATGGTGGTCTTGGAGTACCTAGATTTGATCTTTATTATTGCGATGCACCTTCAGTATGCGGTGCAGTGGTTGGATGAGGGTGATCACTGGGAAAATCGTCTATTAGCCGGACGAGTGCAGTCAGTGGATCACCCTACGCTCTTGATGGAGGGTGGGGGAGCGGGGGGGGGGCGGGGGTGAATGCAAAGTTGCCATATATTGTTAGACAAAGGGCCTGTAAATGGCAGAAAGTTGTGAAACGAGTGCTGGGGCGGGCTCTCTTCCAACCGGAATTGTCAGTTGGTCCCTGTGCACAGGATGGCGGAAAACATGTCTTTCCAGGCATGGACCGAGAGTGGCTGCAGGGTATTCGCTGATCTATATATAAATTATACCTACCTCACATTTGAGCAGGCATGTGAAGGGTTCAGTTTGGGACAGGGGCAATATCTACAATATGCTGGTCTAATGGAAGTGGCCATGGTGACATGGCCCACAAATCCGGGTATGCCCCGGACTACTGAGATCTTGGACATTTTTTTAACATGTGGAGGAGGGCGTAGTTTGGTGTCTTTGTTGTATAAGGCTATGAGGGCGGACTCAGGGTCTTTGGTGCTTAGGGTGTGGGATGCTTGGAATGAAGATTTGCAGGCACCATTACTGGAGAGGGAATGGGTCAGAGTATGTACACTAACATGCAAAGTGCCTTGCAATGCCCGGCGGAAGGTGCTGCACTATAACTTCTTGCAACAGGTGTATATGACCCCGGCGAGGCTCCATCGTATCGATGCCTCCTGTTCGCATGAATGTCCAAGATGTCATCGAGCCCAAGCTGGGTTCATGCATTTGGCATGGGAATGCCCAGAAGTACATCAGTATTGGCTTGAGGTAGTAGCACAGCTCCTTGGAAGGGCGGGAATTGCTTTGGAGGCTAAGCCTGAGCAGTGCCTCCTAGGGCTGGTGCCACACCACAAGAAGAGGAAAATGGGCAACAAGCTATTGCAGCTACGGTGGTATTAGCTAAACGGAGGGTTGCCATTTGCTGGATGGGTGGGCGGGCCTCCTCTTTTGTAAATTGAATGAGAGACTTGGGGGAGTGGTTCCTGGCGGAGGAACTACACGTGAAAGCCTGCCACAGGGACTAAAGGTTGTATGAGGACATAGCAACCTGGAGAGAACTATGTAGAGAATTGTTGAACTCAACAGGGATAGAAAGTGATCAGACTGCCGAGACTGATGTTGATGATAGCATGTAAATGCAGGTACTTGTGTCTCCCTAACTGCATATGATAATGTGTCTGCTACTAAGCCATGAAAAATGTAAAGTGTATCTAGCTGTGCTATGTGTTCGGGGCTCTATGTGTAAAGTGAACAAGTCAATGGATATTGTCTTGAAGGATTCTGTATATGACCGCTCAGTTTGAGATGAAAATTTACAAATAAAGTTTTTAAAAAAACTTTGGCCATTACTACACAAAGGAGAGTGAGGGCATTGCAGGAAAATATTCTCCTTTACCAGATGTCTCAGTCACTGACAGAGAGGAATATGATTACACTTTTGGGAACGATGTCTTTGTGTATTCAGTTGATTACAAATGCAACTTGAGCTCAGTGAAGTAATGTCTTTGCAATTAATGTTCAGAGATGAATGGAAACTGTAAGGATCCAGTAGTTGTATGCAAGGAATTGTGAACAAACAGCAATACATTAAAGGGTAGACACTTCATACCACCAGTCCCAAAAATCCTCATCACCACTAAGGCATCCCAGGTATAGTGAAACACCAAAATGATAACTGAAAGCTGTGAGTTTTGGCACTAAAAGTTCTCCAAAGCAACATCTAGTGCAAAATGATACAATGCTAACAAATAATACAATAACAATGTTTTATCTAAATAGGCAAAAAAATAATGTTGCAACAACTTTTGCCAAAAACATGTGATTTGTAAGTGGGCCATCCCAAGAAACATAGCTGACAGCATACCAACCTACCATGAGAGGAAAACAAACATGCAGAATTCATGACCAGACAAACATTAATGTTAAACAAATAAGAGTTACATCAATCAGTGGTTGATGTGATGTTTAAAATGTGGTAAAATTCTACATTCCATCTGTGTGTAAAACAACAATACAGAAAATGTTGCATCCAACTGATATTCACGATAATGGCGAGAATGACTGTTGATGACTGTTGATGAATCGGTTAATATATTTGTTTACACTTTTCCATCAATGCCATTGATCTGAATAGTGACACAATTTCAATATGACAAAAATGGAGATGATACCAAAAGCAGCGGAGTGGGCATGTCAAACATGGTACTTGCTTCTCCTTCATCTTTCACCATTCAGAACTTGGTGGGCAGAATCACTCTCAACCTCCCAAGCCGCACTCACATCACACCACACCTCATGTGAAGAAGCTCTACTGACTCCCTATTCACAAACAAGCACAATTCAAACTTCACACCCACGCTTTCAAGGAACTACCTAGCACTAGCCCATCCTCAATAATCATAACTGCTTTCACAAACCTTACAGACACCTCCGCTTGGCCAGTCTCCTTCTTGCACAAATCCTGTGCATATGGAAAGCCAGAGGTTAAGCCTTCTCCTACATCTCTCCTAAAGCTTGGAACAACCTTACGCTACATGTAAGAGCCTCCTCCTCACTTCTTGAATTCTGCAAAAAGACCTGGCTTTTCGAGTAGCCCCACTAGGCCCTAGGTATGGCTAGACACACACCTTCTCAGCACGAGGATACACCCTCCACAAACCTGCACAGCATAACATTCACAGTTCACAAGAATCAAAATACTATTACATAGTGGTTACCAGCAAGACAGGAAAGGTCCAAGGATTCTAAGGTTTAAACAACGCTTTGATAAGCTGCTTTTGTAGGTGAATGAAGACACACTCGAAGCTCTGGACCTCTTGAGCTTCATACAAAGATGCAAGTTTGAAAGGTGGAGAGTGTGTACTCCATGAGAGATCACAATTGTGCTTGTTAGGATTAATATCCGTTCTTTCAAGTCGTCATACAAAGGACAGAACTATTTCAGGTTGCAGTGTGACATCTTTATTATTTTTTAGTGAGACATGGACAGCCGACGCTTTGATGCTGAGACATCACAAAATATTTCAATCACTCTTCACCATAGGTGATTTCTTTCTTTCTTTCTCTTGGGGTCAACTGTTATCTCGTCACACTTCTAAATAATTCATTTATCTTTCCTTACAGCCTTGAGAAAGCCCCGGCGCAACTCGCCAATAGGGGGCGAAACACGTGTCGGCTGTCCATGTCTCACTAAAAAATAATAAAGATGTCACACTGCAACATGAAATAGTTCTGTCCTTTGTATGACGACTTGAAAGAACGGATATTAATCCTAACAAGCACAATCGTGATCTCTCATGGAGTACACACTCTCCACCTTTCAAACTATTACATAGTGACCTCCTGACAATACAAAAGGGGGAAATGGTATGTCAAGACTGGAAGCTCCTATCATGCTGTCTTTCCAGCTTTTTGATTGTATCGTAAGTAGAAAATGAATACTGACAAAAATACCAAGATTAGTGATTAGTGATTAGTGAGGGTATTTCTAAAGCGCAGCGTTCGCTCCGGAGGGAGCATCTTGGCGCTGAATCCTAGATGACCGGTCCTGGAAACGGAGGGGGATTAGATGGCTGCCTTGGAGTAGTCATCAGAGAGGTTGAAAATCCAGGTCTTTAAGAGCTTTCTGAAGGGTTTTTCGAGGGTTTGTTGCCTAAGTTTTTTGGGCAAGTTGTTCCAGGCTTTAGTGGCTAGGAAGCTTAAAGTTTTTCCGCCCTTCGTTTTCAGGTTGTACTTAGCGGGGAGAATGAGGTTGTCCTGGGACGACCGGAGGGATCGACTGGGGGTGTAGTGGGGAAAGCGTTTGGAGAGGTATTTTGGGCCGGATTTGTTAAAAGCTCTGAAAGCGATGATCAATAATTTGAAGAGAATTCTTTTGTGAAGGGGCAGCCAATGTAAGGATCGAAGGGCTGCGGAGATAGATGCTCTACGGGGTAGTTTGAGGACCAGTCGGGCGGCAGTGTGAAGCACGCTTTGGAGTTTCGTAAGAGTGCTCTTTTTTGCCCCTGCAAGGAGGCCGTTGCAGTAATCTAATCGTGAAATTATAAGGGCTACTGTCACAGTTTTTCTGGCGTCAAGAGGTAGAAAGTCAAAGAACTTTCTTAATGATTTTATTATTCCGAAACATTTACCGGCCACTGTCCTGGCATGTTGATCGAAAGAGAGGTCAGAGTCGAATATGACGCCGAGATTCCTGGCCGTTGTTACTGTCTGAGGGGGAGCGACTGAGTCATCTGGCCACCAAAGGGCTGGGCAGAAGGAGGTGTTTTTTACAATCGGGAGGATCTCCGTTTTGCTGAAGTTACATTTTAGATGGTTGTTGTCCATCCACCGGAAGACCTCCATTAGGCAATTCTTGAGGTTGAGCTCAGCTCTAGTAGAATTATCATCAAGGGGCACAATGAGTTGTGTATCATCGGCATACGAGGTTACTGGTATGCCGAATGATTCGATCAGGGACAGTAGTGGAATAAGGTAGATATTGAAAAGGAGGGGACTCAGGATGGACCCCTGCGGCACACCTGAGGAGATCGTCTTCTCTTTAGAATGGAAGGGGCCAAGAGCGACGGTCTGTGATCGGTCGGTGAGAAATGACTTTATCCAGGATAAAGCGGAATCTGAGATCCCTATGCCCATCAATCTGCTGATTAGGATGGAGTGGGAGATGGTGTCAAACGCCGCAGTTAAGTCGAGAAGAATGAGAATTGAGTTTTTTCGCTGGTCTTGTAAAAGTTTAATGGTATCTGATAGTTCTATCAGCGCTGTTTCGGTCGAGTGTTTGGGACGGAAGCCTGATTGTTGTGGATGGAGTATATTGTTTGATTCCAGGTAGTGTCTAAGTTCTCTATAGACTAGTTGTTCGGTTATTTTTCCCAGGGCTGGGAGTAGTGAGATCGGGCGGAGATTGGTCAGGTCTGACGGGGATTTGTTGGCCTTTTTCATGAGAGGCTTGACAATTCCCTTCTTCCAGCGGTGGGGGACAGATCCTGTGCGGAGCGATGAGTTGACTATCTCGTTGATTGTTGGGTTCACCACATCGATTAGATGGTGAAGTATTTTGGGGGGACAGGGGTCAGACGGAGAGCCCGATTTGCAGGCCAAGATGACTTCTCTGGTTTGCGCCAAAGTGACCGGGGAGAAACTTTTCAGGTTTCCGACTCGAGAGTCGGGGGGGGGGGGGGACTGAAGAAGTACAAATGGTGGGGAAGTTGCTTTGAATAGCGGCAATTTTTTCTTCGAAGTAGTCAGAGATTTTGTCGCACAAGTCCTGTGATGGGGGTATTTCTGGTTGGAGTGCTTTGGGCTGGGTGAACGATTTTACTATTGTGAAGAGAGTTTTTTGTTTTTGACTGGATTCTTTGATGGCGTTAACGTAGAATTTTTTTTAGCTGATTTGATGTTCGAAAGATAAGTTTTCCTTATTCGGATATAGGCGAGACGGTTGTCATTGTCGTATGTCTTACGCCATTTTCGCTCTGCCTTCTTACATAGTAGATGAGAGGTAGCTAGATCAGGGGTGAACCAGGGGGCGTTAGCTTTTTTTTTTTTAGAGAAGTGCCGTGACGTTTGGGAGGGTTTCTGGATTTCATTTCCTGTGCGATCCAGTTATAGAAGAGGTCAGCGTCGAGCTTGACGTTTCCGGATAGGGTAGGGGATTGATGGATGGGTTTGAGAATAATGTTTTCTTGAACCTTTTTCCAGTTGACGGAGTTGGTAAGGTGAGAGTTGGTATTATTGCAGGAGAGAGGGCGCACATTGTTGATATGGAACAGGATCAGGCTATGGGGAAGAGGGGGCAGGGTGGTTAGGGAAGAGAGGTTGGTGCACACACCATCGAGGGTATGACCCAGCGAGTGAGTGGGTTGAGTGACGTGTTGCTGAATATTGAACAATTTGAGGGTTTGGGAGAAGTTGATGGTTTGTGCATCGGATTTGGACTCAAGATGTAGGTTGAAGTCCCCGAGTAAGGTGAAGTGTGGGTACCTGATTAGGAAGTGTCCCAGGGAATCGCACAGTGAGTCAAGAAACTCGGTGGCATTGCCAGGAGGGCGGTAGATAAGACAGCCTGAAAAGGAGGTATGTTCATTCAATTTAATTGAGAAACCTAGGCCTTCTGTATTTTTTAAGGGCTCTGGATTGAAAGTATGACAAGGGAAGGTGTTCCTAAGGATAAAGCCAACACCTCCACCTCTGCCTTTCACTCTGTCTTGCTTGAAAAATGAAAAGCCCTGGGGTAGGGAGATGGCAATATCAGGATTGCTGTCCTCCGTAAGCCATGTTTCGGTTATCATTAGGCAGTCAAGATCAGAGTCATGGATGAGGTCGCATATGTCTTGATTAGGCTTGCACATGGAGCGTGCGTTAATCAGACCTCCTTTGAAAGGAGTCACGGCGGTCTTGGGGGGTGAAAGGGAAGCAGATATGTCGGTTGGGTGTATGATAGTAGTCCAGCGACAGTTCTTGCAGCTGACTGTGCCAGCAAGCTTAGCTGGGTCGAGTTTGCAGGGACAGTGTTTGGCGCCCTGTAATCGGTAGAGGTCCCCGGGGGGGGTACCTGATGTGGGAGGGAGATTGGGCAGAGTTTCCTGCGCCTGTCGCGGTCTTGGCGCGGACGGGCGCAGACGGGCTTGCCTTAGGCGCGCCTTCAGCGCGCAAACGGCGCTCCCGCTGCGCTCGTCCGCTGTGCTTCCTATGCATGCACATTTCAGGCAGAAAAAGGGGGCATGGCCTTACAAGTGGGCGTAGTTTAGCGTGCACGCCTGGGCTGATGGCGGCCGCTGAGGGGTGATAGAAAGTGTGACAGCGTTTACATCGGCTGCGTGCAATGAGCGATATCAATTTTAAAAGACAGCAAGTTTTCCACAGGATATAAGTAAGTGACACCACACAAAAGGATTTAAAAAGCAGTTATAAATCAATTTAGTACCTCCAGCTCCCGGCTTCCGCCTCAGGACTGGGTCAAGGATTTGTGCGAGAAACGCTAGAACTCAGCGTCTTATAGGCGGGCTGGTGGGCGTGGCCTTACAAGTGGGCGTGGTTTAGCGTGCACGCCTGGGCTGATGGCGGCCGCTGAGGGGTGATAGAAAGCGCGACAGCGTTTACATCGGCTGCGTGCAATGAGCGATATCAATTTTAAAAGACAGCAAGTTTTCCACAGGATATAAGTAAGAGACACCACACAAAAGGATTTAAAAGCAGTTATAAATCAATTTAGTACCTCCAGCTCCCGGCTTCCGCCTCAGGACTGGGTCAAGGATTTGTGCGAGAAACGCTAGAACTCAGCGTCTTATAGGCGGGCTGGTGGGCGTGGCCTTACAAGTGGGCGTGGTTTAGCGTGCACGCCTGGGCTGATGGCGGCCGCTGAGGGGTGATAGAAAGCGCGACAGCGTTTACATCGGCTGCGTGCAATGAGCGATATCAATTTTAAAAGACAGCAAGTTTTCCACAGGATATAAGTAAGTGACACCACACAAAAGGATTAAAAAAGCAGTTATAAATCAATTTAGTACCTCCAGCTCCCGGCTTCCGCCTCAGGACTGGGTCAAGGATTTGTGTGAGAAACGCTAGAACTCAGCGTCTTATAGGCGGGCTGGTGGGCGTGGCCTTACAAGTGGGCGTGGTTTAGCGTGCACGCCTGGGCTGATGGCGGCCGCTGAGGGGTGATAGAAAGCGCGACAGCGTTTACATCGGCTGCGTGCAATGAGCGATATCAATTTTAAAAGACAGCAAGTTTTCCACAGGATATAAGTAAGTGACACCACACAAAAGGATTTAAAAAGCAGTTATAAATCAATTTAGTACCTCCAGCTCCCGGCTTCCGCCTCAGGACTGAGTCAAGGATTTGTGCTGAACTACTGCTGTATAATACACAGATGCACAATCAGTAAATTTTAAATAGTCCACCCCTAGTCTAGCTCTTCCTTTATAGGTGTCCCCCAGGCAACGCATGCGCTGTTTCTTTGAGATATGCTATATTCACTCTGTGGACTTCCAGACCACCCATCGCTTTTAATTTGTTTATCAGACTGTCTTTCACAAAGGCTTACTTCCAGGTGGTTAATATTTGATATATGTCTCTCCTTCTTGTGTCTTGCTTCCTCTTAGGGATCATTGGCCTATCACTTGTATTTTCACTTTAGTGTATTCAGCTTTGTGTATGCGCACTATTTTTTTCGTTGCAGAGTTCCTGTGGTTTAGGAAGGTTCAGTTTTCTTATGTCATGTTGTTGCTAAAGCTTATGGAAGATGCGTTCTAAGCAGTTTTTTTTATAAGTGTTCTTTGTTTGTTTAGCAAGCCTTTCTCGTGCTGATGGTGTTTTTGTAATATATGTACTTTTTTGTGCTATTTTACATAGTGTGAACTTCACCTGAAGGTATCAGAGCATTTTACATGAGCACCAGTTGCATTAGAGACAGGGACAAATTCACAAGCACAGAAAATTAACGGGCACGGAGAGATCAAGTGATTTACCCAGAAACACGGGATGTTGTGCCTCCCACCGAGAGTTGAACCGCTCTAGCCCAAGCTGCAAGGTTGGTCGCTCTAGCCTTACCCCTCTCCCCTCGAGATCACCATATAAGATGGCTGGCACTCCTTTGCACAATTATAATGCATTCCCTATGCGTTCCAAAGCAGCACCAGTCAACTTGTTTTATGCACAATGATTTTCATTGCAGAGTGCTGTGTTGTAGGAAGGTTCATTTTTCTTATGTCACGTTATTGCTAGATCTTGTGGACGATGTGCTTTATTTGTTTAGCAAGGATTTTCCATGTTGAGAGTGTTTTTGTAATTTATTTTGCTATTTCACATAGGAATAACTCCACCTGAAGGTATCAGAGCGCTTTACACAAGCACCAGTTGGATTAAGCACAGAGACACATTCACAAGCACAGAGAATTAACAAGCACAGAGAGATTGAGTGATTTATCCTGAAACACAGGATGTTAAACCTACCACTGAGACTCGAACCGCTCTAGCTTTATCCCCTACGCTACATCCTCTCTCCTTGAGATCAACTTATAAGATGACTGGCACTCCTGTTCGAATGCACAATTATCATGCATTCCCATTATGCGTCCCAAAGCAGCACCGGCCATCTTGTTTTTTACTGCTGTAGCCAAGTTCAATAGTGTGTGTGTTTGTTTGTTCTGAGCAGGAAACTGTGTACTCCAAAGGGGGTACAGCTTGCAATGGGATAGGTTAAGAAAACAAACAGTAACAATGCCAACATTTTCATTCTGATTTCTAGGCGAAGCAACCCAGGCATCCCCCTAGCTCTACACCGTAGCGATGAATCGTCATGTGCAATCGAAATTAAACAATGGTCTTTATGGACCAGGGCCCAGATCTGTAAACTAGCAGAGAACATAGCGCAGCCCCCCAAAGAGGCTGCACTGCGTTGCATGACGAGGCAAGCAGGATTGAGCCATATTCTTAGAGTTATGGCACTCTCTCTAGCGCTAGTGCTGATTTCAGCTGCCGTGCGCCAGGCACACACCTTAGCGCCATAGTGCTTTGGTGCGTGCCTGAGTCTATCATATATTTTGTACAGAAAAGGCACCCTTCCTGTACAAAATGCTATGGTTAGACACACCTTAAAGCTTTTCCTACTTTGTATGTGTGCTTCACGGTGCAGCACACATGTAAAGATGGAAAAAAGAAGAAATTAAAACCTTTCCCCTTTTAATGCCTGCTTTACAGCGGCATACATTTTTGCTGCTATAGCATGTCTACTAATGTTAATAGATAGGGTTTAGCATCAAAATGTATAGGTGGTTGCATGGGAACGCCCACGTACCACCCATGTGATGTCCATTTGATGCAAAGTAAGGCATAGCAGCATTTCGTGCTGCTGTGCGTTGCTTTCCCTGACAAACCAACCCTTATACCAATTAGCGTTGGTTTGTTAATCCCCAAATAGGTTAGAGTTACAAAAGTAATGCTAACATGACGCTAAACCTTTGTGAATCTGGGCCCAGAGGTTACTGGGAAAATGGTACACCTTTCCACATGACAAGCAGTTTAAAGCTGTGCAAGTAGGTTAATGAGTCTAGTTACGGGCTAAAGTTCAACCGGAGCCTAGAACCGGAGACTGCCTGTGTCACAAACTGCACTGTCAACTAAAGACCGACCTGTGACCTGACTGTTGCACTCTCACGTATCCTAATTGTATGCACTCTGCTGCTGTAATCATAGCAACCTGTAAAAGTTTCAAAACAACGATTTTCGACTGAAGTGTATCTCACACCATTTACTTGTTTTATTGCATCCACTAGCATCACCCCGATAACTGGACACCCTTGAACGCTTTCATAATATTGCTGTAGTGTGTTTTCTGGCTTTAGCTTACACCTCTGTCCCTAAATCCAATAAAATGTAACATTTTTATTTTTTCACAGGCAGAAACGTTCCATACAGTGTTTGTTCTCACTCACAACACCTTTTGAAAACACTCAGTTTATTCAGTGGAGCCACAGAAATCTGGCAAGTTCGTTAGTTACTCAAGGTGTAACTCATTCTTTTTGATGGTGGAATATTGTAAGTGCGTAGCGTTCATGGTCCCTTTGAGATCGGTTACATTAAAACCTATTTTATTAGCACAAACACACCCTACACTTACTATACACACAACGACTGGAGAAGAGAGAAAACTAAAATAGAACTTATTGCAAAGGCAAGACCGATTTGGCGTTGCCAGTGCTTGTTCTTACTGCTGGCAGTATGTTCAGTGACCTTTATTATTTCACTCATGCGTAATTATTCCAATTCTGGTTTTGTTTACATCAATATTCTTTGCCTAGCACGTGCTGTGGTTGCTTAATAGTTGCTTTCAGTCAAATGTTGTGCCTTTGGTGTGGGACATGCCACACTTTGAAGTGCACGTCGGTCCCGCTAGAGCCATTGCACATGAGCAGACTGACTCATCAACCTGTTCTTCAGTGTGCGTTCATTCCTGTTACATGTGGCAGGAGGATCATATGCTGACAAGAAGATGGTAACCATTAATAGAAATGGGGTAACCCAGTAGGTCCAGGACCTGGGGATTTCGCAGTATTAAAAAACAATGGTCCAAAGGACTGATATTTTGCAATATCACAATTAGTCAATATTGTTTAGTTCACGTAGTGGAATAATCTCACAGACACCACATGTGGTGTCAGTTTCCCGCCTGCAGCTCGAGTAATAAGACGCGATCCGCGAGCTTCAACTTATTCCAAAATGATATGCTGGTAAAGTCAGCGTCTTGTTTGGAGGAGAGATAACACAAATAACAACTCCCTTCGTCCTGTTGAAAGGCTATACCATAACGCCTACGACCTTTTGAAGCCGCATGGTATCTAAATATATGGAATTGGAATAAATATGGAGTAGGAAGACAGGAATAACACAGCTCCACCACTTTTGATCCTTCCTGAGGGTACACGATCACGAAGGAGGACCTTCTCATTAATTGAATTCACGAAAAAAATCATCATAGAGTTCCTCTATCAACGTCAGGGGTCATCCTAAAGATACATGGTTGCCCTTTCAGTCCTGATGAAGACTCGCCCGGCCCAGGCTTAATCCACCGTGTGGCCAAAAAGTCAAGTCGAACCGTCGACGCTTAATGTAGTTCATTGACCTGGACCAATATAATTTTCCCTTTCCTTGTGCATTTCATTCACAAATTATACAGGTGTTTTGTAATAAATTGAAATTATCGCTGAATGGATTAAGGGTCAGGTCTTAATGTTAGGATGAGTATTGATCCTTTGTTAAAATTGTTGAATTGCTTTTATATGACGCTCTTTGTAAATTTCACTCTTTTTCTTCATCACTAAATCCACTTACTTTTCTATTTTTTGCACGCTCCTTTCGGGGCAACCATCATGACCTTCTTTGTATTATGTTAGACATTTACATTGTCTATGAGTGGTAGAAAATAAACAAATTCACCACGTATTTTGCTGTTGTTCTGTGAGATTATTGCTGTTGTTCTGTGAGATTATTCCACTACGTGAACTAAACAATATTGACTAATTGTGATATTGCAAAATATCAGTCCTTTGGACCATTGTTTTTTAATACGACAAGAAGATGGTGTCAGATCGGTATCGGTATAAAACTTTATAAATAAACATAAAAAATAAATCTCAAAATACCCCAGAAAAAAATTATATATTCTCAGTCGCATATCAAAATGTGTTGCTCAATGGGGAACCTTTGTTTAACCCATCCATACTATTTCACCTGCTATCAACAGATTGGTCAACTACTTCTCATGTTGAAGAGTACATTTGAGCAAGAATCAGAACCCTTATAGACAAACTCAAGAGAAAGAAACAAAAAACAGAACATCTTCGTACTATCATGGTGGAGCAAGTTTTAGCTAAGATGATTAATCTCAGCCAAAGGTGATGGGTCCGTGCCACTATCCAGTACTTTGTTTTTCACCCACCCTTCCACTCTAGACAGGTGCCTGTATTCTGCAAATCAGTACTGACCCTACTCCTAATTGGAATAGTCCCTCCTGAACTGCCAGATGAGCACCCTCCAGAAGGGAACAAAGCAACGCCAGACCGGTTTTGGTTTGTAGATGTACAGTGGGCCTAAAGTGATGAATTGAAATGCTACTAAGATCAAATGCCGGCCAGTGTTTAGACTATTTGTAAGCATTCCTTCCATCACCTTTTTTATGTTTGATGTAACACCATAAGTGGTCAAGGGGATGCACAAACATGCTCCCTTTTCACTGTACCCCAGGATACAAGCTTTACCTATCTGATTAAGCCTAAATAGGCCAAAATCGGTCTGGGGTTGCTTGTGTTGCTTTCTAGAGGGACGCTTGTGTGGCCGTTTGGGTTGGACTGTTCTCATGAGGAGCCGTACAGTACTGATTGCATATGATGGGACACTGTCTAGAGTGGCACAACGGGCAAAACAACGAAATGACGGGGTGGCATGCTACCCGGAGCGATTGCAAGTGGTTAGACTACTTGCAAGCATTCCTCTCCTCTCCTTTTGTGTCTTTTGTTAAATGCCCTGAGTAGCCCAGGGTAATGCCAGACGTTGGCTCCTTGCTCACTGTGTGACAGGGTCCAAGAATTACCTCACTGATGAGACCTAAGTAGGCTGAAACAGGCCTGTGGTTACTTGTGCTCCCTTCTGGAGGGGACCTCTCATGGCTGTATGGGATGTACTGATCCCATAAGGTACAGGGTCAGTACTGATTTTCATAAAGTGAGCCTCTGTCTAGAGAGGCACAGTGGGCAAAAAACAATAGGTTTCTATGTTACCCAGAGAGGTTCGACTAGTTGCAAGCATTTATGCCATCAAGTTTTGAGTGTTCAAGTTCTATCGATGCCTGACACACACCATAAACTTTTAACTTTTTCACAACATATGGGAAAGACCCGAAGAAAGGAATCAAATTAGCCTGGTTGACCTGTTAATATACATTAGTAGATTATATGGGTCTGATTATAAAGGTATTTGAGATGCCAGAACACGGTAAAGTGGGAGTGTCACAATTTATCCTTTAGAGTTATCTAATTGGATCCAACACATTATTTGATTTATTGGTAATGTTACTTAGGCCCTTTCTCTAGAGCATTGCAAGTTTTTACTCATGAAACTGGATCCCCACGTTCTCAGAGCTATCAACTTAAAAAGAATGTCCAGCTGCAAACGTTTTTTTGTTGGGAGAAAATGTCATTAACAAAATCTTCTGATATCGAAGTAACTTTCAGTTCTATAGAAATAGCATAACTATTGTTTAGAAAAATGTTTAGCCTTTGTCTTTTTCAAGAAATGGCAGACAGTAGGTCCCATTTTTCAAATAGAGGCAAATTTGGATTCCATTTCAAAAGACCAACCTTTTACCTGCAAAGATACAGGTGTCACAAACTTGTTCAGAGATCTGCTATTAACAGTAAGTGAGACACAAATTCCTTTCATTTGGGCTTGGTGGATCTGTTCAATATATTTGTTCCTACACATATTGCACCAAGTCTAAACAGATCCTTGCATTCTCCAGACTGTCATGTCAGAAATAATTTTTCAGTGATTCCATTCAAACTTTCTTTCCTCGCTCGATGCATCTTTTCAGAAGCCTATTTGATAGCTTAAGAAATTCAATATTTATTGTTAAACTACATTCAGTCTACCAGATTTTCTAAGCAACCTTTTCCTAGAAAAGGGAAAAAAATAAATTAAATCCGGTAATAAATCTGCATCAGTTCAACCAGTTTGTCCTATTGGGGGGTTTCAAGATACAAACAATTTTTCATCTCAGAGGCTATCTTCAACCTTTTGATTTGATGGTTCGGTTGGACCACAAATATATTTACCTATCAGTTTCCATCTTTCCACCTCACTGGAAGTTTTCCTCATCCAATGGGGAAACAAGATTTGTCAGGTAACAGCACTTGCGTTTGGTCATTTATGAGGTCCTTGGTGCTTCAACTAGCAAAACAAAAGGAAGTAGCCTGGTCCAGGTGACTGTAGGTGTGCCGTATTGAATCTAGAACCATGAGTCCATTAGTAGCACTAAAGTGATAGCACCGGGCTAGAAAAAATTCCCATCAGCCCACCCATCTGGTGGAGTATCGTCACGTGGGAGATGTATCATCAATCCAAATCTCGACCAATGCACCTGATAATGATGCGGAGATGGATTATAGTGATGTAAACTTAGACCACAGTGCTTTACTGGTGATGCTAATGGGGTGCAGTGCAAGTGAGAAGTTGTGTGAGGAAAAAGTGATGATAAAATTGACTCCAAGGACCAAAAATAAGTTTAATAGGTATGGTACTAGGGTCAAAATTAAAAATGCCAAAATAGTTTTAAATAATAACTATATAGAGGCATGTGAAGTATCCGTCAAAGAGAGAGACAGCCTGCTCACAATATAGTGGAAAGTGAGGATTTATTAAAGAAGCGAGAAAGAGACATGAAGAGCCCACGCCAACCGCTGCAGTGGAATCACTGGAATACCTAGGCACAGGATTCCACATTCCAGAGCATGCGGCGAGGCGAGCTCAGCAGGAAGCACGAGGATACAACACATCCTCCTTTCTAGAAAAGAAAAGAATTAATCTTAACAATAAATGCATACAAGCAAAGTAATAAATGCAGTCACATCACATTGAGAACAATTTGGAAAGAAAAGGTTATTCACCAACAATGTAATCTTTATGCCACACAGGAGATTTCCTCAGACGGGAAAAACTTGAATGAGGGGTGTGTACGGGAATGGGCTGAAGGGAACGAGGGAAAGCAGGAGGATGACGTGAATTGGAACTAGAAGGAGAGGTTCCTGAATGGTTGGGAGCAAAGGAACTGCTAAGAAAAGGTTGAACATTGACAACCTTAGAGAGACTCCACACATTGCCGTCTGACAGCTCAACAACCTGCCTACCCACCCTAACAACTAACAACGGGTCAGAAAAACGTGATACACCAGATCTAAGAAAACCAGACTTTCTCACACGTACCCAATCACCAACCTTACAGGGATTGCTGGAATTGGAAGACACCACAGGAGAACGACAACTAGCACGTTTACCATCCACAAGGTCACGCATCCAGGGTTGGCTTAAATTACATACACCTCTCCTCCCCCGCATTATTTCAAAAGGAGACAGTTCACCATAAGCCTTAGGAGTATTCCGATAACTCCATAAAAGTTTTCTAACAGCCTCGTAACAATTCTCACCGTTGCACACAGCAAGTTGCAGACCCTCCTTGAGTACCCTAATCCACCTTTCGACCATGCCGTTGCCTTGAGGATAGTAAACAGAAGAGCGCTTGTGTGAGATGCCATGATTGTAACAAAAGGATTTCATCTCAGCAGAGGTGAATTGTGTGCCATTATCGGAAAGAATAGAAGAAGGAAAACCTTCCTTTTCAAAAATAGAATTGAGGAAATCGATAACCACCCGAGAAGATACATGGGGAACAAATTTCATTTCCGGCCAACTAGAGAACTGGTCTATCAGGACAATGGCGTACACAGGACTCAGACCAAAGGACATTGGACCGGCTATGTCTACAGAAACGCACTCCCATGGCTTTGACGGTCTTGAGATAGAATCGTGGTGATATTTAACGGGCTTCTGTGATTTGTCACTCACACAACATTCGACACATAACCTTACTTTTTTCTCGATTAATTTGTCGACACCAGGCCACCAAAACTCGCTCCTTATTCTTTTTTTCATACTGGACATACCTGGGTGACCCTCATGAGCCATGTCCAAAACAGTGTTTCTTAAGTTATCCGGAACTACTAACAGTAAACCTCTCAAGAGAGTTTCCCCCTGGATAGAAAGTTCTTGAGCCACATGGAAATAAGGCAAAACATTAGGGGAAAGACTATTTTTGGGAGGCCAACCATTTTTGACATAGGATACAACATCCAAGTAGTCACGGTCACTATTACAGGCCAAATTCCAATCATCTTCACGAATGCATCCATTGGACACTTCACAAATAGACACTACTTTGTCAGGGTCATCGTCAGGTGGAACATGATTGTCGTCTTCGATGGGAAGTCTGGAAAGAAAGTCAGCAAGGACATTCTTAGCACCGGGAATGTACTCAACAGAAAAATGAAAATCTTGTAGTTTATACTGCCACCTTGCAATTCTAGAAGTGGCTTTTCCACAACCTTTGGTCGTAAAAAGATCTACAAGGGGACGATGGTCCGAGCGTACAACAAAGTTTGTGCCATATACATACCTACGAAAGTATTCAATACCCCACCAGCAAGCTAATGTTTCTTTTTCAAGGGTGGAATATTTTGTTTCGGCACCCCGTAAAGGCCTTGATGCAAAAGCAATGGTGACAAAACCGTTGTGTTGCCTTTGCATCAAAACCGCACCAATGCCAACGTTGCTAGCATCTGTGACAATAAAAGATTTACAATTGGTGTCAAATGGTGACAAAGCAGGAGCAGAAATGATACATTTTTTGATAAAATTAAATTGGCATTTGCAGTTATCATCCCAAGTAAATTCTTGATGGTTCTTCATTAAATTGCGTTAGTGAGAAGTTTTATCAGAAAAAGATGGAATGAATTTGGCATAATACTCGGCTAAACCGAGAAAGGATCTAAGTTGATCTTTGTTGACAGGTTCAGGTGCATTTTCGATTGCCTTAACTAAACTCAATTTGGGAGAAATGCCCTGTTTACTAATGGAATGACCTAAATAGTCCACTGAATTCTTTCCAAATTTGCACTTTTCTTTAGTGAGGGTGAGACCGTTGTCTTGTAGGATGGACAGGACTTTAAACAAAACTTCAGAATGTTCACATTCGTCCTTACCAAAAACTAAAATATCATCCTGAAAATATAACACATTAGATACATTCTTAAACATGTTGTGCATTACACGCTGAAACACTGAGGATGCGGACACTAACCCAAAAGGCATTCTTTTATATCTGTATGCACCCTCAGTGGTTATAAACGAAGTCAGATGCTTACTATCATCATGAAGTGCTATCTGGTGATATGCGTTAGATAAATCCAATGTGGTGAAGATAGATGCATCCTTGAGCTTAGCGAACATTTCTCCAATATTGGGTAAAGGATGTCTATCCACCCACACATTTGAATTTAAATCGCGCATATCCACACACAAACGAATTTTCCCATTAGGTTTGTGGGCTACGACTACTGGCGAGAGCCACTCGGAGGATTCAATTTCCTCGATAACGTCTAAGTCGCATAACCTCTGAAGTTCTTTTTTTACAGATTCACGTAAGGCTAAGGGTATGTTGCGTACTTTATGTACTTTGGGAACAGCATTGTGTTTGAGAATAATTTTGTGTTTAAAATTTTTGAGTAGACCCAAAGTAGGGGAAAAAACCTGTGGAAAAATAGTTTCCCATTTGTTGTCGGGGGATACCTCAACAGAATTGATGAAGTCAGAGTAACCTAAAACCTGATCGGGGTGATTGGGATCAAGTTTCATCATCAATTCTCTCTGTTGTGGCCAACCCAGTAAGCATGATCCATCCTTAGCAACATAAACCTTAGCATGTATTGACTTGCCCTTAAATGATAAAGTGGAGGGAAAGTATCCAAATACATCAATGGGTTTTTTCCCATACCCCCTTAACTTTATGTCAGAGGGAAATAATGATATGACATCAGGAAATTCTTTCAGCAATACATCATCACCTATTAAAGTGTATTTTGCACCAGAGTCTGCCATGACTTTTATAGATTTGGACCCAATTTGAAGCATACAGAAGGGTGAGTCTTTTTTTTCCTCTCCAACTTCATAGACGTTGCAGATGTCGTCGTACTCGTCGTCATCGATGTCCACAGGTTGAACTTCAGAGAGTCTGGGGCGTCTAGGGTCAGAATTAGAATACTTCGATCTGTTGCGACTCTTACACATCCTGGAGAAATGACCTCTAGACTTACAATAGTTGCAAAATTGTCCTATAGCGGGACATCTCTTATCCGTTGCTACATGGCCAGGAAAGCCACATTTGAAACAAACAACATCCTTTCTGAAATTTTGATGTGAAGTAGAGGTCAACATAGGTTTGTTGGAAGAAAAAGTAGATGGGTTCTTCTTGATATTTTGGACCACTGATACACTAGCATTTTCGGAAGCAGATTCTTTAGGTTTTTTATCAGATAGTTCTTTTATGCCAAGCTTCATATCCTCAAATCGGTGAGCGATGTCAAGTGCTTTTGAAAGAGATAAGTCTTTTGCATCGAGTAATTTTTCTTGAAGCTTTACATCAGAGACGTTGTGCACAATTGGTCTCTTAGCATTTGATCCTGGAATTGTTGATAGTTGCACTTTGCAGCCAGGATCCTTAAATCTTTGATAAAAGAATCAATTGGTTCAACGGGAAGTTGTTTTCTGCTAAGAAACTTGTGACGTGCCACCACTTCATTGACTTTTTTAATGAACTGTTTATCGAGCTGCATAATTGCATTTTCATAGACATCAACTTCTTCTTCAGACGAATTATCTAATGTCATTGGAGGTAAATGAGAAAGAATTTGTCTTCCTTCTGCGCCAAGTGAATGCTTAAGTATTGCAAGTTTGCGTTTGTCCGTGTAGTTCTCACCACCAATGGCTTCGAGATAGGCTTCAAATCCTTCACGCCATTGTTTCCATTCTAATGGTGGTTCACCGGGACTCGCCAAAAATGGTGGAGGAGCATTAAAACTTTCCATTGATATGCAGGAGAATGGATGGAAAAGCTGAAGAATGTAACTTTAACAGAGTGCAGAAAATGTCTTACTTAGGTATTGTGATGTCATAAACACAGTGGTAAAAAAAAAGTTCTTGAGAGGAATTATTCCTTGAAGGATAATACAAGAATTTCTTTGAAGAAAGGCTTTGTGATGTCACAATAGCAGATAGAACAGAGGTTGCTAGCACTTGCTTGTGCTGACGCTGCCTGGTTGCTTGTGCTGACGCTGGCTGGTTGGAATGCAGAGAATGTTGAGCGCATGCGTTTGCTCGCGCTGAAGTTTCCAGGCACGTGGTAGAGCGCACGCGTCAACTAGCGCAGAGGAAAACAAAGCGAAAAGGATTAAAATGAAAATAATCTCACCGCTTAACGTGAAGAAAGCGGGATTTTCACCAAACTGACATCGATACGATAGCGAAGGCTCGGCAGACACAGAAGAGGGAATTCAGCATCTCATGATGGCAACGGTAATCTTGGTCCGGGGATACCGGGGCTGCGGGCTCTGAAGTCGCGTAGGTTCGTTCACACCAAGTCGCCAGTGAAGTATCCGTCAAAGAGAGAGACAGCCTGCTCACAATATAGTGGAAAGTGAGGATTTATTAAAGAAGCGAGAAAGAGACATGAAGAGCCCACGCCAACCGCTGCAGTGGAATCACTGGAATACCTAGGCACAGGATTCCACATTCCAGAGCATGCGGCGAGGCGAGCTCAGCAGGAAGCACGAGGATACAACAGCATGGTGTGGGGAGGTCGACATGTTTCAGCTAGATGGACTATTGGTCCAAGCTTTCTTCAGGACCAAGTGAAAACTGCGACTGCAAATCAAATAAACAAAATGGTGACTGTGTACACTATATACTGAATAGATCCTACCAGCTCCTCTGAGCCCAGATGTGTACTGGTGGTAATCCAGATCTTGCGGTATCTCCTAAAGAAAAAGAGAAGTGTACATCAGAAAAGAATTGTAGTGTCTAACGGTATCAGGGATACAGGAAACAAACACTAAGCACACAAACAGTGCGGTGGAGAAAATGTCTCCCCGCTAACCCAGTAGACAAGAGGTTCTACCGGTTTCAATGTGTCTACAATCACAAACAATTTAGAAACGTATTAACTCACCCAGCGTTGTGTGGGAGTATGCCTCACCTCACCCGGCACCCACTCGGGAAGAAGGAGGCCCGCTCTGTTAGGATGGAAATGTAATAAAGACCTCAGAGAGATATCAGAGGTGCTTGCGTGCATATAGTTACACATTTCCAATGATCTCCTAACAAAAACTAGTTGTATAAAAAAGAGACTCGACCTCATTTGAGCAAATGACTAAGACCATGCAGGGAAAAGTAGGGAGAAAGTCAAGACTAGAAAGACTATGCTTGGCAGTATGATGACTACGAAAAGGGGCAACACAATGAAGTGCCCTACTTGTACGTCAGTACCTCTACACCAACATCCGAGAGGGAGTGGACGTAGCTGGCTGATGAACGCGCATGTCCTTTTATACCCATATTGATAGAATAATTGGCTGCGGCTGTTACAGGTGTTATTGATGGACATTTGCGCTGAATCAAAAGAGAAGACGCTATCACTAGTGCGCGCTTGCGCCGTGTAAGATGCTATATCGGCTGAGCAAGCTTGAACCCAGGAACACACGAGTGTGTCAACTCCACGCATGCGCCATGGAGTTATTGTCCATGCAGTTCTTCACTAAGGGCGCCAATTTAAGAGCGGTGTATGTAACTCACTAGAGATGTGAAACCACTCATATAGTTTGAAAATACAAGGTTCTTAATCTCAACGGATTTATTGTCTGAAACGAGACAATCATGAACAACGACACACCGGGACTAGTTGTTTACAGCGATGTCCACGGTAGGTCGTCACTAAGGCCCTGAATGTGGCTTTTCAGAAGAAAAACCCACTTCTGTTCCTTCTTGAATAGAAACTTAGACACATCACTAATGTGAGGGGGAATGTATGGCTGTTCGAGGATAACCCACTTCATTTCGTCAGCCGTGTGTCTATGATCTAGGAAATGGTTTGTGAGTTTGGTGGCCTGTTTACGACATCTGATGGTAGTGTTGTGTTCCCCAATTCTCAATTTAATTTTGCGAGTAGTATAACCGATGTATCTTAAGGAACAAGGACAGGTAATCATGTAAATGACGTTGTCGATGTTACAGTTTGTATGATTTTTAAGGACCCACGTCCTACCTGTCCCTATTTCGACTGTGTTGGTTTTAGCCGTCTGAGGGCAGACACTGCATGACTCACACGGGTGATGACAAGAAACCGGTGGGAGACCCCATAGGGTTGTGGAACTGTCAGTGTTAGATATCCTAGGTCTGGTATGGACAAGAGTGTCTCGCAAGCTTGGTGCCCTTTTGAATGCGAAGAGAGGTAAGGGGATATTGGCATCAGTGGTGTTTAAAATCCCCCAATGTTTGCGAACCGATTTTTGAATGTTGTTGGACATTGCATTGAATGTACTAACAAACGTAAGCCGTTCTGTTGGTGGTTTAGGTGGACGTCTCTCAATCAATGCCTCGCGGTTTTTGTTTGAAGCACGTTTCCATGCTCTGTTTACAAGCTGTTTAGGATATTGACGCTCCTGTAGGTGGGTGGCTAGTACAGTTGCATGTTTCTTAAACAAGTCCTTCGATGAACAGTTCCTCTTAACTCGGAGGAATTGACCCACGGGGAGTTTCTCCCTAAGGGAACGTGGGTGGTAGCTGTTAAAGAGCAAAAGTGAGTTTCTCGCCATGGGTTTCGTGAAGAGCTCGCTTTGGAGACTCCCAGCTTCAGGAAAGATGGATAAATCCAAGAAGGAAAGTCTTTCATGACTGTATTCTAGCGTAAATTTGAGGTGTGGATTGCGTTCATTGAGCCATAGATGGAATGACTGGACTTCTGTTACTGAGCCTCGCCATACCACCAGAACATCATCTATATACCTCTTCCATAGCACCAGATGATCGAAAAATGGGTTGCTATGGTTGAGGATGTGGTTCTGTTCAAATTGGTGTACATAGAGGTTGGCGAGGCTCGGGGCAAAAACACTCCCCATGGATGTCCCGGAGATCTGAAGGAACAGTTGTTCTTCGAATTTGAAGAAATTTTTCTTCATGGCCAGTTCTGCACAGGATAAGATAAAGTTTACTGGAGTAATGCTGTCAAGGTCCTCTACCGACAATAGACTTCTTATTGTGTCCAGTGTGTCTTGTTGAGGTATACAGGTGTAGAGCGATTCTACATCAAAGCTGACCAGCAGGTCAGTCTCTACATTATATTCTATAGTTGGTAACAATCTAAGAACATCCGCTGTATCCTCTAAATAAGACTGTTCTAGATGAAAACCCTTGTCTTCTAGATTCGTTGCCCGAGACCTCAAGTATAGCTAAGGATGACTGGCTTACACTGTTCAATCTAAAGAAATCACACACACGCACCTCTATCCATGGAACCATCATGGCACAGTACCTTAGAGGGAAATGTGCCCCGACAGGCCTTATCGTCACGAACACACCTAGGCTCTTTCTGACCGATAACGTTTTTTTACGTGACTGGTCCCTAATTGCGTGGCGCTGCACGCGGGACTGGTTAATTCCCTCTTTTACCTGTAACAACTAGGAAGCTGCTGATTCAGGGCCTGATAACATCCCGATTGGATTACAGCAATGCCATTTTTCTGGGCACCCCTGAATCCACTTTTAAGAAACTCCAGCAGGTCCAAAATGCGGCGGCAAGGCTGCTTATGGGCATTCCTAGGACACAATCAGCGAGACCTGCCTTAAAGGTGCTGCACTGGCTCCCAGTTCGGGAGAGACTTATATTTAAGGCACTCTGTACAGCCCATAAAATTCTTCTGGGGAAAGGTCCCCCTATTCTAAAGAATTTAGTGGTCCCATACAAAGCGAGCAGAACGCTGCGCTCTGACCACAAACATCTTCTTTTAGTCCCCAGAGTTAAAAGGGCCCGCACGGGCGGGAGAAGATTCTCTTTTAACACAGCGAAGTTGTGGAACTCGCTCCCTTTAAAATTACACGCTGAGACCTGTACATTGCGGTTTCGCAAATGTCTTAAAACCTTTCTGTTTCCTGCTTGAGTGCATCAAGCTGGCCGTTTTTATCATCTGATGGTGTCTGGATAAGCGGTGGGATGCCCAAGGGTAACTGCGCGCTATATAAAATTTTAAATAATAATAATAATAATGTACCACTTGCTTAATGTATAGGCAGACTTTTCTTTCGGCCTTGGTGTGGGGAAACAGCAGGAGGGCAGAATCTTGGCTGGTTTAATCACAATGGGCTCCAGCAGTGAAGCCTTTGATGTGGAACTAGACACTGAAGAATAAACTGTGGCAGGAAAAGGCAAAGAAGCTAAATGCACAGGAAAGACAATCCAAGGAGAAGCAAAAGGAGCAGAGAGGAGAAACAGCATCTTAAGCAGAAAAAGAGTTACATTTTCAAAGGAGGGGAAGGAAGCCTGCCCCTCAGATGAAATTATTATGGTTGAGGAGTACATAATTCAATTTTGACTGACTATTTTGAAATATGGGATGGAAATATCAAGCTCTCAGAGCACCAAGGCAGCTTATTGAGGACATGTAGATCAGAAATATACCTGGACAGAAAGAATGGACTTCAATTGATTCAAAGTGAGGGGTTCAAGTTATGGCTTGCCTAGCTAACCAGAACGTGTGAATGTTAGTGTATTTTCTAGGTCACCCAGGCCCTCGTCACCAGCCGGCTGGACTACGGAAACACCCTCTATGCCGGAACCACAGCCAAGCTACAGAAAAGACTACAACGCATCCAGAACGCCTCTGCCCGACTCATCCTGGACATCCCCCGACGCAGCCACATTTCCGGCCACCAGAGGAACCTGCAATGGCTCCCCGTCAAAAAGAGGATCACGTTCAGGCTCCTCACCCACGCACACAAATCTCTCCACAACCTGGGCCCCAAGTACCTCCACGACCGCCTGACCTTCCACACGCCCACCCGCCAGCTACAGTCCGCTAGCCTCGCCCTCGCCGCCATACCACGCATCCGAAGAGCCACCGCCGGAGGCAGATCCCTCTCCTACCTGGCGGCTAAGACATGGAACTCCCTCCCCATCCACCTTCGGCTGACCCAGGACCACCTCGCCTTCAGGAGAGAACTCAAGACCTGGTTGTTCGAGCAATAGCGGCCCCCTTCCCCCAAGCGCCTTGAGACCCTTCCGGGTGAGTAGCGTGCTATACAAGTGTTATGATTGATTGATTGATTATTTTTCAGTTTTAATATGCAACCATAACTTTACTTAACTAAGGTTTTTAAAGTGTAGATCTAAGGGGCATATTATCAACAACTAGTGATATTTATCGCTAAATAAGCTTAGCGTCATATTTTTTTATCGCCGCGCATCGCCGGATTTTATCACAGATTTTTATTGCATATTTTATTAGCAACGTTTATCTCCAAAGCGATAAAATATCCGGCGATAGCGGCGAAATGTGTGAATATTGCTGGAAATCCAGCAATTTAAAGCTATGCAAGTAGGTTAATGAGTCTAGTTACGGGCTAAAGTTCAACCGGAGCCTAGAACCGGAGACTGCCTGTGTCACAAACTGCACTGTCAACTAAAGACAGACCTGTGACCTGACTCTTGCACTCTCACGTGTCCCGATTGTATGCACTCTGCTGTAATCATAGCAACCTGTAAAAGTTTCAAAACAACGATTTTCGACTGAAGTCTATCTCGCACCATTTACTTGTTTTATTGCATCCACTAGCATCACCCCGATAACTGGACACCCTTGAACGCTTTCATAATATTGCTGGAGTGTGTTTTCTGGCTTTAGCTTAACCTCTGTCCCTAAATCCAATAAAATATTACATTTTTATTTTTTCACAGGCAGAAATGTAAATGTAAAATGTAAATTGATACTTGTATAGCGCACTACTCACCCGCAAGGGTCTCAAGGCGCCTGTACCGCTGTGGAACCCATCCTGGCTTTCCCTGTGAGGCGTCCACTCCTGGGCACCCCCAAGGTGGAGATTAAGCAAGCTATTGCACAGTTACAGAGTGGGACTCTATGATTGGAATAGGCACCGAGGCGAGAATGATCAAGTCCGTGGAATGCTCAAGACCCGCCGAGGCGGGGAATTGAACCCTGGTCCCAGGCTAGACCTCTGCATCAGGGTCTGCCGCTCTAACAATTGAGCCACACTTCTCCAGTTCCATACAGTGTTTGTTCTCACTCACAACACCTTTTGAAAACACTCAGTTTATTCAGTGGAGCCACAGAAATCTGGCATTGCTTTGACCCCTCCTGCAATCCATGTGTCATCTCGATTACCTTTATTAATTGTTCATGTGCTGGTCGTACAAATCTCTTTGCGGCTGGCCTTGATGTGCCATCCAGCTGCCTTGCCGGTCCTCCAACTTCAGTGTTTTATTGTGGATAGAGCGTATAGCTGAACATTTAAAAAAGCGTATCTTTCTGGATGTAGAGTTATGCATAGATTAATTTTCCTTTCATGGTATTTAAGCATCAGGGTTCGGGAGTCAAGTTGGTTAGTTACTCAAAGTGTAACTCATTCTTTTTGATGGTGCAATATTGTAAGTGCGCAGCGTTCATGGTCCCTTTGAGATCGGTTACATTAAAACCTATTTTATTAGCACAAACACCCTACACTTACTATACACACAACGACTGGAGAAGAGAGAAAACCAAAATAAAACTTCTTGCAAAGGCAAGACCGATTGCCGTTGCCAATGCTTGTTCTTACTGCTGGCAGTATGTTCAGTGACCTTTATTATTTCACTCATGCGTAATTATTCCAATCTTGGTTTTGTTTACATCATTATTCTTTGCCTAGCACGTGCTGTGGTTGCTTAATAGTTGCTTTCAGCCAAGTGTTGGTGCCTTTTGTGTGGGACATGCCACACTTTGAAGTGCACGTCGGGTCCAGCTAGAGCCATTGCACATGAGCAGACTGACTCATCAACCTGTTCTTCAGTGTGCGTTCATTCCTGTTACATGTGGCAGGAGGATCATATGCTGACAAGAAGATGGTGTCAGATCGGTGATTGAGGGTGGCCTATCCTGACATGATATTGGTGGTCCGTCATCAAAAGACCACCCAATAAACAGGCAGAGTTAACTGTAAGAGAAAGACCTCATTCTGATTCTTATTGGGCTCAATCCAACAATGATTTGGATGTAGTAGCTTATTCTATAGAGTCCGATGTACAAGATTACTTTGATCTTATTGGTTTGGACACATCATATAGCCCCCTCCTTGTCCTCTCTGGACTTATAATTGAATTGTTATGCGTGAACTATTTGAACTTATGTTTATTTTACTACCCATGTTTTATTCATGATCTGATTGTTATCGTTCCCTATAACTGTAAAGCGCTCTGATATCCTTCGGGATCTAGTCTGACTTATATAAAACTTTATAAATAAACATAAAAAATAAATCTCAAAATACCCCAGAAAAAAATTATATATTCTCAGTCACATATCAAAATGTGTTGCTCAATGGGGAACCTTTGTTTAACCCATCCATACTATTTCACCTGCTATCAGCAGATTGGTCAACTACTTCTCATGTTGAAGAGTACATTTGAGCAAGAATCAGAACCCTTATAGACAAACTCAAGAGAAAGAAACAAAAAACAAAACATCTTCGTACTATCATGGTGGAGCAAGTTTTAGCTAAGATGGAAGGAATGCATACATTAATCTCAGCCAAAGGTGATGGGTCCGTGCCACTATCCAGTACTTTGTTTTTCACCCACCCTTCCACTCTAGACAGGTGCCTGTATTCTGCAAATCAGTACTGACCCTACTCCTAATTGGAATAGTCCCTCCTGAACTGCCAGATGAGCACCCTCCAGAAGGGAACAAAGCAACGCCAGACCGGTTTTGGTTTGTAGATGTACAATGGGCCTAAAGTGATGAATTGAAATGCTACTAAGAACAAATGCCGGCCAGTGTTTAGACTATTTTTAAGCATTCCTTCCATCACCTTTTGTATTTTTGATGTAACACCATAAGTGGTCAAGGGGATGCACAAACATGCTCCCTTTTCACTGTACCCCAGGATCCAAGCTTTACCTCTCTGATTAAGCCTAAATAGGCCAAAACCGGTCTGGAGTTGCTTGTGTTGCTTTCTAGAGGGACGCTTGTGTGGCCGTTTGGGTTGGACTGTTCTCATGAGGAGCCGTACAGTACTGATTGCATACGATGGGACACTGTCTAGAGTGGCACAACGGGCAAAACAACGAAATGACGGGGTGGCATGCTACCCGGAGCGATTGCAAGTGGTTAGACTACTTGCAAGCATTCCTCTCCTCTCCTTTTGTGTCTTTTGTTAAATGCTCTGATTAGCCCAGGGTAATGCCAGACGTTAGCCCCTTGCTCACTGTGTGACAGGGTCCAAGAAATACCTCACTGATGAGACCTAAGTAGGCTGAAACAGGCCTGGGGTTACTTGTGCTCCCTTCTGGAGGGGACCTCTCTTGGCTGTATGGGATGTACTGATCCCATAAGGTACAGGGTCAGTACTGATTTCCATAAAGTGAGCCTCTGTCTAGAGAGGCACAGTGGGCAATAAACAATAGGTTTCTATGTTATCCAGAGAGGTTCGACTAGTTGCAAGCATTTATGCCATCAAGTTTTGAGTGTTCAAGTTCTATCGATGCCTGACACACACCATAAACTTTTAACTTTTTCACAACATATGGGAAAGACCCGAAGAAAGGAATCAAATTAGCCTGGTTGACCTGTTAATATACATTAGTAGATTATATGGGTCTGATTATAAAGGTATTTGAGATGCCAGAACACGGTAAAGTGGGAGTGTCACAATTTATCCTTTAGAGTTATCTAATTGGATCCAACACATTATTTGATTTATTGGTAATGTTACTTAGGCCCTTTCTCTAGAGCATTGCAAGTTTTTACTCATGAAACTGGATCCCCACGTTCTCAGAGCTATCAACTTAAAAAGAATGTCCAGCTGCAAACGTTTTTTTGTTGGGAGAAAATGTCATTAACAAAATCTTCTGATATCGAAGTAACTTTCAGTTCTATAGAAATAGCATAACTATTGTTTAGAAAAATGTTTAGCCTTTGTCTTTTTCAAGAAATGGCAGACAGTAGGTCCCATTTTTCAAATAGAGGCAAATTTGGATTCCATTTCAAAAGACCAACCTTTTACCTGCAAAGATACAGGTGTCACAAACTTGTTCAGAGATCTGCTATTAACAGTAAGTGAGACACAAGTTCCTTCCATTTTGGCTTGGTGGATCTGTTCAATATATTTGTTCCTACACATATTGCACCAAGTCTAAACAGATCCTTGCATTCTCCAGACTGTCATGTCAGAAATAATTTTTCAGTGATTCCATTCAAACTTTCTTTCCTCGCTCGATGCATCTTTTCAGAAGCCTATTTGATAGCTTAAGAAATTCAATATTTATTGTTAAACTACATTCAGTCTACCAGGTTTTCTAAGCAACCTTTTCCTAGAAAAGGGAAAAAAATAAATTAAATCCGGTAATAAATCTGCATCAGTTCAACCAGTTTGTCCTATTGGGGGGTTTCAAGATACAAACAATTTTTCATCTCAGAGGCTATCTTCAACCTTTTGATTTGATGGTTCGGTTGGACCACAAATATATTTACCTATCAGTTTCCATCTTTCCACCTCACTGGAAGTTTTCCTCATCCAATGGGGAAACAAGATTTGTCAGGTAACAGCACTTGCGTTTGGTCATTTATGAGGTCCTTGGTGCTTCAACTAGCAAAACAAAATGAAGTAGCCTGGTCCAGGTGACTGTAGGTGTGCCGTATTGAATCTAGAACCATGAGTCCATTAGTAGCACTAAAGTGATAGCACCGGGCTAGAAAAAATTCCCATCAGCCCACCCATCTGGTGGAGTATCGTCACGTGGGAGATGTATCATCAATCCAAATCTCGACCAATGCACCTGATAATGATGCGGAGATGGATTATAGTGATGTAAACTTAGACCACAGTGCTTTACTGGTGATGCTAATGGGGTGCAGTGCAAGTGAGAAGTTGTGTGAGGAAAAAGTGATGATAAAATTGACCAAAAATAAGTTTAATAGGTATGGTACTAGGGTCAAAATTAAAAATGCCAAAATAGTTTTAAATAATAACTATATAGAGGCATGTGAAGTATCCGTCAAAGAGAGAGACAGCCTGCTCACAATATAGTGGAAAGTGAGGATTTATTAAAGAAGCGAGAAAGAGACATGAAGAGCCCACGCCAACCGCTGCAGTGAAATCACTGGAATACCTAGGCACAGGATTCCACATTCCAGAGCATGCGGCGAGGCGAGCTCAGCAGGAAGCACGAGGATACAACACATCCTCCTTTCTAGAAAAGAAAAGAATTAATCTTAACAATAAATGCATACAAGCAAAGTAATAAATGCAGTCACATCACATTGAGAACAATTTGGAAAGAAAAGGTTATTCACCAACAATGTAATCTTTATGCCACACAGGAGATTTCCTCAGACGGGAAAAACTTGAATGAGGGGTGTGTACGGGAATGGGCTGAAGGGAACGAGGGAAAGCAGGAGGATGACGTGAATTGGAACTAGAAGGAGAGGTTCCTGAATGGTTGGGAGCAAAGGAACTGCTAAGAAAAGGTTGAACATTGACAACCTTAGAGAGACTCCACACATTGCCGTCTGACAGCTCAACAACCTGCCTACCCACCCTAACAACTAACAACGGGTCAGAAAAACGTGATACACCAGATCTAAGAAAACCAGACTTTCTCACACGTACCCAATCACCAACCTTACAGGGATTGCTGGAATTGGAAGACACCACAGGAGAACGACAACTAGCACGTTTACCATCCACAAGGTCACGCATCCAGGGTTGGCTTAAATTACATACACCTCTCCTCCCCCGCATTATTTCAAAAGGAGACAGTTCACCATAAGCCTTAGGAGTATTCCGATAACTCCATAAAAGTTTTCTAACAGCCTCGTAACAATTCTCACCGTTGCACACAGCAAGTTGCAGACCCTCCTTGAGTACCCTAATCCACCTTTCGACCATGCCGTTGCCTTGAGGATAGTAAACAGAAGAGCGCTTGTGTGAGATGCCATGATTGTAACAAAAGGATTTCATCTCAGCAGAGGTGAATTGTGTGCCATTATCGGAAAGAATAGAAGAAGGAAAACCTTCCTTTTCAAAAATAGAATTGAGGAAATCGATAACCACCCTAGAAGATACATGGGGGACAAATTTCACTTCCGGCCAACTAGAGAACTGGTCTATCAGGACAATGGCGTACACAGGACTCAGACCAAAGGACATTGGACCGGCTATGTCTACAGAAACGCACTCCCATGGCTTTGACGGTCTTGAGATAGAATCGTGGTGATATTTAACGGGCTTCTGTGATTTGTCACTCACACAACATTCGACACATAACCTTACTTTTTTCTCGATTAATTTGTCGACACCAGGCCACCAAAACTCGCTCCTTATTCTTTTTTTCATACTGGACATACCTGGGTGACCCTCATGAGCCATGTCCAAAACAGTGTTTCTTAAGTTATCCGGAACTACTAACAGTAAACCTCTCAAGAGAGTTTCCCCCTGGATAGAAAGTTCTTGAGCCACATGGAAATAAGGCAAAACATTAAGGGAAAGACTATTTTTGGGAGGCCAACCATTTTTGACATAGGATACAACATCCAAGTAGTCACGGTCACTATTACAGGCCAAATTCCAATCATCTTCACGAATGCATCCATTGGACACTTCACAAATAGACACTACTTTGTCAGGGTCATCGTCAGGTGGAACATGATTGTCGTCTTCGATGGGAAGTCTGGAAAGAAAGTCAGCAAGGACATTCTTAGCACCGGGAATGTACTCAACAGAAAAATGAAAATCTTGTAGTTTATACTGCCACCTTGCAATTCTAGAAGTGGCTTTTCCACAACCTTTGGTCGTAAAAAGATCTACAAGGGGACGATGGTCCGAGCGTACAACAAAGTTTGTGCCATATACATACCTACGAAAGTATTCAATACCCCACCAGCAAGCTAATGTTTCTTTTTCAAGGGTGGAATATTTTGTTTCGGCACCCCGTAAAGGCCTTGATGCAAAAGCAATGGTGACAAAACCGTTGTGTTGCCTTTGCATCAAAACCGCACCAATGCCAACGTTGCTAGCATCTGTGACAATAAAAGATTTACAATTGGTGTCAAATGGTGACAAAGCAGGAGCAGAAATGATACATTTTTTGATAAAATTAAATTGGCATTTGCAGTTATCATCCCAAGTAAATTCTTGATGGTTCTTCATTAAATTGCGTTAGTGAGAAGTTTTATCAGAAAAAGATGGAATGAATTTGGCATAATACTCGGCTAAACCGAGAAAGGATCTAAGTTGATCTTTGTTGACAGGTTCAGGTGCATTTTCGATTGCCTTAACTAAACTCAATTTGGGAGAAATGCCCTGTTTACTAATGGAATGACCTAAATAGTCCACTGAATTCTTTCCAAATTTGCACTTTTCTTTAGTGAGGGTGAGACCGTTGTCTTGTAGGATGGACAGGACTTTAAACAAAACTTCAGAATGTTCACATTCGTCCTTACCAAAAACTAAAATATCATCCTGAAAATATAACACATTAGATACATTCTTAAACATGTTGTGCATTACACGCTGAAACACTGAGGATGCGGACACTAACCCAAAAGGCATTCTTTTATATCTGTATGCACCCTCAGTGGTTATAAACGAAGTCAGATGCTTACTATCATCATGAAGTGCTATCTGGTGATATGCGTTAGATAAATCCAATGTGGTGAAGATAGATGCATCCTTGAGCTTAGCGAACATTTCTCCAATATTGGGTAAAGGATGTCTATCCACCCACACATTTGAATTTAAATCGCGCATATCCACACACAAACAAATTTTCCCATTAGGTTTGTGGGCTACGACTACTGGCGAGAGCCACTCGGAGGATTCAATTTCCTCGATAACGTCTAAGTCGCATAACCTCTGAAGTTCTTTTTTTACAGATTCACGTAAGGCTAAGGGTATGTTGCGTACTTTATGTACTTTGGGAACAGCATTGTGTTTGAGAATAATTTTGTGTTTAAAATTTTTGAGTAGACCCAAAGTAGGGGAAAAAACCTGTGGAAAAATAGTTTCCCATTTGTTGTCGGGGGATACCTCAACAGAATTGATGAAGTCAGAGTAACCTAAAACTTGATCGGGGTGATTGGGATCAAGTTTCATCATCAATTCTCTCTGTTGTGGCCAACCCAGTAAGCATGATCCATCCTTAGCAACATAAACCTTAGCATGTATTGACTTGCCCTTAAATGATAAAGTGGAGGGAAAGTATCCAAATACATCAATGGGTTTTTTCCCATACCCCCTTAACTTTATGTCAGAGGGAAATAATGATATGACATCAGGAAATTCTTTCAGCAATACATCATCACCTATTAAAGTGTATTTTGCACCAGAGTCTGCCATGACTTTTATAGATTTGGACCCAATTTGAAGCATACAGAAGGGTGAGTCTTTTTTTTCCTCTCCAACTTCATAGACGTTGCAGATGTCGTCGTACTCGTCGTCATCGATGTCCACAGGTTGAACTTCAGAGAGTCTGGGGCGTCTAGGGTCAGAATTAGAATACTTCGATCTGTTGCGACTCTTACACATCCTGGAGAAATGACCTCTAGACTTACAATAGTTGCAAAATTGTCCTATAGCGGGACATCTCTTATCCGTTGCTACATGGCCAGGAAAGCCACATTTGAAACAAACAACATCCTTTCTGAAATTTTGATGTGAAGTAGAGGTCAACATAGGTTTGTTGGAAGAAAAAGTAGATGGGTTCTTCTTGATATTTTGGACCACTGATACACTAGCATTTTCGGAAGCAGATTCTTTAGGTTTTTTATCAGATAGTTCTTTTATGCCAAGCTTCATATCCTCAAATAGGTGAGCGATGTCAAGTGCTTTTGAAAGAGATAAGTCTTTTGCATCGAGTAATTTTTCTTGAAGCTTTACATCAGAGACGTTGTGCAAAAGTTGGTCTCTTAGCATTTGATCCTGGAATTGTTGATAGTTGCACTTTGCAGCCAGGATCCTTAAATCTTTGATAAAAGAATCAATTGGTTCAACGGGAAGTTGTTTTCTGCTAAGAAACTTGTGACGTGCCACCACTTCATTGACTTTTTTAATGAACTGTTTATCGAGCTGCATAATTGCATTTTCATAGACATCAACTTCTTCTTCAGACGAATTATCTAATGTCATTGGAGGTAAATGAGAAAGAATTTGTCTTCCTTCTGCGCCAAGTGAATGCTTAAGTATTGCAAGTTTGCGTTTGTCCGTGTAGTTCTCACCACCAATGGCTTCGAGATAGGCTTCAAATCCTTCACGCCATTGTTTCCATTCTAATGGTGGTTCACCGGGACTTGCCAAAAATGGCGGAGGAGCATTAAAACTTTCCATTGATATGCAGGAGAATGGATGGAAAAGCTGAAGAATGTAACTTTAACAGAGTGCAGAAAATGTCTTACTTAGGTATTGTGATGTCATAAACACAGTGGTAAAAAAAAAGTTCTTGAGAGGAATTATTCCTTGAAGGATAATACAAGAATTTCTTTGAAGAAAGGCTTTGTGATGTCACAATAGCAGATAGAACAGAGGTTGCTAGCACTTGCTTGTGCTGACGCTGCCTGGTTGCTTGTGCTGACGCTGGCTGGTTGGAATGCAGAGAATGTTGAGCGCATGCGTTTGCTCGCGCTGAAGTTTCCAGGCGCGTGGTAGAGCGCACGCGTCAACTAGCGCAGAGGAAAACAAAGCGAAAAGGATTAAAATGAAAATAATCTCACCGCTTAACGTGAAGAAAGCGGGATTTTCACCAAACTGACATCGATACGATAGCGAAGGCTCGGCAGACACAGAAGAGGGAATTCAGCATCTCATGATGGCAACGGTAATCTTGGTCCGGGGATACCGGGGCTGCGGGCTCTGAAGTCGCGTAGGTTCGTTCACACCAAGTCGCCAGTGAAGTATCCGTCAAAGAGAGAGACAGCCTGCTCACAATATAGTGGAAAGTGAGGATTTATTAAAGAAGCGAGAAAGAGACATGAAGAGCCCACGCCAACCGCTGCAGTGGAATCACTGGAATACCTAGGCACAGGATTCCACATTCCAGAGCATGCGGCGAGGCGAGCTCAGCAGGAAGCACGAGGATACAACAGCATGGTGTGGGGAGGTCGACATGTTTCAGCTAGATGGACTATTGGTCCAAGCTTTCTTCAGGACCAAGTGAAAACTGCGACTGCAAATCAAATAAACAAAATGGTGACTGTGTACACTATATACTGAATAGATCCTACCAGCTCCTCTGAGCCCAGATGTGTACTGGTGGTAATCCAGATCTTGCGGTATCTCCTAAAGAAAAAGAGAAGTGTACATCAGAAAAGAATTGTAGTGTCTAACGGTATCAGGGATACAGGAAACAAACACTAAGCACACAAACAGTGCGGTGGAGAAAATGTCTCCCCGCTAACCCAGTAGACAAGAGGTTCTACCGGTTTCAATGTGTCTACAATCACAAACAATTTAGAAACGTATTAACTCACCCAGCGTTGTGTGGGAGTATGCCTCACCTCACCCGGCACCCACTCGGGAAGAAGGAGGCCCGCTCTGTTAGGATGGAAATGTAATAAAGACCTCAGAGAGATATCAGAGGTGCTTGCGTGCATATAGTTACACATTTCCAATGATCTCCTAACAAAAACTAGTTGTATAAAAAAGAGACTCGACCTCATTTGAGCAAATGACTAAGACCATGCAGGGAAAAGTAGGGAGAAAGTCAAGACTAGAAAGACTATGCTTGGCAGTATGATGACTACGAAAAGGGGCAACACAATGAAGTGCCCTACTTGTCCGTCAGTACCTCTACACCAACATCCGAGAGGGAGTGGACGTAGCTGGCTGATGAACGCGCATGTCCTTTTATACCCATATTGATAGAATAATTGGCTGCGGCTGTTACAGGTGTTATTGATGGACATTTGCGCTGAATCAAAAGAGAAGACGCTATCACTAGTGCGCGCTTGCGCCGTGTAAGATGCTATATCGGCTGAGCAAGCTTGAACCAAGGAACACACGAGTGTGTCAACTCCACGCATGCGCCATGGAGTTATTGTCCATGCAGTTCTTCACTAAGGGCGCCAATTTAAGAGCGGTGTATGTAACTCACTAGAGATGTGAAACCACTCATATTGTTTGAAAATACAAGGTTCTTAATCTCAACGGATTTATTGTCTGAAACGAGACAATCATGAACAACGACACACCGGGACTAGTTGTTTACAGCGATGTCCACGGTAGGTCGTCACTAAGGCCCTGAATGTGGCTTTTCAGAAGAAAAACCCACTTCTGTTCCTTCTTGAATAGAAACTTAGACACCTCACTAATGTGAGGGGGAATGTATGGCTGTTCGAGGATAACCCACTTCATTTCGTCAGCCGTGTGTCTATGATCTAGGAAATGGTTTGTGAGTTTGGTGGCCTGTTTACGACATCTGATGGTAGTGTTGTGTTCCCCAATTCTCAATTTAATTTTGCGAGTAGTATAACCGATGTATCTTAAGGAACAAGGACAGGTAATCATGTAAATGACGTTGTCGATGTTACAGTTTGTATGATTTTTAAGGACCCACGTCCTACCTGTCCCTATTTCGACTGTGTTGGTTTTAGCCGTCTGAGGGCAGACACTGCATGACTCACACGGGTGATGACAAGAAACCGGTGGGAGACCCCATAGGGTTGTGGAACTGTCAGTGTTAGATATCCTAGGTCTGGTATGGACAAGAGTGTCTCGCAAGCTTGGTGCCCTTTTGAATGCAAAGAGAGGTAAGGGGATATTGGCATCAGTGGTGTTTAAAATCCCCCAATGTTTGCGAACCGATTTTTGAATGTTGTTGGACATTGCATTGAATGTACTAACAAACGTAAGCCGTTCTGTTGGTGGTTTAGGTGGACGTCTCTCAATCAATGCCTCGCGGTTTTTGTTTGAAGCACGTTTCCATGCTCTGTTTACAAGCTGTTTAGGCTATTGACGCTCCTGTAGGTGGGTGGCTAGTACAGTTGCATGTTTCTTAAACAAGTCCTTCGATGAACAGTTCCTCTTAACTCGGAGGAATTGACCCACGGGGAGTTTCTCCCTAAGGGAACGTGGGTGGTAGCTGTTAAAGAGCAAAAGTGAGTTTCTCGCCATGGGTTTCGTGAAGAGCTCGCTTTGGAGACTCCCAGCTTCAGGAAAGATGGATAAATCCAAGAAGGAAAGTCTTTCATGACTGTATTCTAGCGTAAATTTGAGGTGTGGATTGCGTTCATTGAGCCATAGATGGAATGACTGGACTTCTGTTACTGAGCCTCGCCATACCACCAGAACATCATCTATATACCTCTTCCATAGCACCAGATGATCGAAAAATGGGTTGCTATGGTTGAGGATGTGGTTCTGTTCAAATTGGTGTACATAGAGGTTGGCGAGGCTCGGGGCAAAAACACTCCCCATGGATGTCCCGGAGATCTGAAGGAACAGTTGTTCTTCGAATTTGAAGAAATTTTTCTTCATGGCCAGTTCTGCACAGGATAAGATAAAGTTTACTGGAGTAATGCTGTCAAGGTCCTCTACCGACAATAGACTTCTTATTGTGTCCAGTGTGTCTTGTTGAGGTATACAGGTGTAGAGCGATTCTACATCAAAGCTGACCAGCAGGTCAGTCTCTACATTATATTCTATAGTTGGTAACAATCTAAGAACATCCGCTGTATCCTCTAAATAAGACTGTTCTAGATGAAAACCCTTGTCTTCTAGATTCGTTGCCCGAGACCTCAAGTATAGCTAAGGATGACTGGCTTACACTGTTCAATCTAAAGAAATCAGACACACGCACCTCTATCCATGGAACCATCATGGCACAGTACCTTAGAGGGAAATGTGCCCCGACAGGCCTTATCGTCACGAACACACCTAGGCTCTTTCTGACCGATAAAGTTTTTTTACGTGACTGGTCCCTAATTGCGTGGCGCTGCACGCGGGACTGGTTAATTCCCTCTTTTACCTGTAACAACTAGGAAGCTGCTGATTCAGGGCCTGATAACATCCCGATTGGATTACAGCAATGCCATTTTTCTGGGCACCCCTGAATCCACTTTTAAGAAACTCCAGCAGGTCCAAAATGCGGCGGCAAGGCTGCTTATGGGCATTCCTAGGACACAATCAGCGAGACCTGCCTTAAAGGTGCTGCACTGGCTCCCAGTTCGGGAGAGACTTATATTTAAGGCACTCTGTACAGCCCATAAAATTCTTCTGGGGAAAGGTCCCCCTATTCTAAAGAATTTAGTGGTCCCATACAAAGCGAGCAGAACGCTGCGCTCTGACCACAAACATCTTCTTTTAGTCCCCAGAGTTAAAAGGGCCCGCACGGGCGGGAGAAGATTCTCTTTTAACACAGCGAAGTTGTGGAACTCGCTCCCTTTAAAATTACACGCTGAGACCTGTACATTGCGGTTTCGCAAATGTCTTAAAACCTTTCTGTTTCCTGCTTGAGTGCATCAAGCTGGCCGTTTTTATCATCTGATGGTGTCTGGATAAGCGGTGGGATGCCCAAGGGTAACTGCGCGCTATATAAAATTTTAAATAATAATAATAATAATGTACCACTTGCTTAATGTATAGGCAGACTTTTCTTTCGGCCTTGGTGTGGGGAAACAGCAGGAGGGCAGAATCTTGGCTGGTTTAATCACAATGGGCTCCAGCAGTGAAGCCTTTGATGTGGAACTAGACACTGAAGAATAAACTGTGGCAGGAAAAGGCAAAGAAGCTAAATGCACAGGAAAGACAATCCAAGGAGAAGCAAAAGGAGCAGAGAGGAGAAACAGCATCTTAAGCAGAAAAAGAGTTACATTTTCAAAGGAGGGGAAGGAAGCCTGCCCCTCAGATGAAATTATTATGGTTGAGGAGTACATAATTCAATTTTGACTGACTATTTTGAAATATGGGATGGAAATATCAAGCTCTCAGAGCACCAAGGCAGCTTATTGAGGACATGTAGATCAGAAATATACCTGGACAGAAAGAATGGACTTCAATTGATTCAAAGTGAGGGGTTCAAGTTATGGCTTGCCTAGCTAACCAGAACGTGTGAATGTTAGTGTATTTTCTAGGTCACCCAGGCCCTCGTCACCAGCCGGCTGGACTACGGAAACACCCTCTATGCCGGAACCACAGCCAAGCTACAGAAAAGACTACAACGCATCCAGAACGCCTCCGCCCGACTCATCCTGGACATCCCCCGACGCAGCCACATTTCCGGCCACCAGAGGAACCTGCAATGGCTCCCCGTCAAAAAGAGGATCACGTTCAGGCTCCTCACCCACGCACACAAATCTCTCCACAACCTGGGCCCCAAGTACCTCCACGACCGCCTGACCTTCCACACGCCCACCCGCCAGCTACAGTCCGCTAGCCTCGCCCTCGCCGCCATACCACGCATCCGAAGAGCCACCGCCGGAGGCAGATCCCTCTCCTACCTGGCGGCTAAGACATGGAACTCCCTCCCCATCCACCTTCGGCTGACCCAGGACCACCTCGCCTTTAGGAGAGAACTCAAGACCTGGTTGTTCGAGCAATAGCGGCCCCCTTCCCCCAAGCGCCTTGAGACCCTTCCGGGTGAGTAGCGTGCTATACAAGTGTTATGATTGATTGATTGATTATTTTTCAGTTTTAATATGCAACCATAACTTTACTTAACTAAGGTTTTTAAAGTGTAGATCTAAGGGGCATATTCTCAACAACTAGTGATATTTATCGCTAAATAAGCTTAGCGTCATATTTTTTTATCGCCGCGCATCGCCGGATTTTATCACAGATTTTTATTGCATATTTTATTAGCAACGTTTATCTCCAAAGCGATAAAATATCCGGCGATAGCGGCGAAATGTGTGAATATTGCTGGAAATCCAGCAATTTAAAGCTATGCAAGTAGGTTAATGAGTCTAGTTACGGGCTAAAGTTCAACCGGAGCCTAGAACCGGAGACTGCCTGTGTCACAAACTGCACTGTCAACTAAAGACAGACCTGTGACCTGACTCTTGCACTCTCACGTGTCCCGATTGTATGCACTCTGCTGTAATCATAGCAACCTGTAAAAGTTTCAAAACAACGATTTTCGACTGAAGTCTATCTCGCACCATTTACTTGTTTTATTGCATCCACTAGCATCACCCCGATAACTGGACACCCTTGAACGCTTTCATAATATTGCTGGAGTGTGTTTTCTGGCTTTAGCTTAACCTCTGTCCCTAAATCCAATAAAATATTACATTTTTATTTTTTCACAGGCAGAAATGTAAATGTAAAATGTAAATTGATACTTGTATAGCGCACTACTCACCCGCAAGGGTCTCAAGGCGCCTGTACCGCTGTGGAACCCATCATGGCTTTCCCTGTGAGGCGTCCACTCCTGGGCACCCCCAAGGTGGAGATTAAGCAAGCTATTGCCCAGTTACAGAGTGGGACTCTATGATTGGAATAGGCACCGAGGCGAGAATGATCAAGTCCGTGGAATGCTCAAGACCCGCCGAGGCGGGGAATTGAACCCTGGTCCCAGGCTAGACATCTGCATCAGGGTCTGCCGCTCTAACAATTGAGCCACACTTCTCCAGTTCCATACAGTGTTTGTTCTCACTCACAACACCTTTTGAAAACACTCAGTTTATTCAGTGAAGCCACAGAAATCTGGCATTGCTTTGACCCCTCCTGCAATCCATGTGTCATCTCGATTACCTTTATTAATTGTTCATGTGCTGGTCGTACAAATCTCTTTGCGGCTGGCCTTGATGTGCCATCCAGCTGCCTTGCCGGTCCTCCAACTTCAGTGTTTTATTGTGGATAGAGCGTATAGCTGAACATTTAAAAAAGCGTATCTTTCTGGATGTAGAGTTATGCATAGATTAATTTTCCTTTCATGGTATTTAAGCATCAGGGTTCGGGAGTCAAGTTGGTTAGTTACTCAAAGTGTAACTCATTCTTTTTGATGGTGCAATATTGTAAGTGCGCAGCGTTCATGGTCCCTTTGAGATCGGTTACATTAAAACCTATTTTATTAGCACAAACACCCTACACTTACTATACACACAACGACTGGAGAAGAGAGAAAACCAAAATAAAACTTCTTGCAAAGGCAAGACCGATTGCCGTTGCCAATGCTTGTTCTTACTGCTGGCAGTATGTTCAGTGACCTTTATTATTTCACTCATGCGTAATTATTCCAATCTTGGTTTTGTTTACATCATTATTCTTTGCCTAGCACGTGCTGTGGTTGCTTAATAGTTGCTTTCAGCCAAGTGTTGGTGCCTTTTGTGTGGGACATGCCACACTTTGAAGTGCACGTCGGGTCCAGCTAGAGCCATTGCACATGAGCAGACTGACTCATCAACCTGTTCTTCAGTGTGCGTTCATTCCTGTTACATGTGGCAGGAGGATCATATGCTGACAAGAAGATGGTGTCAGATCGGTGATTGAGGGTGGCCTATCCTGACATGATATTGGTGGTCCGTCATCAAAAGACCATCCAATAAACAGGCAGAGTTAACTGTGAGAGAAAGACCTCATTCTGATTCTTATTGGGCTCAATCCAACAATGATTTGGATGTAGTAGCTTATTCTATAGAGTCTGATGTACAAGATTACTTTGATCTTATTGGTTTGGACACATCATATAGCCCCCTCCTTGTACTCTCTGGACTTATAATTGAATTGTTATGCGTGAACTATTTGAGCTTATGTTTATTTTACTACCCATGTTTGATTTATGATCTGATTGTTATCTTTCCCTATAACTGTAAAGCGCTCTGGTATCCTTCGGGATTTAGTCCGCGCTATATAAAACTTTATAAATAAAAATAAAAAATAAATCTCAAAATACCCCAGAAAAAAATTATATATTCTCAGTCACATATCAAAATGTGTTGCTCAATGGGGAACCTTTGTTTAACCCTTCCATACTATTTCACCTGCTATCAACAGATTGGTCAACTACTTCTCATGTTGAAGAGTACATTTGAGCAAGAATCAGAACCCTTATAGACAAACTCAAGAGAAAGAAACAAAAAACAGAACATCTTCGTACTATCATTGTGGAGCAAGTTTTAGCTAGGATGGAAGGAATGCATAAATTAATCTCAGCCAAAGGTGATGGCTCCGTGCCACTATCCAGTACTTTGTTTTTCACCCACCCTTCCACTCTAGACAGGTGCCTGTATTCTGCAAATCAGTACTGACCCAACTCCTAATTGGAATAGTCCCTCCTGAACTGCCAGATGAGCACCCTTCAGAAGGGAACAAAGCAACGCCAGACCGGTTTTGGTTTGTAGATGTACAGTGGGCCAAAAGTGATGAATTGAAATGCTACTAAGAACAATTGCCTGCCAGTGTTTAGACAATTTGTAAGCATTCCTTCCATCACCTTTTGTATGTTTGATGTAACACCATAAGTGGTCAAGGGGATGCACAAACATGGCTCCCTTTTCACTGTACCCCAGGATCCAAGCTATACCTCTCTGATTAAGCCTAAATAGGCCAAAAACGGTCTGGGGTTGCTTGTGTTGCTTTCTGGAGGGACGCTTGTGTGGCCGTTTGGGTTGGACTGTTCTCATGAGGAGCAGTACAGTACTTATTGCATATGATGGGACACTGTCTAGAGTGGCACAACGGGCAAAACAACGAAATGACGGGGTGGCATGCTACCCGGAGCGATTGCAAGTGGTTAGACTACTTGCAAGCATTCCTCTCATCACCTTTTCTGTCTTTTGTTAAATGCCCTAAGTAGCCCAGGGTAATGCCAGACGTTAGCCCCTTGCTCACTGTGTGACAGGGTCCAAGAAATACCTCACTGATGAGACCTAAGTAGGCTGAAACAGGCCTGGGGTTACTTGTGCTCCCTTCTGGAGGGGACCTCTCATGGCTGTATGGGATGTAGTGATCCCATAAGGTACAGGGTCAGTACTGATTTTCATAAAGTGAGTCTCTGTCGAGAGTGGCACAGTGGGCAAAAAACAATGGGTTTTTATGTTACCCAGAGAGGTTCGACTAGTTGCAAGCATTTCTGCCATCAACATTTGAGTGTTCAAGTTCTATTGATGCCTGACACACACCATAAACTTTTAACTTTTTCACATCATATAGGAAAGACCCGAAGAAAGGAATCAAATTAGCCTGGTTGGCGTGCTAATATACATTATTAGATTATATGGGTCTGATTATAAAAGTATTTGAGATGCCAGAACAAGGTAAAGTGGGAGTGTCACAATTTGTCCTTTAGAGTTATCTAATTGGATCCAACACATTATTTGATTTATTGGCAATGCTACTTAGGCACTTTCCCTAGAGCATTACAAGTTTTTTCTCATGAAATTGGATCCCCACGTTCTCAGAGCTAGCAACTTAAAATGAATGTCCAGCTGCAAACGTTTTTTGTTGGGAGAAAATTTCATTAACAAAATCTTCTGATATAGAAGTAACTTTCAGTTCTATAGAAATAGCATAAGTATTGTTTAGAAAAATGTTTAGCCTTTGTCTTTTTCAAGAAATGGCAGAAAGTAGGTCCCGTTTTCCAAATAGAGGCAAATTTGGATTCCATTTCAAAAGACCAACCTTTTACCTGCAAAGATGCAGGTGTCACAAACTGGTTCAGAGATCTGCTATTAACAGTAAGTGAGACACAAATTCCTTTCATTTGGGCTTGGTGGATCTGTTCAATAGCTTTGTTCCTACACATATTGCACCAAGTCAAAACAGATCCTTGCATTCTCCAGACTGTCATGTCAGAAATAATTTTTCAGTGATCCCATTCAAACTTTCTTTCCTCGCTCGATGCATCTTTTCGGAAGCCTATTTGATAGCTTAAGAAATGCAATATTTATTGTTAAACTACATTCAGTCTACCAGATTTTCTAAGCAACCTTTTCCTAGAAAAGGGGAAAAAATAAATTACATCCGGTAATAAATCTGCATCAGTTCAACCAGGTTGTCCTATTGTGGTGTTTCCAGATACAAACAATTTTTCATCTCAGAGGCTATCTTCAACCTTTTGATTTGATGGTTCGGTTGGACCACAAATATATTTACCTATTAGTTCCCATCTTTCCACCTCATTGAAAGATTTTCCTATTCCAAAGGGGAAACAAGCTTTGTCAGGTAACAGCACTTGCTTTTGGTCATTTATGAGGTCCTTGGTGTTTCACCAAGTTTCTCAAACATCTGGTGCTCATCTTAGATTTCAAGGCATTCGTATGTTAATCTACCTGGACGATATTCTAACAATGTCCCAGGACAAAAGGATTCTCACGTCTCAGTAACAAACATCTATTCTTCTTCTGGAAAGTTTGGCTGTTCCTAGAAATCTCTTTTCTTTCCAGTCCAAGCAATAAGGTTTCTAGTATTTTTGGTGGATTCAACATCCTGTACACACTAACACCCAGAGCTGATGCATCTGCCTGGCTGCTATTCAATAAACAGCAAGAAAGACAGCCTAATACTCGCATCTGTGTCTTTAATAAAATTAGAACTTTCCTACATTAACATTTGTAAAATCTGCATTTATCATCCATACCCGCACGGCTTCTGAGGAAATAGTATTCAAACATTTGAAACTACCTGACAATTGTAGGAAGATCATTAATGTGACAGGAAGACAATGTCTGAGATACAGCTAAATGGATAAGGCGCTTGGATAAGAAAACATCAAAACAGTGTGTCTGAGCCCAGACATTAATTGGACTCTTTGGGTGTTTTCTTGGGCTAATGAAAATCCAACTAGCACCTGGCAGCTTGCTGGAGCATAGGCACCATGCCTTTCTTTACCAATGCTCCCTTTTGACAGGTAAGCAGTGGGAGACCAATGAGCTGTCTGAAACTGAATCAAGATGCAGCGATTTGAAGGGGGGAACTTGGATCAAATGGAGCCTCTCCCTTCTAGACCCATTACCTTGTTCGTTTCTACTGGTGGATTGGTGGATGGATCACCTTCCAGCATATAAACAATTAAAAGCATTTTGCTGTTTTTCTATGTGTGCTGCGTTGTGCCGCACACATGGAAACAGCAAAAACGAGGAGAAATTAAACATTTCTCCTTGTTGCACATGTTTAAGACCAGGTTTTCCCTGTTCTTAATTTTGGCAATACCCCATATTTACGACATCATTGTAAATATGGGGCAGCGTCAAAATCAATGGGTGTTATGGTGGAACACCCATCGCAACACCCATTGCCCTCCCCTTTCACAATAAGTCTTTCCCTTGTTTCAGACCCGCAAATTTTGGTTGTTACTATAGATGGTTAGGGGATTTATTCGCGCAGGTCTTTAAATGTCCCTTGGACCAGTTTCTTAACTGGTAGTGATTTTTAGCATGAAAGGGGGCCTTATTTACAAGGCAGCGATAAGCCACGTTAAGAACTCTGCCTTGTAAAGAAGGCAAAGCACATATCGCTACAGGAACTGACGTTCCTGTGGCGATAGGACCTTGTAAATATGCACCAGGGTTTCTACTCTGCGTAATTTGTTTCCCTTTCTTGGAGAGAAAATGGGTCCAAATATGCACATATGTACCACTTGCTTAATGTGTAGGCACAACTTTCTTGCGGCCTTGGTGTGGGGAGACAGCAGGAGGGCAGAATATTTGCTGGTTTAATCACAATGGGCTCCAGCAGTGAAGCCTTTGATGTGGAACTAGACACCGAAGAATAAACTGTGGCAGGAAAAGGCAAAGAAGCTGAATGCACAGGAAAGACAATCCAAGGAGAAGCAAAAAGAGCAGAGAGGAAAAACAGCATCTTAAGCAGAAAAAAGAGTTACATTTTCCAAGGAGGGGAGGGAAGCCTGCCTCTCAGATGAAGTAATTATGGTAGAGGAGCACATAATACAATTTCGACTCACTAGTTTGAAATATGGGATGGAAATATCAAGCTCTCAGAGCACCAAGGCAGGCTATTGAGGACATTTAAATCAGAAAAATACCTGGACAGAAGGAATGGACTTCAATTGATTCTAAGTGAGGGGTTCAAGTTATAACTAGCTAACCAGAACGTGTGAATGTTAGTGTATTTTTCAGTTTTAGTATACAACCATAACTCTACTTAACTAAGGTTTTTAAAGTGTACATCTAAGTTTTTCTGAACATACAGTGTTCTAATCAAAGCTACCTTTAACCTAACTTTTACCTTTGTTTTTTATATGTATTTATATACATATGCAGATGTAGTAATGGTTCCGCCATATTATCTATAGAGAAGGCAGTTTGTGATTTAGCTATAACTTTAGACAGGTCTGCAACAAATTTGGCTCTCACTTAGCTCAAAAAGCTAAGGTCTGACATGCATAATTTAATGCATTTCTATCTAGGGGGAAATAAGGTAATAAGGGTGCAAAAATATATTTTACCCCAGTCTGGTGGCTCAGTGGACTAATGCGTCCACTGCAGGAGCCTGTGTTCGACCTCATGGTCATAGGTCCAAATCCCAGCAGGTCCACTCACCCTTTTGTCCATTTGAGGTCGATACAATGAGTACCATTGAGTTGGGTAACAATAATCATCTGTTATTCAACGCCAAGAAACCTCCGGGTGAACGTGCACTTTACAAATACACGGTGTGTTATGTTATAACTGGTGAATTTCTGTTTTCTTTAGTTCAGAATGTTAATGTTATCACTGACATATTCACCTAACTATAACGTTTCCATAGCCTTTGTTTTTTTTCAGTGCATTTTTAAGGTTTAAAAAAAAACAGATCCCTTTATCACACATAACTATAAAGTTATTTTAACCTTTGGCTTTTTCAGTGAATTTCTAGTTTTTATTTAATGTAAAGTAATAGTTAATTACCATACGTAAAAGCAACATCCCACCTTCGGCCATGTGTGGTGGGGGTTGGTTATAGGGTCTGGCCCTGGGTATCCCATCCTCCAGGGCCAGTCTTTTTAAGGAAGTGAAGGGGTAAGGTTTTATGGGGAGGGAGGCACGTGGCCCCCCTTCTCGGTCCAATTTCAGCCATTGGGTACCCCATCTCCCTATGTTAATATTAGGGGAAAGGGGCATGTGGCCTCCCTCCCTGCACTGATTTTGGACCCGGTGGCCGCAAATTCAGGGCCCAGTGTTGATATTAGGGGAGGGCGGCACATGGCTCCCCTTCCCGGGCCAATTTTGGCACCAGGGACCCCATTCCCCAGGGCACAACAAAAGGGAAAGGGGGGCAAACGGACTAGCCCCCCCTGGGCCAATTTTGGCCCCAAGGTCTCTATCCTCCGGGGACCGGCAGGATTCTGAAGAGAAGGGGGCACATGACCCCCCCCCCCCTCCAAGGGCCAATTTCAGCCCCGGGGACCCAGTACAGTTCTGAAGAGGACAGGAACATTCATCCCCCTCCCCGGGCCAATTTCAGCCATGGGACCCCCATAGCCAGGTGCCTGCCACAATTCTGAAGAGATGGGGAGCATTCAGCCCCCTCTCCGGGCCAATTTCGAACCCAGGGACCCCATCCCTCAGGACCCAGCACAATTCTGAAGGGGACAGGGCATGCAACCATCCTCTCCTGGCCGATTTCGGCCCAGGGCCTACATCCCCCAGGGCCTGGGACCATACTGGTGGATGCCCTAGGTGGGCATGAGGGCCAGGCCCACCCTGACCTGGAGCTCAAACAACCTAGGTATAGGTTAATTCAAGTGGCACGGGACCCGTCTGGGCATAGGCATCACACTTAGGGCGTCAACTGCAGTAACAAGAAGGCAATGGATGGAATACTTGAATTAATCTCAGCCACTGGCAATCACTGGGGCTGCATCCCAATCCATCGTTTTTCACCCACCATGCTACCCTAGTTTGGACCCAGTTGTGGGGTGCTTCTTCTTCGGTTCAGGGAGGACCTGACCTGGCAGTTCAGGTTGGACTGTTTTCATGAGAGGCAGGGTCAAGACTGATTTGCACATGGCTGGGTCCAAACTGAGGTGGCATGGTGGGTAAAAAATGATGGATTGAGATGTGCAACTAGAACCAAGCTATACTTGGCTGAAGAGCCCATTACAAGGGTGAAACCAGTCCTGGGTTGCTTGTGTTTCAGTTCAGGGAGGACCTGGCCTAGCAGTTCGGTCAAGACTGATTTGCACATGGCTGGGTCCAACATGAGGTGGCATTTTGGGCGAAAACGATGGATTGAAATGCAGCCCTGAGTGATTGCCAGTGGTAAAATTAGTTCATGCGTTCCATTCACCACCTTGTTATTTTTGCATTTGCGCACTAAGTTCACCGGGTATGCCCAGACATGTGTCTCACCATGCCACTGAAACCAAACTATACCATGCTGAAGAGCCCTTAACAAGGGCGAAAAAGGTCCTGAGTTGCTTGTGTTCTGGTTCAGAGAGGTCCTGGCCTGGCAGTTCGAGCTGGAGTGTTCCCATGAGTAACAGGCTCAAGACTGATTTGCATATGGCTGGATCCAAACTGAGGTGGCATTGTTAGCGAAAAATAATGGATTGGGATGGGGTCTGGGCGGTTTCCAGCAACTCGGATTAATTCACGCTTTCCATCTTATCACCTTGTTTTTGCATAATAGAATTGTGGAGGGTGTCCTTATATGGTCTTAACTCATCATCACAACAAATGCAAAGTGATAAAAGCCTCAGTTTGGCAAGCTCTGCAAGAGTCCTCAATGCAAGATCTAACCTTAGGGGTAATAGAAAAAAATATATACCTCAAATAACTAAAAAAAAACACATATCCCCTCACATTTATAAACCTCTGTTTTCATGCCTCCTTTAACATCTCAATGCTTATTTACTCAAACCTAATCAGCAGGAAAGGCTTTAAACTCAATAGCTCCTATTCAAACAAAATGGTGTTCAGGAGTGCCTCACTTTTGTTTTGAATAAAAAATATCAGCACTCTAGTTCTTCATTCAAACTCTGTGGTGATGCTGGAGTTAGTTACTAGAACGTTAACTTGCAGACTGCTTCTGATGTTGGAAGTACATTTTTGACTCTGCATGTCAGAATGATTTACTAAAGTGGTTGAGGAATATATTTCAGAACTCATAGAAATTGTGACATTATTTTAGCTTTCTAGAACACTAACCGTCATTTATTTCTACGTCAAAGAGTAACCCTTCCTTTTTTCATTTACTGAAGTATGCTCTGTAGGAAATGTTTTTAGTTTTACAGCTTTGATTCAGTCAAGATGGCATGCAGGTGTGCCACACTTGTGTCATAAATATAGACTTTTAGTCCCTAGTCGCTCAATAGAACTTGGTAAAGCCGTAATTCATCACAAAGGAGTTAACTGACAGGCTGGTAGTGGTGTTGAAACTACGCTTCAGTCTGCATGTCAGTGGACAAGGAAGATATTTCCTCATTTTATCTTTTTAGAGCATTAACCACAATTTCTACTATAATGTTGACAGCGTGTTAAAAGTGTTCTATTTCACCCCCCCCTCTTTTGCAGGTGTGTATTGGTAGTTTCCATGTTTTGTCCTCATGTATAAATAAATCCTATGTGCCGTCATGGGGCAGTAGTGTGCACGGTGTGCAGATCATAATAGCGTGTCTGAGTATTCTATGCTGCGCAGCCTGCTTTGGGCCTGACACAACATTTTGACAACTAGAAGTTGGACAAGCTGCTTGCCCATCTCCTGGACCTGGTAAGGACAGGTCTACTCTGTCAGCCTTCCTTATCTGCTGATCTGCTGATCCTGTCTATGCTGACAGCTGTTTCACTGTAGATGCGTGGTTGCTAGAAATGGAGGTCCACCGCCCCATAGTGGTGAAAAATCAGTACCACCATCCCGGATGTGAGCTACACGCTGAAGATGCTACATGCCACTCCACCACATACAGATAGAGTAAACAACAAGCTTCCAGCCCCAATTGCACCTAAAGTGATGTACTACAACATCCATCATCGTGATCCAAAGATAGTGTCATGTACTAAAGGTATGGCAGCATTGCCTCTCCCTGGAGTAGGAAGGAATTAAAGGTGGGTGCTCCCGAGAGAATGCATGCAAAACCCCAGCAATGGGAAAAAAGTCCCACATCTCAGAACCTTATTCAGAAGAATTGGGGGCATAATTGTAGTGGCCAGAAAGTTGAAAAGTAATTACAACAAAGCCAGGTGCTGAATCTCACTATGATGCACAATTCTGCTGTAGTATTTTGTGAGTTAGAGATGATAGAACTCTTTTGATTTCTGACGGACTTCGTAGAACAGTGGTAAGTGCATGGGTGTGGGTGATAGAATTCATGAGGTTGAATGTACAGTTAACGGTTACACGCTGCGGAATAAAGACATTTAATACAAAGCTCTGTGAGTGGCGTGATCCTTTGGCAGGCAGTGGAGGGTACAAAAACTGGCGACGAGCTAGGGGATTACGTAAACCCTGCAACCCGAAGAACTGAAAGTGCTCTCCCGGAGAGTATGCTGTGCTCTAGCAAACTGCTTGTGCCACACGTGTGCCTCAGTCTAATTGAAAATCGTCGGTTGCCATATGTGGAGGCAAAGCTCCACTCCAGCCAGTGAAAGCCGTATGAAGAAAGTGAAGGCCTTACAGAAAGTTTAATTTGTCATCAGCTAGAAATTTGCTGGAGAAGTCGAGACAAGAGCTACTATGCCACAGCCTACCCAGAGCAGTCATTCATACAGTATGAAAACGCTAAAGGCAGCGACAGCCAGGTACAGAGAGGCACTAAAGACAATGATAGCCAAGTGCAAAGAAGCACTAAAAGCAGAAAAATTTCTGACGCAAAGAAACACTAAAGGCAGTAATAATCAGGTATGGAAAGTGCAACAAGCAGCGAGAGCCAGGTGCAAGAGAATGCTGAGTACAAGCAGATACATGCAGAGATACATTACAGGTGGTGATAATCAGCTATATAGAGAGTACAATCATGCTTATCAGAACCTGAGTAAAAAGAGCCATCGGACCACAGCACCAGGTGCTGCAACCCAAGCAGAAGCAGAAGAACTGGGTTGTGTTTATGAGGCTGGTGAATCACATCGGACCAACTGGAAGGCAGTGAGAGGCAGTTGGAATAGTGACACTTTTCAATGGATTATGAAAAGAGCACAGATTATGGCGCACTGCATTCTTGAAACCACTGCCTCCTTTCAATACCACCAAAAAGCAAAACATTGGCAACAGAAGTAACCGACAAGAATATTACTTTTTAATAGTCTGTTGGGTTTACAGTAGGATAGGGTGAGAAGGTAATTAGGTTATAATTAATTACAATTATTTTTTAGATTTTATTTAATTATATGATTGATATTTAATATGTAAATTAGGTAATACTGATTTATTTTTGCTATGTTATTTGCAAGCTGTTAGGTTTGTAGGGGTATGGGGTGGTTAGATAGTTAAGTAATAATTAACAATGAATTCATGTTTATTACATTATTTAATTGATTTTTAATGTAATTTACAGAATGCTTATTTATTTTATTTATATTTTAGTTGTGGGCTGCTAGGGTGATAGGGGTCTAGGGCGGGAAGTTAATTAGGTAATTAACAATGTATTAAATGTTAATTGATTTTTAATTATGTAAAATATTCAATACTGATATATTTTAATTTGATTTTAGTTGCAGGATGCTAGGTTTGCTGGGGTATAGGGTGAGAAGTTAATGAAACAATAATTAATTGACTAATATTTGTAAGTGAATTATTTAATTGAATATTAAATATGTACATTATGGAATAGTTATTTATTTTAATTATATTTCAGTAGCGAACTGCTAGGTATAGAAGGGTCTCGACTGGGAAGGTGGCGAAATCATAATCAATTAAAAATGAATTATTAATTATTTAAATGATTTTAAATGTGCAAATTATGGAATGCTTATGTTTTTGCGTAAAATTTTAGGAGTGGGCTGCTAGGTTTGCACGGATATAGGATGGGAACATAATAATTGAATAACAATTATTTATTAATTGATAATTATTTTATTGAAAAGTAATTGAGCAAATTCATTGTTTTAGTTGTTTTATTACATACAATTATTATTATTATTATAGAGTTTTATAAAGCGCATGGTTACGCGCCCCGGCGTGTCCCCGCGCAGAGAGCGAAGTATGGAGTATTCAGATCAAGAGGTTACAGCAGAGCTAGGCGGAAGAGGTAGGTTTTTAGTTATTATAATACAATATAGTTATTATAATTAACATGTATTTTCCATGTTAATTAATAATTTTTATATTAAGAGTATTTCTACATTCTGTAGTAGGGGATCTCTGTGTATAGTCATAATCTAGTGAATAGTCCCGCCCATGTGCGTGGACCCCGGAGCAATCAAAAATAATCTCTAAAGTGTCCAAAAAATGCAGAACTGCACAGACACTTAAGAGAGAATTTAAAGACATATAATGCAGCCTATAAAAGGCTACACTGTCCAGTACTTCAGCTAGAAATTCCACCAAAAATCCACAAAAACAGCAAAGCCTGTCCAGATTTCCTTAGTCTTCAGTACAAACCCCTCTGGAAGATAGAGAGGAAGGCATGGACAGACAAGCCCCATAGGCTGCCATTATGTGGCTCAGAATAGGATACTGTGCCTTTAAGAGAACTTTCCAGAACTTCACAGTATCCCAGAATGCCTTGCAGGTCTCTCTTACTTTCAGTTCTTTTTTCCAGCTCCTGCAAGCAGGACCCTGGAGCATTGAGCTCTCCCTTTTCAAGGGTTTTGTTGGTGTTTTTCACTAAATTCGATTTTGTGTACTTTTAAAGTACTTTGGTGACTTTCTTCTTGGTTTTTTGCACCCTTTTGTGTTCCATAATGCCTGCATTATTTGACAAATGCCCGGAGTGCTCCAGGAAGAAGGCCAGGACAGACCCCCATGAGGTCTGTATCCTCTGCCTTCCCTCTTCCCACATCCCTGAGGAGTGTGAGATCTGCCAAGGTTTCACTGGCAGGACCCTGAAGGACAAACTGAAGATCAGGCTTCAGGGACTAGAAGAAAGAAGACAGAAGACGCAAGGTGGTTCTGGAGGGGCTTCATCTGCCCATGCTGAGGCCCCTGGGGGGCTCCCCGGGGGCAGGAAGCCCAGCACACGTCCCCATTCTCCGTCTGGGTCGGTGGCACCCACCAAGACGTCGAGGGGGAAGTCCAAGGCCGGCTCCCCATCTCCCCAGGGCTCTGGGTCGAGAAAACGTCGCCCGTCGACGTCGAGGGACCTGCATAGGCCGCCGTCGAACACAGAGACTTTGTCATCGTCGCTGTCTTCGGCGTCGACGTCGAGCTCTCGGCGTCGACAGGATTGGCGTCGACGCTCGCCGCCGAGGCGATACCGTCGATCGCCGTCAAGACACAAGGCTTCATCGTCGTCGAGGGGATCCTCGTCGTCGAGCCCGCCGTCGACGCAGAAGCGCTCGCCAGCGAGACGGAGGCGTTCGCCGTCGAGGCGTAGGAGGTCGAGGTCGACGTCGAGACGCTCCAAGGCGACGTCGAGGCGGTCGCCGTCGAGGCGCAAGAGGTCGCCGTCAAGGTGCAAGAGATCGCCGTCAAGACGCAGAGGGTCGTTGTCAAGATGGTCCGGGTCGACGTCGAGACACGGCAGCCGTTCAACGCCGAAGAGGAGGAGACGGTCAACGCCGAAGGGTCGCTCGACGTCGAGGGGCCGACGGTCGTCGCCTGAACACCGGTCGAAGGATCGTACTACGCGGCCTAGGGCTGTGGGGGGCTCCCCTCAGCCCGGGAAGGATGGTGGGTCACCGGGATCGGTGTACTCGGAGGTGTATACTCCAAAGAAGTCTGTTCCGCCTCCTCCTCCGCTACCTAGAGGCCCGCGTCCGAGGACTCCTACCCCTCCTCCTTTGCCTCCTCTGCCTGAAAAGCCTCCACCGGTTCCGCCGCGGTCGGTCTCGTTGCCCGATCTCCCGACCCCTCCTAAGAAAACTCCTAAGTCTAAGGAACCACGTAAGCCCAAGTCGGCCACCCCGGCGAAGCCGGTGGACCGGCCGAGGCCCAGGAGATCGAAGTCTCGCTCCAGACGGAGGGAACGATCGAGGAGTAGGCACAGGTCCTCCACCCGTTCCAGACGGCACCGTAGGAGACATAGATCCAGGACCGATACGTCTTCGAGGACCCGATCCTATTCCCCTACTTTGTCCGATTCCCCGGACACTAGGGTGTCTCCTATCGATGACATCGGTACATTCCAGGAGGTTCTCCTGAGGGGGGCCGTGAAGTTGGGTATCACGGTGACGGCTCCTACACCTACGACGTCCGTGATATTCGAGACTTTGCACAAGAAGCACCTGTCTCGCCCTCTGTTGCCCTTGGTTCCGGGACTGGTTGAACCGGCACAAGAACTCTTTCTTACACCGGCGGTGGTGAAGGCCGCCCCGTATACACTTTTGAAAAAGTACAGGGCACCGGACTCAGACCCTGCCTTCCTGAGGATGGACCCGGTTCCCGACTCAGCGATAGTTACTACGGCCAGAAAACAGCATTCTACCTCCCCGTCCTCCACCGTGCCTCCAGACAAGGAGAGCCGCTGGATTGATTCGGCGGGAAGGAAGGCATATGGGACTTCTTCCACCACAATGAAGGCTTCCAGCGACTCGGCATTGCTGGGACGATATGACCGTGCGCTTTGGGAGTCCATGGAGCAGTTCGCGGACCTTGTGCCGCGTAACCGGAGGGAGGACTTCATGGAAATTGTCAAGGAGGGGATGCTGGTCTCGAACCAGGCCATCAGTGCCACGGCGGATATCTCCTTGTTAGCTGCACATGGCTACTGCCACGGTATCAACCAGCGCCGCCATGCATGGCTCAGGCTTACGTCTCTCAAGCCTGAGGCGCAACAGCGAGTAGCCAACCTGCCGTTTTCCGGGGACACGCTCTTCGGTAAACACGCAGATGACGAGATGGCCCGGATGAAGGCCGAGGCAGAAACCCTGACGGCGGTGGGCTTGGAGAAGCCCAAGGACAAGAAACCCTACCGCCAGTTCCAACGGCGGTTCGGCTCGCAAGGGAAAGGAAGAGGACAGTCTTCGGGACAACAGCAGCAGCAACAACAGCAGCAGTTCCGAAGACCTTTCCAAAAACGTCAGAGGGGTAGAGGTGGACAGCAGCCCTCTACCGCGAACAAGGGCCCGGCCGGGTCTCGACCCTGAGCGGTTACTTCCCCGTCATCCGTTACCCACTCCGGTGGGGGGAAGCGTTCAATCTTTTCTGGCAGAGTGGAGAAAAATTACTCAGGACAAGTGGGTGCTGAATATTGTTTGCAATGGATACAGTCTTCGGTTCATCAGCCCTCCTCCAGCGATCCCTCCGGTCAGCTCGCAGTATCAACTACGCGAGCTCCAGGCGGAGGCCGATATTCTGTTAAGGAAAAGGGCGATAGAAGACGTACCTCTGTCTCAAAGAGGAAGAGGTCTGTACTCCCGGTTCTTTCTGGTTCGCAAAAAGGACAAGAACGAGTTCAGGCCCATTCTTGACTTGCGGCAGGCAAACAAGTGGATTCGCAGAGAAAAGTTTTGCATGCTGTCGTTGCATCAGATTTATCCTCAGTTGCAACAGGGGGACTGGCTTTGTGCCATAGACCTACAAGATGCGTACTTCCACGTGCCCATCGCGCACAAGCACAGGAAGTTTCTGCGGTTTCAAGTCGGCACCAATCATTACCAATACACGGTGCTGCCTTTCGGACTGAAATCTGCACCCAGGACATTCTCGAAGTGCATGGCAGTGGTAGCGGCACACCTAAGGAAAGGCAAGGTGTTTGTCTACCCGTACCTGGACGATTGGTTGATCAAGGCCTCCTCCTTCTCAGAAGCCCAAGCGGACTTCCGGAAGACGTGCGTTCTCTTGAACAAGTTGGGGTTGCACATCAACATGTCCAAGTCTGTCCCGATCCCGGTCCAATGTATTCAATACTTGGGGGCCACCATCAATACGCTGTCAGCAAGCGTGTCTCCTTCAAGGGAGCGACGGAGATCGATCCTTCGGAAGGCTCAGGCTCTTATGACCGCTCCATCTACAACAGTGAGGACGGTGTCTTCTCTACTGGGGTCGATGGCCTCTTGTATCTTCCTCACTCCTCATGCACGACTACACATGAGACCTCTGCAGGAGTGCTTGGAGGACCAATGGGACCAGAGGAGAGGATCTTGGGACGACAAGATACGACTGTCTCTGCATGCTCTTCAGTCTCTGACGTGGTGGTGTTCAGCGGAGAATCTCCTCAGAGGAGTTTCCTTCCACAAGGACATCCCTACTCAGACGATCGTGACGGATGCTTCTCTCCAGGGCTGGGGAGCGCATTCGGGGGACTTACAGATCCAAGGCACGTGGTCTCAGACGGAGTCCACGTATCACATCAATTTCCTGGAACTCAGAGCTGTTCACTTGGCGCTGAAGGCCTTTCATCCGTCCTTTCGGACCAACTCTCTGCTTGTACAGACGGACAATACGACCACGATGTATTACCTCAACAAGCAGGGGGTGTCGAGATCGCGCACCCTGTCTCGGGAGGCGCAGTCGATCTGGCACTGGCTCCTGGCAAGAGGATTGACGATAACGGCTACACATCTGCCGGGTGTGCAGAATGTTCAGGCAGACGCACTGAGCAGACTGATTCTGGAAAACCACGGGTGGGTCATAAACGACGACGTACTAGGAGAAGTCTTCGCAAGGTGGGGGACTCCAGACGTAGATCTGTTCGCCACCGCCAAAAACAGCAAATGCCGAGACTTCGCCTCCAGGTACTACCAGCAAGGGACGCTGGGGAATGCACTCTGGATCAGCTGGTCGAACAGCTTTGTTTACGCTTTTCCGCCCATCCCTCTGATTCCGGCGGTGCTCATCAAGCTGTTCCGGTCCAGGGCACGAATGATCCTGATTGCCCCGGAATGGCCCAGACAGTGGTGGTTCACGGACCTTCTACACCGGTCCCTCCTGCCACACATACGGTTGCCGTGCAGGCCGGACCTTCTCACGAAGTTCGGGGGGCAGATGGTGCACCCCAACCTCTCATCCTTGAGTTTGGCGGCATGGCTCCTGAGGTAGTGCAATATGGCATTTGAATCTACCAGACGATTGCATGGACAGACTGAAGGAGTCTAAGAGGCCCTCCACTCGGACGTCCTACGCTTACAAGTGGAAGAGGTTTTGTATCTGGTGTGTGTCCAGGAACTCTGATCCTACGACGTGCAAGGAAGATGTCATCCTTCCCTACCTTCTACATTTGGCGCGATCTGGCCTTAATGTTAACTCTATTAGGGTTCATCTCGCTGCATTGACTGCCTACAGGAAAAGCCCTTCACAGACTTCCTTCTTTCAGATCCCTGTGATCAAAGATTTTTTGGAAGGCTTGAAGAAAGTGTTCCCTCCTGTCAGGCTTCCTTCGCCTTCATGGGAATTGAATGTGGTGCTGTCCAGTTTGATGAAGGAGCCTTTTGAACCCATTCATAAGGCTTTGTTGCAGCACCTGTCCTGGAAGACGGCGTTCCTCGTGGCCATTACATCGGCCCGCAGGGTGAGTGAAATTCAGGCGTTATGTTGTAATGAACCTTATACTGTATTTCATGCTGCTAAGGTTGTTATGCGTACTCACCCTAAATTTCTTCCCAAGGTTATTTCTGACTTTCATGTCAACCAAACCATAACTTTGGCTATGTTTTTTCAGAATCCTTCATCTCCAGCTGAAAGGTCCTTACATTCCCTGGATGTTCGAAGGGTGTTGAAATTTTATCTGGATAAGACTAAAGATATTCGTAGGTCAGACCAATTGTTTATCAATTACGGATCAGTCAGGACGGGTCTTGCGACCTCTAAGCAGTCCATTTCTAGGTGGATTGTGTCCTGCATACAACTATGTTACCAGAAAGCTAATAAGACCTTAGGGGGTAAACCTAAGGCTCATTCCACCAGGGGCAAAGCTGCCACGACAGCCTTGCTCCGTAATGTACCAATTGCAGAAATTTGCAAGGCCGCCACTTGGAAGTCGGTTCATACCTTTGCTAAGCATTACTGTCTGGACGCTGATGCCAGAGCAGATGCTCAGGTTGGACAGGCTTCGCTGCGGAATTTGTTCGCACAATAGTGGTTGGTTTCTTTTCACCACCGCGCTTTGGTGTGGGGATGGGCTTGCCATTCTATTCACTAGATTATGACTATACACAGAGATCCCCTACTACAGAAGGAGTAGTTTATTTTCTGTAATTCCAGTTCTGTAGTAGGGGTATCTCTGTTATAGTCATAAGCGCCCGCCCTCCTCCCCGATGGAGAGATGTTCATGTAAAGAATACTACAGGTCGGGCGTGTTACGCCTTCAAAAAGAACTGAAAGTAAGAGAGACCTGCAAGGCATTCTGGGATACTGTGAAGTTCTGGAAAGTTCTCTTAAAGGCGCAGTATCCTATTCTGAGCCACATAATGGCAGCCTATGGGGCTTGTCTGTCCATGCCTTCCTCTCTATCTTCCAGAGGGGTTTGTACTGAAGACAAAGGAAATCTGGACGGGCTTTGCTGTTTTTGTGGATTTTTGGTGGAATTTCTAGCTGAAGTACTGGACAGTGTAGCCTTTTATAGGCTGCATTATATGTCTTTAAATTCTCTCTTAAGTGTCTGTGCAGTTCTGCATTTTTTGGACACTTTAGAGATTATTTTTAATTGCTCCGGGGTCCACGCACATGGGCGGGACTATTCACTAGATTATGACTATAACAGAGATACCCCTACTACAGAACTGGAGTTACAGAAAAGAAACTACTCCTTCATTGTGTTACTTGTATATGTAATAAGTTAAAAGTAAAGTACTCTGCCTACTCTTGTTTAGACTGCAGTAGAAATAGTAAAATTAACCACTTTGCAGTTCAACACTTTCCCTACTGTTACATTGTTTGGAGTGGGAATAGTAAAGGTTACCCCTCAGAACTCTACTGTTTTCCATACTGTTCTCCTGTTTGGAATGGGAAAAATAAATTTATCCTATCCAAAGTCCAATGCTTTACCTACTGTTACATAAAATAGAGTGGAAATAGTATATTTAATATTCTTAAACTACAACACTTTTATTAAATTGGTAAGATAGAGTTTATAGCATTTTTTTATTTTACATTTTATATGATGTGCTTTTATTTTTTTAATTTGTTTAAATGTTTATAGTATTTTTTGTAAATGTGTTATTTAGGGTTTTACACTTGTAATAGTTTATTTATTGTCTATATGAATTAGTATATTTTATATCTATTGAATTGTTTATATTTTTTATGGTTTTATTGTGTCTGTATTATATATATCTTTGTATGTGTGTATACATATATATGTATATATATCTACACATATATATGTGTGTAGATATATATATAAATTTATATTTATACATTGTGTAACATAATGAAGAAATATATTTTACATTATATTATTTTTTATATTTGTAAATGTATTAGTACAAAAATATATATACATATATGTTCATAGGAAATATTTAAAATATAAAATGGTAATATAATGTAAAATAAATATTTGTTAATTATGGTTCTATATATATATATGCACATATATGTTTGTGTGTTTATATAAGTACATAGTTATATATAGTATTAAATACTAGCGGAATTTATTTAATTGACATTATATTGAATGTACATATTAAAATATTTTACATTTACTACTTTGAACTCTATATCAAAAAGTCGATATCTTTGTATATTTTTAGACGATAATAGTGTTAACAATAATTTGTTTCCGATATTTTTGTCCTTCCCATTATAAGTATAGGAGCATGATATTATGGTTAACTATATTTTTGTCAACTATATTGTTTTCCACAATATTGTGTCCGTGATCCCACTCTACAACACCACTGACATTCTAAAACTGCACAACTCAAATGTTTTTTTTTTAGCAGAATTTTTAAACATAGGATTAGCATAGTGCCATCAATGCCATTGAAAACGCATTTTTTATTTACATATACCTTTTGACCCCGTGAACCGATTTGCACAATATTTGGCAATCGATTAGCGTTGTCAGCAAATATATGGCATGCCAAGCCTTATGACGATCCTTGCAGGGTGAAAAATGGTTACAAGGAGTGAAAAAAGGTGTGCTTTTCCATTTTAGTTTCTAAAGAAATTTTTGATCGTCCCCACAGCCCAAACCACTGAAAGGATTTAAACCAAACTTGACAAGAACGTTAAACTTTTCTCAAAAAGCATGCTTTTATTGGTTTGGTGTCAAAAATCTATTCAGTGGTTATTGAAGTGTAACATATTTATAAAAGATGCATGTGGGCTTGAAAGAGTTAACATTTTTTATATCTCTGCCTTTTGGTATTTGGGGATCTTTGGAAGTGCAGAAATTTTAAAAGCAAATCAAATCAATTGAACGAGAGAGTATTTTCTCTCTTCATTTGTTTTGGATCTGGAGTTTCAAACTAGCAACCTTTAATCTGAGACTTCTGATTGACTGCAGAAGAGAAAGAGTACTCTTACAGCAGCCATTTCTTGGTACAAAGCATGGCCCCAGTGGTATGGAAAAAAATTAAAAGGCCATATAAGAGGGAAGGGTAGGTAGGTACACACTAACCCAATGCCTTAGTAAGGGATCCTCAACGGGCCTTCCCAGGGAGACAATGTTAAAAAATAAACAAAAATAGTCGCAAGATCTACCTTTTAGAGAACTGCTAAGATGTTTGTACCATGTAATTTTAGATGTCGGGGATCCACAGTCTCCAAAATGGTAACGTGGATTCAGGTCAAGCTTCATTCCCAGGTACAGCTGACCAAGACAACGCTTCACTGACCTATTTATCTCTTATTTTCAGATTCACAGAACCAGAATGAAAACTTTTCAAAGGACCACATGGATCAGAGACGCTTGCCCTCAGTTTGCAGTACAGGTTTGACAGTTGCTTTGGTTTTACTGTTACAAACTAGGATCTAGGAATCCAAAAACTAATTGAAACAACTGGACCAATTGTCCTGCTCTTTGGGCCAATCCCATCCTCTACAGTTTGGCTCTGGGGCCTGTTGAAGGCAAGACATTGTGATCCAGGGTGTGGCCACCTATGGTAGGTTGGTCACAAGGCCTGGTTGCAGGCAAGGCCCAGTGGCCAATGTGATGTTGCCTATGGTGGGTTGGGCACAGGGCTTGGTGGCCCGGCAGTCAATTCCCGCTACACATAGCCGGAGGCATGGCACAATGAGAGTTAGCCATCGATGTTTTGTTGGGTTGTGCAACCACCACTCATGTGCAACGAGGCCAACACAAGCCCACAACACACTCGCACATCACACTTCAGAACTTGCACCGCATGCCATGATCAAGACACCAGATTGCCAATGCTACAGAAACATAGAAGAGAGCTTATCAAGAGAATCATGTGGTGGGTGGCGCAAGTTTTGGCATATGTTAATTGCAGTGGTAGCTATAAATGGCGAATTTGAGTAATTTTCCTCATTAAAGCCAGAAACATAACTCCGTTTTTAACTGTGTTTTTAGTGAAACAAGCCAGATCCAGCCCTATATTCACAAATCCTTCCTACCACAAGAAAAACACAGCATACCATCACTGCGTAAATAAAAGGAAAGTTTAATTGACATGGTCAATGGGAGGACAGTGACATTTATGTACACAATCACCCCTGAACCCTCGGAGCAACGTTTTGATTAATGTGGAAACAGAACTCTTTAGGACGGCAGACTAACGATGAGACTGAAATCGTCCTCTCCTGAGATCCAAATTATGAATGACTCTTTCTTCAAGTGATGGGTGATGGCTTTGACTCAAAGGAACCAACAAGTAAAGGGAGTTGACGCAAATCCTTCTCTGTGTTGATGACATGAGGTTGGCAGACAGCAAAGGGCCATATGTATCAAGCCTTTTGCGATTAGTTAAGGCCGAAATTCGCAGAATTTCGGCCTTAGCGAATCGCAAACAGCCTTTTTACCGATTTTGGAATGTATGAAAAATTAGCAAAATAAGGAATCGCTAAAAATTGTGATTCCTTATGTTGCTTAAGCATTTAAGGAATCGCAAATTTGGGATTCCTTAAATGCTATGTATGAAGCTTTTCTAAATTGCGATTTCAGGTTTAGAAATCGCAAATTGCCACCAACTTGTAGTTGGTGGTAATTTGCGATTTCTTGTAAATATGCACAATTGTGCATTTGTGAGGGTGGCATATGACGCACATACATGCCCATTGGGCATGTATGTGCGCCATATGCACACACATGTAATTTACAGGGGTGCAGCAGGGTGTCCTTGAGACACCCCTGCACCCTTGAAATAATTCTCAAATTGCGATTAACAAATTGCGAATTCGCAAATTGAGAATTATTTCACCGTAATTTCTATGGGCCTCCTGGCCCATAGAAATGAATGGGAAATTATTCCTTATTTGCGAATTCGCAAATAAGGAATATTTGGAATTCGCTAAAAAATACCGATTTTGTACATACATACCATTTAGCGATATCTAAATAGCGATTCCTTAAAATTCGCTATTTAGAAATCGCAAATGGTGATGATGATACATATGGCCCAAAATCTTTATGAAACCTGGCCGAAAAAAGAACTGTAAAGCAACACCAGGCCCTTTAATCACCTCACATTGCACCCTAGAGCATATTTTCTTTGGGCATGGTGCAAAGCTGAGGCTTTGTAAGAATGATGACGCGTCTAATTCAAAATGTTGTTTTTCTCGGAAGAACGGTTGTATGCCACTACAGCGCGGGCTATTACCACGCGTGCCATTACAACGCTGTTTTTACAACGCAAGTCGTTACAACGACTTGCGCTGTAAGCGCTGGATAGTGAAATAGTTTAATTTTCTATTCCAACTCCAGCCCACGTTACAGTAGGCAAGGTGTTGGAATAGAAAATTTAACTATTCCCTATCCAACAGTGCCCTCCAGAGCAAGTTGTTGTAACGACTTGCGTTGTAAAAGCAGCGTAGTAATGGCAGCGTGTGGTAATGCCTGCGTTGTAAAGGCTGCTCACCCTGAAAAGCAGATGCTCATAATCCTTCTGCATAGATTTTTTTTTTAAACTGTGTATGGATGTATATATGCATGTGGCATTTCAGTAGTGCAGCTGAGCTAAAAGGCAGCGGAGTGATGTACAGGGTTAAAGGCAGGGGTACAGTCAACAAGTGATTTAAGAAGTAGCTGGTTTGTGGTTTGACATCATGAGTATGTAAATGTAAATGTGTTTCCATTTATATAGCGCGCTTTAACCCAGGGGCCTCAAGGCGCTTGCTTAGGGAACCCGTCCTGGTATTCCCCTGTGAGATACCCCGGCTGGGTATCCACAAGGTGAAAGCCAGGCATCCCGCCGCGAGGGGCCGTAGTGGAGATTAAGCAAGCTATTGCCCAGAGTCGCAGAGTGTGACCCCGTGAGTTGAGTAGGCACCAGAGCGAGAATTGTCGACTCCGTGGAATTTTTGAGCCCGAGACCCGCCGAGGCGGGGAATCGAACCCTGGTCCACGGCCGATCTCAGCTTCTGGGTCTGCCGCCTCTAACCACTGAGCCACGCTTCTTTCGGTTTATCTATACTGGTTTCACAGCTCTGAATCATTTGTTACAACTGTTAAAAACAAATATGCAAGGGAAGGGGGCCAGCTAGAGGCCAGGGTGGTTGTAATACTTGGGACTCCTGGTCGGGCCCCCTTCCCCCACTTGCTGTGCCTCCCAGGGGCTGCATAGAGCCTGCTGGAGTTCTGGTTGAGATGATGAGTAGCTGGTGGCCCTTTGGGTCCAAACCAGAGTGGTGGTTTGCTCCTCCTGCTTGGCAAGTAACAGAGATGTGCTTTTTGCATGAAATCACAGAATAGTGGTGGCCACCATGGCGTTCAGTTCCTCATTTGGGATTTGTGCCAGGGAGTGCTGGAGACAGCGGGAAGAGCGGATGGTGAGTTGAAGATTATCCCCTGTGGTGCTTTGGCTTCACCAGGGCCACAGAGACTTGCTGCAGGGCACCATGTGGGCTGTTGGATGGACGGGGAGGCTGCGGGAGGACTCCTTCACCTACAGTGGATAAAGAGCAGCTCGAACCATCATGTGCTGGTGGATGCTGGTGGTGCCCTCTCTCGGGCACTATGCAGAGCTTTACAGGGAGAATCAGGTGGCCTGCATATCATATGCTTAGAGCTGAGACTACATAATTGCGGGAGCTTATTGAGCCTGGTCAGGGCTGCACCCAAACAGCGCCTCACTGCATCCGGGCATATGTGAGCATAACAGCCTCCAAGTGGAGTTTTCCTAATCCCGAAGAAGGTGCTTACAAGCAGGATAGAAGTGAGGTCTTCTAGACTGCCATGGATGATGTAGGACGTACGGTTGGAGCGAGAGGGCTCGTCCACTCTATTAGCACCCAGAACAAAGAGACACCAATGCTAATTCAATGAAGACTATGGAAGAAAAGCTGGAGGGCCTTTCAAATGGGGTAGGGGTGAGGAACAGGGGTAGCATAGGATGAACAGTGATTGTAGGGCTTGGAATATCAATTCAAGGAGACTAATGTTGCAATTAAAACCCGGTGTCCATTAGGGCGTGGAGACGAAAAGGATCTATAAACTGCATGCAAGAATTGTGCAGCTGGATAATGTGTGGAGATAGTCCTTGGATGTTCCAACAACAGTATCTTTGGAGGTTCTGTTTGGTGATATTTGCATGGTGTTTCTGTGTCACTGGACCCCGATGATAAGGCTGTGCAGAGGTGGTGAGGTCGGCCTTAGATCTCTCCACCAAACCACAAGGTAACACTATGGACATGGGTTGGGCAGTAAGGGGTGCCATGCCATACTCTGAGGGAAAAAATAAAATTTTAAAGTGGCCACCACGAGGAAAGTAGTGCTCCCAGCACAGCTCCGATTTCTGCTATTTACTGAATTGAACTCAGAGACTTAGATGCGGAAAAGGCTTAGGGGTCATTTAGGGGTCGCCAGAGGTCGCTGTTGCTACCCCTGACTTGCCTCCTAGACCCCTGGCACTGCATTTGCGACCCCTGTACTCGGGCAGCACCTGGAACAAAGTAAGCAGGACATTTTCGTAGGAAAAGAAAAGCAGCTTTGGTATTCCACTTCCAGCAGCCAGTGCTGCACACTTCTCTAGCTGGGGAAAGTTGAAAAGCGCTACTGTTTCAATTTGTCCAATCAGCTAAAGGACTTGCTAAAGTGTCGCCTAGCAACACACTCTTCAAGGCCTACTAGGCCCAAAGCTCCACCAGACAGAAATATACACATCATCAAGCTCTGGATTGAATTGGGCAGCATTGAAAAAAGTTACCTGTACTCCTGTCAGTACACTGTGCTGGTCATCCTGTGCGGCTGGACACCAGTGATTCATTTGGACCTGTACAGTGCTGCCAAAAGCCTTGCAAACAGTCACGGTTGGTGCTTTAATTGTTTTGTTTACAATAGAGGCTAGGTTTTGAGATTGCTAATATGTGTCATGTTAATGTTTTCTTTTCTTTTTTTTGGGGGGGGGGGGGGATAATTTATTAATTTTGTTTCCAATTGACGCTTTTGAAACTTATACTTCGAAAATTGAACTACATTTTAGATGCCAATTTTACAGTTGGGAAAAACATTTATGATGATCAGGTTCGCGGGAAGTGAAATTAAATAACATACTGGTTAGACAGATCATAAACCGCTGTCTAACTGAGTGCTCTACAATCACCTTAGGCGTTTCAAAGATTGAAAGAACGAGGTTCCGGTGAGAGAAAATGCGCACTAGGCGCCTAATATTCCTTTTAAAACCACCATCTCGCCAAAGTAAAATGCGAATCATCTAATTTCATTGAGTTGCACTTACTCCAGAGGATACAAACGTAAGAAAATAAATGGAAGACATCAGGGCTTCTTCATATTTCTCTCAAGTAAGAGCTTATTTCCTGCTGTCTTTTTACCTTAACTAATCTGGTTACCTTTTTATTTCAATTTAAAACAAGTGTATTGATAACTTTATTTTATAAAATGGGTATCTTCGATTTTAAATCTACCCTTAAACTTGTTAAAGTTTAAAATAACATCAAACTGCTGCATTGCTTTGTCTAATTCAATGTCAAGATTATTGGTACAGCTTTCCGGATTACCGCAAATCTGTAGTCTGATACTGGGTGGAATGATTTAGGGGCTGATTCCGATCTGGGCCAGAAAGCACTCCGACCGAGCCGGATCCAGGGTGTTTTCCGAACGATCCGGACTCCTGCAGTCTGACCGAGCGAGAACGATGCGGCCGTATGCTGTCGGACTCGGTTCAGTCAGACTACCATTGAAGTCAATGGGAGCCAGTCGTACAACGCGTACATGGGCTCCCATTGACTGAATGGGTATGTCGCGGACAAGTGCGCCCCCTACAGTGGGTATGCATTGGTTCCCTCTGCAGCGTACATGCCTGTGTTGGGGAGACCCATGGGTCTCCCCCTGTGTCAGAGTCGTAAGGCTGCCGGTTACAGGGGTTCCGACGCGGACCCCCGAAGTCTGACCCCGGGAGCTATTGTGAGCCGGACGCTCCGACTAAATCCGGCTGTTCGACTCGAGCATTGTACTAGCTCAATTGTGAAACGTCTCCATTGCACGCCACGGTTTGCTTGTGACCGAGTCGTACGAAGCGGTTCAGACCCGGAAACGATTCGGATGGAGATTTCGCGCTTGTTCGCATCGTACTTCGACGTCCGGACCCGTGTGCGACTCGGACGGAAATCCAGCCTCCGAATGGGATCCGCTAATGCCGAACCCGATTCGGTGCCTTCCGACCGAGATCGGAATCGGCACCTAAATGCTTTGGAAAATCCACCTCACTAATCTTCCAAATAAAAATGTTATTTCAGTAAAAATGTCCTATTAGTCTTAACAACTGCCTCTCCCTATCGTATTTTGAAATGTATACCCAAATATTGTCATACCGAGCAGTTTTTCTATCAAATGTCTTTCACCGGAGGAAAAAGAAAAAAAAAACTGCTGTACACAAACGAGACCCTGTAATCCAAAAGAAAGCTATGACACGTATATTAAACTATGCTGCTTGCAACAGCATAAACCTTTCAGGTACTACGTGCAGTCAGGTAAAAGGGGAAGAAACTCAGGAAAAAATAATGCCTTGCACACAGAATCTTTGTGATAATACCATGAGTCACTATCAAGGACACCCATGTGCACTTCTCAATATACTTGCTACCCAGACAGAGGGGTCCCTTTCCTCCTTATTCCTGCAAACCAAGGATCTTTATACATTTGAGAAAGCTCTTAATCCCGTTTACCCCATACTCACCAGAAAGTTATTTCTCCAGTGGAGATACGGCACTCTGCCTTTACGGTCCTTTACTAGTACCTGGGCACAAATCCCTTCTACCAAGTTCTGTCCTCTTTGCGTTGACAAAGAGGAAAATGACTTGCACGTGATTTTCTTCTGCCCAGCATACAAGGCAGCTAGAAAGTACTGGCTGCTGCCATTGATCAAGAATTTGGGTGGCAGGGAATATGTACCGATGTACAGGATCTTAAAAAGCGATGTTTCCGGCCCAACTGTTTTTGCACTTTCCAAATTCTTAACGAATGTCTGGCATACGCGCAGTCGTCTTTTAAAAAATGCTGGGTAGATTGGAGAATCTCATACTTTTAACAATCATATGTAAAGTCTGGTTTTTATTTGAATAGCATGCATTGATGTTTTAATAACTGTGACAGATTCATGTGATTTTATTGTATGTGTATCTTTTATGACCAAATGGTCGAAATAAAGATTGAATAAATAAAAAAAAAAATACTTGTATATGTATCATGATCAGCTATTTTATTCTTAATAATTTTTCATACTGTCTCATCAGTGCGTTTTTAGACACCATAGTAAACATTTGCAAGCTGGGCCAAGTAGGTCTGTTGCAAAGAGTGCATACAAGGACCCCTTAACTGTTGCTGCCATCTCCACATGGAGATAAGACTGGACAAACAGTCAAAGGGTCTAACCATTTATCAAGTGATAATGACCAATGTGGACCACTTACTCGCCACTATCAACTTTTGTTTTAATCCAGCACACTTGTGGGTGCTCATTTCCCCCCCTCCCCCCCCCCCCCCTTTTGCTAGTCTGTTACAGCTCACATACCGCGTACTGGTTTGGCTAAGAAATATCAGGTGATTTAGACAGAATAGAATATTTTTGTCTACACCAAGGGATTCATTCTTTTATGACAAACCCAGGCCCATTATATGACCAGTGGGGAAGTTGACAATATTGTGAGATTTTTTCTTCATGGGCCACTTAGTTTGTCATTAAATATAATATCTGCCAATGAACATGTCCATGTTTTCAATGTGTTTATTAGGGGCATCATGTGTGTCGTGTAATTGTCTTCTGTGTGACACTGACAGTGCCATTTTACTGCAAGCTAAACTAAGCAGTGATACATTGGTAATAGTTTTATGCAATTTGAAAGAGCTTGTTGCTTTCTAGGCCTTGTAGTTTTTCTTTTTACATGAGTTGTAGGTTTAGAAACCCTGAACTTGCTAAAAGTGTGTCACATTCAGCATAGATAACATATTGTTACTAATCTGTAAGGCCAAGCAGTAACTGTGGTGATTCCCAGGGGTGCGTGGGCGGTGTTGCATTATCATCTACTTACAAGCAAATGTAATACTGTGCGTGATGGCACCTCAAACATAATAACGTTTTTGTGCAGTTTCTGTGGGAGTAAGACTAAACAGAGCAAGAGGTCAGCTGTGCGAATCATTTTGCGGTTGCAAAGATTGAGATTTACAAATTCACATAGTTTGCAACTGCAAAATGGCCATTTGTTTTGTAGTAAACCCATTTTGCAAATTGATAAGTGGTTACCAAACGCAAAATGCGTTTAGAAATACATAACAAATCGTTTTTTGGAAGGGCTGTGTTTATGTGGTCCCTTCGAAATTGCAATTCGCAAAGCACTGTGGCCACGTTTTGTGACACAAATTTGGTTAAAAAACATTAAAAAGCTACCAGTGCCAAAGTTGAGGTGGTGACTCATTTGCAAAAGGGAATGGATCCCCTTGGGATGTTAAAAGAACGTTAGTGGGGCAATGTCAGTTGTGAAAGGGCCCACTCCCTACTATCAAACGTAAACATTTAGTTCAACGTAAATGTTTACATTCAACGTAAGCATATTTTTTTTAGTTCAACGTAGGCCCTTTTCCTTTACGTAAAACAGATATTTAAAAAACAATGTTCAAAAAGCAATTACAGTCATGGTGGTTCGCTGACCCCAGCAGGCCATTATCCTTGTGATAGACACCAATTGCAGTGCATTGCTATTTGCAACTTTCCTCATGAATAGTAATGAGGTAGGTCGGATTGCGACTCACTCTGAATGGAAATTTTGCGAACCGACCTATTACCACATAGGTCGAATCTCAAATTCCATTCCATTCACAAAAAGTTGCTTTGTACTTTGCAACCACTTTTTGTGCATGGAATTTTCCTATGTCTGCCCATTGAGTTTTAGGTTTTTAAAGGGAAAGTGCATTAAACTTTAAAGTCTTTAGAGGGCTCTTGACGTTGTCTAATCCTTTGCGCCTTGAAGATGTTGATATAACCAGTACACAGACCATGCTGCAGGCATTGATATGATTAACAACTTATAAGCGGTGTAAAAGGAGCTATTCTCTAGGATGGTGGATAAGGAGTAGACAACAGTCTAGTGGTGTTGCTTCACTGGTGCATTCAGATGGTGTGGCAATCGGTGTGAAAGGTTTGGTGGCACGCCTTGTTGTGCTTTCTGGTTCATGTTGCTGGAACAGTGTGGGTGGAAGGGCCAGCAGCCATCCGGGGTCAAAGGAGCCTACTTGTCATGTGGAAGAGTCAGAGATATTCTAGAATATAGTGTGTTGCTGTAGTCCAGCCTGCTAGTGATGAGTGCTTGTGTGACAGTCTGTCTGGTGTTCTGTGGCAGCCATTTGAAGATCTTTCATAGCATGCGTAGGTTGTGGAAGCAGGAGGTGCACACTGCATTGACTTGAGCTGTCATGTTAAGTTTGTCGTCCAGGATGATTCCTAGATTTCTTGCATGGTATGTGGGTGTGGGTGTTGGTTCTAGCTCTGATGAACACCAGGTAACCCCATGGGGAGGTCTTGTTGCTGGAGACCAGTTCTTCTGTCTTATCAGAGTTGTACTTCAGGCAATTGGTTTGCATCCAGTCTGCTACCATTAACATCTAGTTGCTGAAGTCTTTTTCTGGAGGTTGTTGTCTTGTCTGTCAGTAAAAGGATGTCAGTGAGAGGATGAATTAGGTGTCAAAGGCAATGAGTTGATCGGATGATGTTGGCGCGCAGTATCATGTATTTGTTGAAAAGGGTGGGGCTTCGGGATGATTCATGTGGGACGCCGCATATTAGTTTCTTGGTCTCTGATGCGAAGGGTGGCAACCTGACCCTTTGGATTTTTCTTGTGAGGAAGGAACAGGTCAATTTGAGAATGGATCCTTGTATGCCAATTTGGTGGAGTCTTCTGATGAGGGTGTTGTGGGAGTCAGTATAGAAGGTCATGGAGAGGTCGAGCAGGATGAGGGCAGCTGTTCTCCTCAATCGCAGATGGTGTGAATGCCATTGGCGGCTGCAATGAGTGCTGTGGTTCTTTCTGAATCCTGATGGTGAAGCTCGAGGTGGGTTGTGACTATCAATTGGTAGTCAATCGGAGGTCCTGCCTGCCCACACAACAGCTTTTGTTACTTTGCAGAGCCTTTATGTATGGTGGTCTGGCAGTGCCATTTTCCAACTCACTGCACTGGCCATACTTCTCAGAAAGTGGACAATCTCTTTGGTAATAAGGCAGACGCTCAACTATTCCGTAGTTATTTCTTCTGACTGTCCCATCCCTTGGTAGTTGCTAAAAAAGCAACACACTTGTGTGGATGGCCCATTTTGAAACAACCATCCCGTATTAATTGCTAAAAGGAGGAGCTAAGACTGCACGGTTTCTCTTCAATTTGAGTAAAGCGTCAGGCTAAATACATGGAATCCTGTCATAGCTAGGACATGATCTAAGGCTTGAGTCTAAGCTGCCATGATGTAGCATTACTCTGTAATAATGTGTGGCACCACCACTAGGCAGGGAATGAGAAGTACATGTAAGACACTCCGCTTTGCTTACACAGTGGAAAGAAACTGCATGACACTCTTCAGTTCTTGTGATGATGTGGGCATATTAGGCCAACCCAAGATGTATGGCACTTGGCAGTGTGGCTTTACACCAGTGAATGTTTATGTTGTTACTTCAGTGCCACAATAGCTGTCACATTTTCACTGTGATTGTATGACATTTTCATGTTTCTCCTGTACCTGTGTGGGATGTTGCAACATCTTACATTTGACGTTGAGTGACACTTTTATCACCCGAGGTGTTTTTTTTATGAAGATGTACATTACATGTGTGGCAGTTATTGGACAGTGCGGGCTCTAATTGGACTGCACAGCATGGGTCTTTGGTAAAGGACGACTGGCCTTGGGTGTGTGCTGCCTACATCCCTGATGGCAGCAGCCCTGCTGGTATATATTTAATAAGTAGCATAGATTTGCACCTCCTCTAAAAACATATTTTTTAATTTTATTATTCCTGGACATATTGTTTAATTTTGCACTTATTGTGCTTTCTTATTTTGAGAGGCAAAGGTCATAAGACATCACTTCCTTTCATACCTCCAGCAGTGAGGTTATGTGATGTAACTTCCTGTGATGTAATCTGAGGTCAAAAGGCATGTGATGTCACTTCCGCTACTTCTGGCATTCTGGTGAATTGACATCCAACTAAGACGAAAAGAGAGCCGGAGGCAAAGAAACTGGGGCGCCAGTGGACTTTCCCGAGCAACTGAGGGTTACTTTCAGGGGAAGCAGTTCCTTTTGTTCCAAGCGGAATGTACAAAATCCTTTCTGGATAATTTACCATTGGACACTGGTCAATGATGTGGTCTAGTCCGTTTTTTTGTGTCAAGATGAGAAGGGTCACTCTTGCAGATGTACGGTGAGATTGAGAGTTTTGAGAATTTGGTTTTATTTTTATTTTCTGATGTTCTGTCACCCCGCGGTCTCCCGTTCCCCTCTTCTTACTCTGGTTTGCACCCCTTTTCTTACTCTGGTTTGCACTCGCTGGCTTGTCCCTTTGGGATGTAATTAGTGAAGTATTATTGGTTGAAATGGATTTTGTTAAGTGTTTGCTACTGTGAAAATATTGTGTAATATGTTGTCCCTGCTATTAACATCGCTTATTCTGTGAGTTGTTAATACCCAGATTCAAAATTAAAACAAATGTACAGTTTGAAGAACATTGTATTCCTTCAACCTCTTCCTTCATAAACAGCAATGAAAGGGGCACACCATTAAATGTTAGGCCACATCAGCTTTTCCACAACAGGCCCCAAATGCATCCAAGCAGACTTTGTCCACATGCCACTCCCCTCTCCCTTCGTTCAGGACCTTTTCATCTGCTAGAGGTTCCTCGTTTTAGGCATCCGTGTGACCGCTCACATTCAAGAACTACTTAGCTCCTTCCTCAGTTGTGGTGCCAGCCAGTGTGGGTACTGAAAACTACACAGGCACACACGTCTCTAATTACTAACACATTGCACCCCCATAAAAGGACGGGACCACTGTACTTGTGAAGAGCAGGCGCACTTCCACCCCTTACGGACTCGCCCAGAGATGCACAAGTGCACCACTACATTCCTCCCAAAATACAGAACATAACAACTTCAACAGTACCCAAAAGCACCTGTTGTTTCATTTACAGCACATTTACAAGGAAGTGGGGGCGCGCAGCGATAGCCTCCTTGCCTTAATGCCGCACTCTGCCACTTCTGAAACACAGGGCTGCACCATATTAACAAGAATACGGTGCAGCCTTGCGCTTAACCCTGTGTTGGCCCTAATTTAGCTGCCTAGCGCCAATGCAGGCACCCTTGCACCATAGTGCAAGGGTGCCTGCATTGAGGGGAATGATTATTTATGTGCAGGAAGGTGTATGGCGTTTAGGAACATCTATGTGTGCTGCTTAATGCAGCACACATAGAACTTGCAAAACATTTTTTTTATGATTGAAAGGACACCTTCCTTCACATAAACAATCAATGTTGTTTTACTGTTTCTATGTGTGTTGCAAACCTGCAAAAACAAGGAGAAATTAAACAATTCTCCTCATTGCGGCAAGGTAAGACCAGGTTTTCCCATGCCTTAATTTTGGCGCTCATTTACACCACCCTTGTAAATATGGGGCAGCGCCAAAATCATTGGGTGTTGCGGTGGAACGCCTACCACAACACCCATTGCCTGCCCCTTTCCCACTAAATACAGCGTGAAAGGGTGCCTTATTCACAAGTGAATAAGGCAAAGCCCTATCGCCACCACAACGTCAAGAAAAGTGACATTGTGGTGGCAATAGGGTCTTGTAAATATGCCCCACAGTCTTCGTATTTCTGAGACGTGTAGGATCTACTTAGAGACTGCTGAGCAGGTAGTTTCCCCAAATACCAGTAGGCACAGGTGCCTCCCCTGGTCTCACCAGCCACAGGACTTGAGTCTGGAGAAGTCAGTCCCCTCACTGGATTCCAGAGGATGCTCTTGAGACTCGGGAACCTCCTGAGGTTCTAGATGATCTCCATTAGTGGAGACCACCACGTCAACCACAGGGACCCAGCGTTTGTCTGGTGTAGAATCGCCATGGTCAGTACCCCAAAAATGTTTGCAAAAGTATACATTATTGATGATGTCTTCACCTCCCCGGGCAGTCGCCATAATGCCATGTATCCAGACCACCTGCCAGGAAGAAAGTTTTAATGGGAGTCAATACTTACTGCCAGGATAGCGGCCTTTTATCAATCCTCATGGGCATATTTACTAAAAGTTGGCAGAGCGTGGTGATACACCAAAATTGGCAATACCTCTCTCCGTCAGTTTAAAAATGCAGGGATGCTACGTATTTACATGAATGCTGTGCACCCCTGCGTTTCCCCTAGCACTGGCGCTAAAGAAGCTGCCTAGCGCCAGCACAGGCACCCTTGCACCATGTTGCAAAGGTGCCTGCGCTGTAGGGGTGATTGTTTATGTTTAGGAAGGGACAGCTTCCTGCACACAAACAATCTTTACAGGGGATTTGCTGTTTCTATGTGTGCTGCAGAATGCAGCACACATGGAAAGAGCAAAATATCGCCTACTTAAGACCAGGGGCCTTATTTATGAAGGCCTTACGCCGCCGGTGCGTCAATTTTTCCCATGTTAAAAGTGACGCACCGGCGGCGCAAGGCCTTCATAAATAAGGCCCCAGGTATTCCCTGGCAATATTTTTGGCACTGCCCCATACCTTGTAAATATGGGGCAGTGTCAAAAAGCAAAGGGTATTGCGGCGGAATGCCCACTGCAGCACCCATTGCATGTCCCTTTAACCCTAAGTGCTGCATGAATAGGGGCATTATTTACAAGGTGGCATTAAGCCATGTAAATAAGGCGATGGACTTAACGTTACTAGAATTTCGAAAAAAGTGGCATTCTAGTGGCGTTAACTCCTTGTAAATATGCCCCCAAATCTCCTACTTGCAGATCACTCACTCTTGCTCAGTGATGCCAGCTGACTTCGGCATTCTAACTTTTCTTTCTCTGTAGATGGACTCATCATTTGAAATAGCGAGAGCCCACACAGAGAGGTGCAGAATGATATTTACAGAAGCCCGGCTCGGCTCTTGCATAGCTGGATCAGGGGCTGGCTGGTGGTTGCACAGAATGTCTGTTGGTGCCTCCTGAAGAAAGCGTGGCTTGCCTTTTCTACATTTTGATGGTTGGCCTGTACAAACGACCAAAGTCTGTGGTGATTCTGACCCACAGTGATCTCAGGATTTCACCTGTTCCACCATATGGTCCAACTGGGGGAACCATACTTTGTTCTGGATCCTGCTTTTGGTTTTTATCATTCCTTGCTGACTCTAGTCGCCGGGACGCTCCTTTGCTGGGGCAGCTGTCGCGCTTACACAAACTTTTAACATAACATAACATAACAGTGGAAAGGGGGATCACTTTCAGCGCCTATTCCAGGGATCACTAGTTTGTCTCCTATCAACATACAGCGTTCTTCAGAGGCCACCAGCTCATGCCAGACATCGTAAAGAGATGATAATGTCTGTTGTCCCTCTGGGGTCCTTAGGAAGGCATACCGTTTCAGAAGGCTCTGGTTTCCCTTCTGGACACCTTCAGGAGCCAACTGCAGACGATCATCTGCCTCAGTAGCACTTATTATATCCTCCAAAGCACAGCCAAAGGCAAACAAAGGCAGAGGGTGGGTCTGCTTTACCACGAATCACATGTACTCCTCTGTTTTTCACTCATCCGCTTCTTCTTCTGTGTCTGACCGGGAATGGCGTGATAGGTGGGCCACAGGATTCTAAGATACTGGCTTGTATTCCATGAAAAAAGAGTACCCTTGCAGATGCATTATCCACATTTTGATCATGGGTAAAAGCTTGGAGGCTGATCTTTGGAATAGGAGGATGAGTTGTTTCTGGTTAGTGGGGACAGTGAAAGAGTGACTATACAACTGCAGATGAAAATGCTATCACTCACAGTGGATAGTGATGACTTCCCTTTTGTGCTGGGAGTATCTTCATTCAGTGGGAGTGAGAGTCCTGCTAGCATAGGCTATTTGGGCAATTTCTCCTCAGACTTGTCTTTGTGATAGAAACACCCCCAGTCCTGTGAGCGTGGAATCCACCAATAGCTCTGATTCTTTCCTTGGATGAATGTAGGCCAGGGTAATTTCTGCCGACAGTGCTTTTTCACTATTTTGAAATAATGCTGCACGCTCTTCCTCCCAAATGGCAGAGTTAGGCCACTTACAACAACAAAAAGTAGCAGTGGGTCAAAGGAAAGAACTAACTTGTTATGTATCTGTAAGGAGGAAAAAGAGAACCTAGCTTATTTAAGAACAGATGAAATCGTGCCTAAGGTATTCCTTCAATGTGAAAGAATTCCCATCAGTCATCGACCGAGACCGCCCTTCATCATCTGGGATCCTTCACACCCTGAAGGTAACATACCCACAGCAGATAGGTAGGTGTTTAAACCTAGTCTGAAGTGAGTATCCCAGTGATAGATAGTGAAGTATGGGAGTGTGTCTGTGGACAACTGAGTAGCAGTGCAAACTAAAGTGAATAGGTGAATCAGTGAAAAGTGGGTAACAATAAAATTGGGTGGTGAAGGGGGAAAAAAACTTTAATATACACCCCTTCAATCCCAAATCAATAAAAACAGTGCAAATAGTAGTGTAAACAAATGACTACTAATGAGTATCTTAGGTCGACATGTTTCTGCAGTCGGGCGGAGCCACGTGGTCTCCAGCTGCTTCTTCAGGACCATTAATGCTACTGCTATGTGAGAAATAAAAAATAAAAAGGAATGATATCACCTGAAAGTGTGATATATTTTCGTCCTCCTGACTTCACAGTCCAATGTAAATGAAATGGTCCGTTGGACATAGCCCCAGATACATAAAAAGAAAGACAGACAGACAAACCACAATCAATTTCAGTGGTATTGCTCAAAAATATTTGGTTCTATTAACCCATTTCATGGGCCCGCTTATACATGCCAGCCACAATAGGCGAACATGTCTGCCCCATGTATACATTTATTACATGCTCACTAACCTTTGCGGCAGGAGGGACCAGCCCCACCTCACCTGGCTTCAGCTCAGGTACATGGAGCACCGCTCTGGTGGAAGGAAAATAGAGAACGTGCCATTTGAACTGTGGCACATGGTTTCCCTGAAGTAACAGTCATCACCCAGTCACTCACGTCACCATTGGGTACTAACAACCCTCTCACAAAGTCACACTATGATAGCGACTTCTGCATGTAAGAGCCCTGAAGCAGCTTAATCATGGATGTGTTCCTTGCTGTCACAGGTATGTCGGTATTCACCTCTCTCGGCATAAGGGACACCGCCTACTGGCCCCCGTGCGGTCTCTGACCGTAAGCACCACAGTTTTCTGGTTGTAGGCGCAGCCTACCACATACTAATGTGAACTCACTGACTCTAATAGTCTCACCGCCATGTTTCTGATCTCTCTTATGGCCTGTGCGCCGTGTTTAACAATATTAACAATATACAGGTTACGTACTTTGCTGCTCGCGTGTATTTAATGCTGCAACCAGTGTATTTAGTACAATCAGTAATCAAACGCGCTCTCGTGTCCCCTACTGACACGATTGTGTAGAGGGCTGAACCTCACAACCAACGCCCATTTGGATAAGCCAGGCGCTCTGTGCATTGTTGTCCAGGTCCCGCTGATGACCAGAGACACATTCAGCTTGTTAGTTGGCAATAGAAATATCGGTCATAAGCTCTGTCATGCCTTCGGCAACATGTAGTTTAGTTACGCTTTGCCGCCTGTTTGTGCCAAACGCGATCCGACGACAATTGAAAAGACGCTGCTTAGAAGAATTTGAATTTGAATTTGAGTATGCCCCCATACCCCCACTCACCTGCCCGTCGGTTTCCCGGACGTCCCTCTGGGCTGTCTAATGGGGAGGTACTGACGCGGTGTACTTGCGGCCATTATATTCGTCAATGTGTAACGTCGATCATGCATATGACGTCATATTTTCGTCCCGCATTCGGGTAGATGGGTAACGTAGTTCCATACCCTATCCACTCCCTTATTGCGTGTCCGCCTCAGTTTTAGTAATTACATTGTGATTTCGCAGCTTAGATAGATAGTAGGGACTGACTATGAAAATATTGTGTTTAAACTAAAGACGAAGTCATGATTATAACTGCTCACATCTTTCTCAAATATGACTCGTTGCACCCCTCTTATCAGGGATTGAATCAGCCAACTTTATTGACAAATGCTGCTGTTGTCTTTTTCTACGTGTTAGGTTATCTATTCTGCCGATTTTCTATTGAAAAAGCCCATATTGCCCAGGTTTAGCCTTCTAACGTCAGTGAGGTTCTCCTTTTGGAATAATGTACTATTACCAAGCACGCACAATAGGTCATTCCGCACATCTTCTCCATTCTTTCTTTTTATTTGGAATATTAGGAATATTAGTTCCTGCAAGGCAATCTGTTATTCTGCGCCAAATTCTACTCTTAATTTTAAATCGCCCGTGTGTGCATATGTTTTTCAGTGTCCTGTCAGCAAACACACAAACTCGAATAGCGTCACAGCCCCTTATCATGCACTCAATTTGATAGATAGGCCACATCAGTCAACCTCTAGCTTGACAATCAGCTATTCTTTCTTTTTATTTGGAATTTGGTTCCTGCAAGGAATCCGTTATCCTGCACCAATTTCTACTCTTAATTTAAAACAGCTTGTGTGTGCATATGTTATTCTGTGTCCTCTCGCGCACTTTCTGCTTGCTGGTTGACAGGGGAGACCTGCAGAAAATCCTTCCCGTATCTGCATTAACGCTGCAACTCGCGGAACCCGCTGCGCGGGTCCCGCTTCGTTCTGTGGAGGACTACACAGGGGTGAGCAGAAGAACCAACGTATCCGGTCAGGGCTGCGAGCAGGCGGAGGCGGAGGCGCAGGACTACCTGTCCCAGGAGCGCCCGCCTGACCGCCCGCCCTCAATCAACACACCTGGGCGCTCTCCCTGCAGGATACGCCCCTCCCATCCTAACCCAGGCACTATAAAGCAAACAGATCGATCCCGCGGCGCGGGAGCGCGCGGGAGCGACCGGGAGAAGCCCGGGACAAGGGCGGGACCGTCTGTGGCCGTCCGGGGACGACCGGGGACGGGACGGGCCACCCCCCTTACACCTGGATCCTGTGATTTGTGAGGATAAGTAATAACTCTTTATCCTTTGTAACATATACCTTCTGCTTGTGTACAAACGGTGATCATGTCCACAAGGGGCAGCCGGAGCAAAACTGCAGCTGGAGGAGCCAAGGTGACTGGTCCCATTGACAATTTTATTGCAAAAGCAAATGAAGCAATAGACCAGGGTATATCTTTATTGAATCGACGTGTTTCTTTAGAGTTGGCAGAAGCAAAAAGGTCATCATTGGGTCTGCTAGCCAATGCGAAAACACCCTATCGAGACCCTGAAACACTTAATAAACCTGATGCAATAGTGGAAATACATAGCATGCCAAACACTGTTGATTTATCTGCAACTCAGTCATTATCAGAATTACAGCTGAGTTTGGAGAAGTCACCAAATTTAGATCTGATAGAGGACTTTAATACACAATTAGATATTGTAACTGAGTCCATTCCATCAGTAAACCTTGCAATCGGTCTAGATCCAATTATGATAGAGGCATCCCAAGCCATCTTCAATATTGAAAATACCTCTATCGTGAATGACACATCAAACATAAACTTGGACCGATCTGTTGCTAACTTTACTCCTGACATACCCATAGTTACCAGCAGTAATACTCTGGATGACTCAATCACTATTTCAAGGAATTTGAGAGGTCTGAGGGAGGGGGCTGTACAAAAATTACCATCACAGAAACTACCGCCACAAAAGTCAGTCACAACTGCACCCAGTTCTAAGGGGAATCCCCAGGGTCAGAAAAAGCAGGGGAAGGACCAAGCAAAGAACAGTCTTAAGAAAGGAAGTAAAAAAGGAACTGCAGATTCTGTATGTGCTGGGGAAATGCCTAGCTTAGCCCTGTTGTGCAAAGATTGTACCTCCAACAGCCAATTAATAATGAAGGTTGGAGAACTAGTCACTGCTCATCTAGCCACTATAGATACACGACTGGGACTAATAGAAAAACAATTGAATGAATTAAGCACCATAATTAAAGGACCCCCAGCAAAACCCCCAAAACCCCCTCCCCCTCCTCAGCAAAAAATCCCCCAGCCAACGCCTAAAACTAATCCACCCCCTACCGCCACAACTAACTCTAAGGCACTCCCGATGGCTAAGAACTTGACAACAAAACCAATAGTGCAAACCCCAACTGCAAAACTCCAAGATAATAACAAAAATACTGCAGGGGATAATTCCACTATTGGTAAAGATAAAGCCAATGAGGCAAATAAGGGAAATGAGTGGCACAAAGGGAAGAATAAACGATTTGCTGCTAATCTACCCCCAGGCTCAAGTCCCTATGTCGTAGTGATGACAGGAGTCCCTGAGACCCCCGATAATATAGATTAGCCATCTTGGTCGCTACTTAACAAGGTTACACATTGGTTGAATAATAATAGGCCCCTACCATCATGCTATGTAAGTAAAATCTTGACAGTACGAAGAGTACCTTGGGTAGGCCATGAGAAAAAGAGAGTCCAAGGCGACTGTGTCATTATTAATTTCAATGACCCTCGCACAGTGGATTATATTTGCTCCTGGGTTAGTGAGGGATATAACGAGGGCATTGAGACAAGGCACCTCTCATATTTCTACCCGCCAAGAGGAAATGTCAGACAAGAATGTTATGATGATTATGATTATGGTTTAGACGAAGGGTGGACCCAGGTGGGACAGAGAAACAGTTGTGGAGAATGGGGGAGAAATAACCACAGGCACAACAATAATAATAATCACTGGAATTTCCAAAGACCCCATTTAGCAAGGGATCCCACTTGGGGGTTTCCTACATCCAATAGATTCAATACATTCAATACTTTGGACATGGTAGACTGACTCCCATCACCACCCGAATTTCAAAACAACCCATTAGATGCCAGTGTTAGGGAGAAAAACATCAGCGAGCCTCAGGCAGGAAGCATACAAATAGATGAGACATATGCCACACCAGTACAAGGATTAGTTAATGCATTGGGTCAATTAGTGCCCTATGAAAAAGACGAACATGCCACACCCCATGACTTGGTGATACATGAAGGTAGTGAATACCCAAAGGAGCACAATAAGGAGTTTAAGATTATAAGCTGGAATGTTGCTGGATTACAGCAAAGGGTCTCCGATCCTGAATGGCTAAAGGTTATTTCCGATAAGGATATAATATTATTTCAGGAAACTTGGGCGACAACAGCGGTGCATATAGAGGGTTTCCACTGCTATTGTATTAATGCCAGAAAGCCTGTCTTCGGCCGACCGATTGGAGGTTTATTGATAGGGTTCAAGATAAGCATAGGACGGTCCATAAAATTGATCCATTCAAAAAATCCAAACATTCAAATAATTGAGTATACTCGAAGGGTTCCATACTATCTTATTAACTTTTATAATAACGATTTTAGCTCTACTCCGAATAGGAATTTTATCGAACTTTTCGGAGAACTATCTAAAATAGCGGAAAAACTCCATTATCAAATAAGCACCAGGACAATACTGGCAGGAGATTTTAATGCCAAGTTTATAACATCAAAAACGAACAATGCACAAATAGATAGGGCATACAAACGGGGCAAAGAACTAGAATGCTTCCTTAATGAACACATCCTAACAGATATAATGGATGTTGACAAAAAGGAGCCACTTATCTATATCCCAACCTTCAGAGGAAGAGATTTTTCTAGTACAGTGGATTATATTTTCATGTCCTCTGACTTAATAGATAGAGTTAATAAGGTCGGCGTCCTTGAAACTGCCTTTGGGGACCATAACGCTTTGGAGGTCAACATTGGCTTAGGCCCCCCGAATGCCCTTGTTCGATCCCTGGGGGCAAGGGATATTACGGTCTCAGCTAACAAATTGAGGTTAAAATGGCGAGGGGTAAATAGTGGACAAGTAACGGACACTATTATAAGTAACCATGGTCCGTTACTTGAATCATGTTCTCTGGATGATGGGAACCATTGCAGAATAGTAAAAGACTTTTCTAAACTCTGAAACACTATTAGATCCCTCTTAAGCGTCCCTATCAAACCGCTGCTCCTGAGCCAAGGTGGTTCGACCGCCACTGCTCGGCAGCAAATAAAGCTCTTCGCAGAGCTTTAAACTGTAAACCGAGAAGCATAATAGATGTGAGGACCGCTAGACTGAATTATAAAACAGCTATAGGCTCAAGGAAGGCTGCTCTACTAACTGAGCAATGCGAGGCACTAACAACTGCTGCTACCCTGGGGAGCAGCACCACTTTTTGGCCTGCCGTTAAAAAGATGCGGGATATGGGTAAGCAACTAACCCCGACGAGTTGTACCATAGCAAGTGAGCAATGGGTATTGCATTTTTCTAAAATATATGCCAGCCCTGGCGTTGTTTTAGAGGATTATACCCCAGGAACATTGGAATCCCTAGAAATCACTGTGGGGGAAGTCACCGTGGCCACTAATCAGAGCCGTGGCAACAAGGCACCTGGGCCCGACGGCTTCCCAATAGATATAATCAAGCACAACCCAGAACTCTGGGGAAATATTTTTGTCAATCTTTTCAACAGTCTACCGTTTGCCCCAATACCCGCAACTTGGTCCACGAGCATAATAGTGCCTATTTATAAAAAGGGCGAAAGATCTGATCCCGCAAATTATAGGCCTATTTCGCTCTTGGACAATACTTTAAAGATCTTGGGTAGGGTACTCTATAATAGAGTTAATGACTGGGCTGAGGAAATGGGGGTACTTGACCGTTGCCAAATGGGTTTTAGACGCAAGGTGGGAACCATCGAACAATGCCTAAATTTAAACCTTTTAATTAGCAAATATAATATTGCTAAGGCGTCACCCATTTACTTGGCGTTTATGGACTTATCGTCCGCATTTGACCTGGTAAACAGGTCAAAATTGTGGTCGATTCTATTGTTTTATGGCCTGGATCCCCCCCTGGTACATTTCCTTGCCTATTTACACAAAGATACAAAGGCACAAGTACGGATTGACATGGAGGGTACACTCTCTGGGCCAATTAATGTAGAGAGGGGGGTGAGACAGGGGTGCGTTTTAGCACCCCTGTTATTTATCATCTACATAAATGGCCTGAGCGACTCCCTAAAAAAGGTTACCCAAGATGTCCCTAAAATTAAAGGATGCCAACTACCGTGTCTTTTATACGCGGATGACGCTGTGCTTATGGGATTAACACCCAACGCCCTACGTGCACTAGTCAGGGATTTCGCATCATACATGGGGAATTTGGATTTAAAAGTAAATTTTAAAAAATCATTCATCATGTCCTGTGGGCCTGGTGCTAAGCAATTAAATTCCATCACGATAGGAGCTGATAAGTTGCTCCTAACTAAAACTTTCCCATATTTAGGTATGGTCTTTGCTGCGAACGGCCTGTGGAGTGGGCATATCGCCCACGCCACAGGCAAGTTCTCAAAGGCCATAAACTCAATTTTATCTCTCCCCAAACCGAGGAAAGTTGAAGCAACTAAAGCAATTTTAAAGATTTATAGGCTCCAATGCATCCCAGTGGCAACTTACGGTGCCGAAATTTGGGGGTCAGTAAAAACCCCCTCAATACAAAGAGAAGAGAATCAGCTCTGTAGGAAGCTACTGGGGGCTCCCATTTCATCATCAGGGTTTATTTGTCACTCGGAGCTGAATGCACCCTATATTAGTGACTTTATTGCAGCCAGGCCTGCATTCTTTTGGTTAGCTATCTGGGCAAATGAACATGCTAGCCTAACACATGACATTTTGAGGGAATGTTTAGCTTGTGACAAATGGAATAAGAACCCATGGTTCCGTGGTATACAAGAGAGTCTGTCTAGTATAGACAGGGGCAACCTCTTTTAAAATCCATCTCATATACAGAGGACTGACAAAAAAGTAGTCCAACTTGAACTGTATGCCAATTACAGGGAAAAAAGATTGTCAGAAGAGATGAAGAAACAAACTGTTGTGTCCTATATTAACAATGGTTTATTAACCCAGCAACTTCCGTTGTATTTGACATTACCAATGTGCTACTGGGAAAGATCTCTATTGTTTAGACTGAAAGCAGGAACGGTAACATTTTTACTTTGTTTTCCTTTGGGACACACCGTAGATGACAAGATTCCGTGTCCTTGTGACGGAACCAGTAAACAAAATGATCTACATTTCTTCTTCATGTGTAAGTTTTATATGAAATACATTAAATGGTTTCTAGCACCATATTTTAAAAAACGTAGACCCATTTCCCTGAACCAGTCTTATTTGATGCTTTTAAAATTGGTGGACGATGAACTCATATTTCGGACAAGCTGTTTTTTAAAAGTCATTTTTAATGTACGTAGAAGTATGGAATACCCTTGAACTACCAATGACTACTGTTCCTTTCTTGCACTTTTGAAATGCGTGACTCAGTAAATGCACTAATAATGTACTTTATAGTGTCTATTGCACCTATTGTAACTGCAATTGTAAATGTCAAATTGTTTTTTTTTTAAAGTGTGCTTTTATGGATTTTTGAAATCCGAATAAAGATTTTTGAAATTGAATTGAATTGTGTCCTGTCAGCAAACACACACACTCGAAAAGCGTCACAGCCACTCCATCCGCTGAAAAGTGGTATCAGAAGATGCTGATGTGGAGGTCTCAGAAGGTCACACTTATCTGAGTGGAGGATAAGCCTGCAGCCCTTGAGTCTCTGGAGTACATTCCAGAGGCGGCCATGGTGTGTCTCCACTGTTGTAGTGTAGATCAGTATGCCATTGCTTACATCGATGACCCCCACTAGCACTAACAGGAGTTTCTAAATAGTGTTTTACAAGACCTCACAGCGATGTAGAGGTCAAAAATCGTTTTTTTTTTATCAATGGGAGTCTAGGTGAGTAGAAAAAGTATTACTGTGCCAGGATATCGGGTCCAGTTAGATTTGGTGATATCCTGACCGAAGGCCCTTTTTGAAGAGCCAGTATGATCCTGTTATCTCACTCACCAGAACGTCCACCATCACGGTGATGTTCCTCTTGGTCCTTATTGCCAGATTTGGGAGGTGCATGCCAATGCAGAGTCTCACCTCCCCTGTTTTTTTTTTTAAAACATTTTTTATTAAGAAAAAAACAGACATCAGCAATACAATGACATCACAAGGGGAGCAATACAATAGGTATCGTTGGTACAGTAGGAGAATCACAGAATACAATCATACATGGCTGAAGGTCTAGGGTGATGGGGGGTCATCCATAGTAGGAGCCAAGGGAGGCTGACATATTTCTCCACAACAGGACTTCCACAGGCCCCATACACAAGACCATATTTTGGGACATCCATGTGACACAAACAGTCTTTTCTCTGAACACTGCCGAGTCCAAGTCTTTCTCCCAATCATGAACTGTAGGTGGGAGCGGCGCCCCCATTGCTGGGCAATATTCCTCTTGGCCAGCATTAGCCCCAACATCACCCACTGCGTCAAGCAAACATTTAAATCGGTTGATTCCCAGATGTTTAAGAGACACCTACGGGCCTCAACACGGAGCTGCACAGACAAAACGGTATTAATGATGTCATGAATATCGCGCCAGTAGGGTTGGATCTGTTCGCATTCCCAGACTATGTGGAAGAAGGTTCTCAGCTAACCACAACCCCGCCTACAGGCGTCTCCATCTGCCCATCCCATTCGTACCAATTGGGGCCCATTACATAAATCCTGTGGAAAAATTTTAGTTAGACAAGTCGGAGACGAGCTGGTATCGCCACTTCTCTGGAAGGGTAAACTGCCTCCTGCCACTCCTTATCGTCCATTTCTATTTCCTTGGAGTTAGGATTGGGGCAAAGCCAGATCACGCTGTCTCAGTAAATTTGGTTTTGCAAAAAATCCTAAGGCTTTTGTTCTGGGCTGCCTCAGATTCACACCCTTGTATGCATTAGCGGGGAAATGGTGCAAAAGTGTTTGGTTGCAGCATGAGGGTCAGTTGAAAATTATGAATTGAAAGAACAAAAATAGGGTTTGTGTGTGAAAGCTGATCTATCTCCGCTGTTTGCAGCCACTTGTAATGCATTGTGATGCTCTGCGCCATTTAGATTTGTGTACCAGCACACACTCTTAGGAAATCTGACCCACCATGTCAAAAGTGTGATTGGGCCAACATGGATTTATCCGTTTTCATTTGTCAGGCAAGAATTTCTCAGCAAATATTTTTTCACAAGGACTCATTTTTGATAGGAAGGTTGTAAATGGGTTACACAAAAGTAGATATACCCGCGATGTAATTCCTATATCTGCGTGTAAAGAAATGTCTTAAATTTTGCTTCAGCTCAGGTAGTGGAGCCATATCAAATGATTCAAACAGATTCAACAGCCTCAAGGCTATCAACTATGCTTCTAATTGGCTAGGACAAATGGCTAAAGTGGATTTTGAATATAAATTTATTAATTTAATTATTTTATCATTTATCAAATAAGAGTGCCGCCCTGGTCCAAAATTCTCGTCAAACCAAATACAGATAAGTATAACCAGTGCTGACAGCAACAGTGAAAATAAGGCAGTTGGTCTAGACAATGACGACATCAGGAACAAAAAACACATCAGCTGCCAGGATTATCAAAAATATCCCAGCCCCTCAGAGGGAGCTAGATACTATAGTGATTAACTGCACATTACAATAAAGAAACCTGTGAACTCACATATGAGTCACTGGGATCCATGAACCACAATTTCAGAATACCTGCCATAAAATGCAAATATATGTGCCTAAAGATGAAAAAGACATATATTTGCAAGTACAGTTTTATTTCTTTAACCCTTTTCATTCTTCCGGTCTGTGGCCCTTCACATGATGTGGCAGATCGTGGATTTTGCCTTCCTTTTGCTGATGGCCCCTGTCTTTTTGGACTCCTGGATGGCGTTCAGTGATTGGCTGTGCAGTGTTTCCTGCAGCTCCATCTTCTCGTTCAAAAGGACGCCTGTCCGCTCCTCCAGCCTCCTCAGCTCTGCCATCCATTTCTGTAGACAAGTAAAGAAGCATGTAGCTCAATATTATGGAAATGAGACACCTATTTCTTAATGCACTGATTTTTGTTCTCATATTTTACCTAAAGAGTTCATTTAAAGTTTATAGTTAGCAAGGTTATTAGCAAAAATGATTTTAAAAAGCCATACTAATATAGAGAAACACAATCACAGCAATCTACATTATCATTGGGAGAGGGAAAGGTCCCCCATGTGGTTCTGCACCTTAGCACACATGATATTAATGTTTGTGGGCAGAAGACGTCTGTGTGACATGGATTCCGACCTATAGAATAGCTCTGTGGCCTGGTGTAGCTCACGAAGTGCACTCTCTTTAGTGAGTGTGACTCCCACCTGCGCACAAGATGTAGAGCACTCACAGCGGTGACAGCAATAAGATTCCAGTGGCAGAATAGTTGCTTACCAGTCTCTTCTGCATTTTCAAATTGACCTGTCAGACTGCTGCTACCTGCCCCTTCGCCCATCCTCCATGTGGGACATGGATGTTGCATGTGCATGCATTACTTCTGTGAGTAGTGTGTGTGTGTGTGTGTGTGTGTGTGTGTGTGTGCTTGTGTGTGTGTGTGTGTGGAGCATGTGGGACACATGCGGCCTTTGCCATATTGGAATCCATTTTGTTTGTCATACATCCAAGTAGTACCTAATATGGATGTTTGCGGGGAGCTGCAGACAACAATGTGATTCGTAGGGTTCCTCCAGGACATTTCATGGATTTTTTTAGTGTGGAGAGGAGGAGACATAGAGTCCCTTTGAACCTTAAGGATTTCCCTATTGCCCTTCCTACCCCATTTCTCATTAGACGGGGTACCCCTTGCAAATAATTAATTGGGACAGCTTCCCTTTCTTTCAGGAGACTTCCTGTGCGCCCCACATTTGATCTAAAACGTGGCAACAAAGACCATGCCTGGTTCAGTCATGAGTGGAATAAACAGAAGACAGGAACTACTCAAAATAATTCTGAGTCATACCCGGGGAAAGCAAAGGCTCTGGTCCAGACCCCGCAACAATGGCGACTGAACGAAAGGCAGTCCTGGCCAAGCTGATAGAAGACACGAGCAACAATGAACGGGCCTGAGGCAATATGGCGAACAGAGCAGGTTGGCGGGGGCGGGGGCCTGAGACGGAGTGGAGGACATTAGGATGTACCCCCCCCCCCCCAAGTTATAGACTTCCTTGCTGGTAAGGGGATGGCGATCCATTTGCTGTTCCCGAACCCAGAGACTTTGGTTTACAATGGGTTTAGTATTGGGGTTTGTTTTCAGGTGCCTGCTAGGTAATTTGTTTACACACCTATATTTCAGTCTGAATACACCTTCTTGGGCAGAGAAAATTAGGTGGGGGAGGCTCGCTATGTGGGGCATGGGATTTTCTCCAAACACATACACACATGACAATGGTATCACAAATTTTACAGGTCATTACACTTAATGGTAAAGGGGTGAATAACCCGACAAAGGGGAAGGCAATCCTTTCCTATCTCGAAAATGCGAAAACAGACATTTGCCTCTTACAGGAAACACATTTACTGTGAGGGGCCTGGCATGGACTCAAGAGTAGAGCTTTCCCACAACAGTTTTTCTCCTCATTAACTCAGAAAGCTGCAAGGGTAAGAATACTGTTTTCTTGGTCTTTTCAAGGGAAAATATGAACAAAAGTAGTAAAGGTCAGTGGCCAACTTTTGGGATACCGCATTTACATTGGCGCAAGCATGCTACTGGTGGGGTCTGTATATGCCCCTAACAACAGGCAAGAACAATTCATCCAGGACGCAGTAAGGGCGGTGTTGGAGGCTCAAGACAATTTGATATTGCTCGGAGGGGATTTGAACTTGGTATTTAAACAGTGACCTAGATCGCTCGACACAGAGGCAGGGAGTGACAGGAGCCATCAGTGAAGGAGGTGCCCACTGGGTAAAGGAAGTAGGAATGAGAGATCTTTTCGAGAACTCCACCCAGAGACGAGAGGCTATATATTTTATTCATACACACACAAATCATATGCATGATTAGACCATTTGTTAGGCACTAGGGAAATGCAGCAGGCAGCGTGAACAATTGATATAGAGATCAGATCCTTGTCAGACCACTCAGCAGCCCAATTGGAATTAGCCCTCCCGTCTCAGCTGGGAACTTCCTGAGTCTGGCGATTGAAGAGTCTATGCTCCGTCGTCCGCAGGCGATTCAACAGGTAGGGTAGGGTAGGGAATATCGTAGAATATTTGGAGCTCACCGATTGCCCCCAGACGGAGTGGGATGCCTTAAAAGCAGTAATTAGATGGGTCTTAATAGCCATTTCAGCAGCTGACACTAAGGCCAGACGAGAGAAACACGAAAAGCTCCAAACCTGAGTGCCGGAACTGGAACACATTCACCACCGCACCAGTGCCACCCGGGTCTATAGGCAATTAGAGATAGCTAGAAAACAGCAGGCGGGATGGGACTGAGACCATGTAGAAAACTCACTTCTACGACTTGAACACGCCTAACCTTGGGGGAAACAAATGTGGGACACTGTTGGCTTCTAAACTAAAGGGGCAACACCAAACTAACACAGTAGAGGAATTGAGAACTGAGACGGGAAGGAAAATAACTAAAGATGAGGAGATATAGAAGCTACCAAATCTATTCTCTAGGGATTTATACACCACCTAAGACATTTCCCCCAAATTAGTTCACTCTTACCTAAAAACAGCTACCGCAACTAAATTAACAGCCGAGCAAGCAACTGCACTAAATTGCCCCTTTCAAATTGAAGAGGTCATAACTGCCATATCATAACTGAAACTCAACAAATCCCCAGGACCGGATGGTTTCTCAGCTCTATTTTATAAGACGTACTGCTCAATTATGGCCCACTTTCTCACTAAAGGTCTTCAATACAATCATCAGTGCAAATACACTTCCACCATCTATGCTTCACGCCTCCATCACAGTTATACCAAAACCAGGCAAAAATAAAGCAACCTGTGAGTCTTATGGACCCATTTCACTCCTTAATGTAGATGCAAAGTTACTCACTGGAATATTAGCAGCTCGACTGGCCCCACTAATGCTGGGACTTATCGCACCAGACCAATCGGGCTTCGTCCCTAACAGGCAATGCTCAGATAATACCAATCGCCTCCTCCACTTGATAGTCAAAGCTCCCCGCACACCACAGGAATTGATACTACTAGCGATCAACACTGAAAAGGCTTTAGATAGAGGGCATTGGCACACTTAGGGGTGGTGCTAAACCACTTTGGATTCAGAGAAAGTTCTGCGCATGGGTGCTGAGTGGATACAAGCTTCCAAAAGCATTGGTACAGGTGAATGGCAAGACTTCAGGCAACTTTCCATTCCAGAGAGGAACGAGGCAGGGGTGTCCTCTCTCCCCATTGCTTTTTGCCTTATATATGGAACCGTTTGCTCTACGAGTCCAAGATAATCCCGATGTGCGAGGCAGTTGCTTTTGGGGGAGTACCACTGTATCACACTATATGCAGACGATGTCATTGCCTCCCTAGATGACCCAAAGGTGACCCTTCTGTTTCTTAAGCAGAAATCGAGCATTTTGGTCAAGTATCCGGTTTCCTTATCAACATCTCTAAATCAAAGGTGCTGAGTTTGTCGGTCACCCAAGAGACCCAAATTCAGCTATCTCAGACACACTCAAACACATGGCAACCAGCAGTCACCTACCTGGGAATTCGCTTAGCACGAACCGTACAAGTAACTGCAAAGATTAACTATAAAGACCTAGTGAGTAAGACAAAAGCAGATCTAGCTAGATGGCACCCATATGTACTGTCTTGGCTAGGGACGGATCGCAGCTTTGAAAATGACAGCTTTGCCGAGAATACTGTACATATTTTTGACCCTGCCTCTTTGGCCCCTGCCGGTAGAGCTCCAAGAGTTACAACAAGCATTCCACTCCTTCGCATGGTCAAACAAATGACCCAGAATGCAAAGGGAGATCAGTATTAGCGATCCGGCAGAGGGAGGCCTGGGAATCCCATCCGTAGTCACCTATTTCCAGGCAGTACAGCTTCGATTCCTAGTTGAACGGTCCTGCCCGGAGTTGGAGAAAACGTGGTTGTTTATGGATAGGGCATTGGCGGGCTCCCCAATGTGGTAGATCCCCTTCCTGGATAAGGCTAGCCGTACCCCTAGCCTCTACCTTTCAGCCATCACTGCCCCTACTCTCAGGGTTTGGGATAAGTTGGGAGAAAGAAGGGACTTTCATCACATCGTCTCCCCTGACCCCTATAGTGGGAACCAAGCTTTTACACCTGGAATAAAGCATAGGGAGTTTGAGGCCTGGCAGAAACCTAGTTGCTGATCGATAGGCCATGTTTGACATAAATGGCCCCATTCTGTTCAGTTCCTTGAGAGAAGATGGCATACTCCAAGAGGAACAAAGATTTTGCTACACTCAAATTAGACATTGGGTTATGAATCAAGAGACTAGAGAAGCAGTACAACGGCATTTAACTCCCTTTGAAAAATAACCTCAGATAAGCGATTAGTCTTGGATTTATACAAAATTGTAATGGGCCCAGGGATAGAGAAGAAATCAGCAGCTCAACAATGCTGGGAGAGAGAGCTGGGTAGAGAACTGACCCGAAAGGAGTGGAAAGACATTTATCATAGAGCTCGACGATCAGTCCTCAACACTACATGCACAGAAACAGCAGTGAAAATAGTCTCCTATTGGTACTTAACCCAAACTCACCTACACAAAATAGACACTGCACGAGAGAGCAAAGATGGAGATGTCTCACAGCGAAGGGCACGCATATACTATGGGCCTGCTCAAAACTGACACACTTTTGGGAGGGCATTCTAACAGAAATTGACATGCATTTATCTACCCAGTTAACCATATTCCCCTTATATGTTATCTTGGGCCTCCCAAATCTACTCACCTATCCGCTTACGCCACAAAGAGGTAGGCAAAAAACGTTAGCACTTCGAGCAGCACACCAAGCTATACTAGCGTTTTGGGGCAGTGATAAAATCCCAACTAGGCTTAACTGGCTACTTAGGACCTGGGGTCTATTAGGTATGGAGCGCCTCTCTTCAGCTGCAAAGTCGGAGGGAGACACCTTCTGGGAAATATGGCACCCATTCCTTACACTTCTCTCTCAATAATTCACTGAACTTACCTGCCCTTGATACCTCAGTCTACTATGACTAACAGAAGCCCCCCTCCCAACAGACACCTCTCAAGATCCAGGAGGCGAGAAAGGTTCATAAAAGGTTCTAGCACTAGGGCAGGCACCTTGGGATTGAGGGAGAGGGAGGCTGGAATTGGGGTTTCTTTTTGCATTTATTTCTCTTTTTGTTACTTGATAAAATGGTGCACCGACGCCGAAGAGGCTGAATGTTGACGCTGAGTCAGATAATACAATTTGCTATATCTTTTTTTGCAACAATAAAATAATTTAAACATAAAATAATTCTGAGTCTTAGAGATGAATGGTGGAAAAGACAACTACTGCTTCCAACTTTAGGTATAAAGATGGGACAAAAAAATCCAGCTATTATGCCAAGACATCTCCACCAGAAATCAGGGTCTTCACATCAGTGATATAGAGAAACTCTATGGGCTCCAGAGTTTGGGTAACTAACGCCATGTTTCCATGCCACATTGGAGACCAGAAACCTGAGAGCTTCTAATAAGACCTCTAGGAAGGACAGCCTGGCCATTGCTTCGAGATAGAAAGCTGATTGGCTGCTCAGGATAGGCATTAGCGGTGCCTTTGCACGAGGACGACACTGCTCAGGAGAGATGGGGCTGAAGAAGTCTAGAAGCAGGACAAACCAAAGCCACAGGCTGCATCACTAGAGCAAGAACTGCACTCCTCTATGACAGTGAAGTCTGGAAGCCCTGGACTGTTCCTGCAGTGTGAACAGAATCCAATGTGCTTGAACACAATTCAACCCTGCACAAGCCCCCTTGAAGAAGCATGTGCCAGAGAAGCCTGACCACGATCTGCGGTCTCCATTTGAAAGATTTAGTCCTGGGGAGATTTTTCTGCAACTAAATGTAGCGCACATGTCCGGAACTCCAGCCGGAAGTAGCCATCTATCATGTCTAGTTGGTGGCTACTTGATTGGCTTGAAGAAGAATCCATGCAGCAAGATTTGCTGGACTAGAGCACAAAAAAATCACAATGCAACCTCCGCTCCAGCTGCTGATGGTGCTGCCAGTGCTGATCTGAGCCAGTACATACAGGCACCATTGTCATGGACTGTGGCCACGTTGGATGGGCTGCAGCAAAGACTGTGCCATCCTTGTCCAGGAGGCCACCCCTGATGTGCATCACATTAAGCAGGTAGTGTTGTATTGTTGGTCGACAGACAATGTAGGCACTGCCAGCCTTGTTCAATTAAAATGGATATTTAGGTATTGTGCAATCAGGGAAGATACCAAACTGGGGAGGAGGAGGGGGCAGAAATTCATATGACAAGGAGTGAGTAGGGGAACATATTGGCCCAAGCCAGAGACCCTTAGCATGGACAATCAGTTCCCTTGACACCTATGATATTTATTTAGTTGAAAAGTTTTATATAGCGCTGGCTAGACCCGGAGGTATCAGAGCGCTTTACATGAGGACGAACATTGTTTCAGAGCATAGTTACAAGTTACATGAGTTAGTGGAGCGTAGTAACATGCATTAAAAACATAGATGTAAGGAAAAAAAGAAAAAAGCAGGCAAGGGGAGAGAGGATAGGAGCAGCGGAGCTAGACCAAGAATGACAGAGGGAAAGAGTTGGGGGAGGGTGAAGGAAAACACAACCAGAGTAGAAACCGTGTCCAACGTCCGGTGTGCTGTGATCCCAGTGGAAGAGGTATCATTCCCACACTTCCGCTGTGTGGTTCCCTTTGTGCTGTGGACTCTCTCAGAGGGGTCTCTGAAACTCCAGGGCATAAATACTGGATCCCTACCCAACAAGGGGAGGAGTGCTTTGGCAAGGGGCGCTATTCCCACACCTCCGCTGTGTGTGGCTCCCTTGACACTGTGGACTCTCTCAAGGGGGTCTCTGAGACTCTTGGGTATAAATGCTGGATCCCTCCCCAACAAGGGGAGAAGGAGTGCTTTGGTAAAGGACACACACAATGGTGGGTAACACATAGTTACATTGTTACAGTTACAGTTACAGCTACCAGTATAAGCTTAGGAGAGAAACGTAAGCTTACACAATAATATAAGATATTAGTGCGTAGCATATCCAAGACACACGTCATATGGGGAATGGAAGGTAGTGGGGAAAGGTAAACAGGGGAAAGGAAAGCAGACAGTATCAGGTAGATCTGAAGGGGGAAAGTACCCCAGGGGGAACAAAGCGTGTCCCAGAGCCAGACTCCGCTAAAGCTGCATAGGACAGCTCCACCAGGCGGCCGCTATGATACGAATCCTGGAGACTGTTTAGTACTTTTGCAGAAAGAATAGCATTGAGGGTTGTACTGTGGGAGCAGCCTAGGAGGTATACCCCACCAACGTTACCCATGTTGCAGAATATTGACAGTGATTTCTGCTCTCTGATATCTTTGTACAGTCTTGTGTTTTGACTGATTAGGAAATTAACTTTTCATTTTTAAAGCCTAAGCAAAGACTGACAATTGAGATATTAATTACAACAGATGTTTTTTTGAGTTCTGAGTCTCTAACCATAAATCCACCTCCCTGGGTAACATTTAAATTGCTTATCTTCACTGCACTGATGGTAAAGTGGTAAAGGGATAAACTTGGTGCTTACTTTTGGGCTCACTGGTAAGATTAAGCTCTAAATGGCACTTATTGTCACAGTCTTAGCCCAATAACCCTGTTTGATGGGGACTGGGAAGGTTCTCACACACTGCATACAATCTATCATAGTGTTGTAATCTCTCACAAAACAAAGCCCCACATTTTAGTCCGAACAAGAGGGTTTATTAAAGATGAGCTCTTTCCACCACTAACAGTTCCTGCCAGACTCCATTCCAACTGCCTGAGCTTAGCACCTGTTGGAGAGATTGAAGCTTACAGGGTTCCAACATGTTTTTTTATTATTATTTTATTTGAACATTTTAAAGTATAACATGCACATGCAGTCATATACAATAAAAATTACTGGTTGCTAGATGGACCTATATTGGACGTCTACAGAGTGGTTTGAATCACAACTTAAACAATAATACATTCAAGGTACTCAATAACCTGAGATTAGAATGTAAGAATACAGAATGCCTATTATGGGGTTCCCAAGATCAACTAGAACAACTCCCTCAGATATAACAGAGACATGCAATCAACAATACAAAATCCGATTCAGCCTCTGTGGTTATCAGTGTTTACTTCCGGTTCTCCAGTTTCCTTGCCGACCAGATACTGCTGACATAGCCCCCAAAATCCTTTGGGTCTGTTCTGAGAAGGTGATAGCTCTTTGTAGATTTCTGACTGCATGTTACGGAATGTATGTCTTTTGACCAGTCTTCAATTTTAGGAACTTGGCCTCTAGCTCAATAGATTGCTATTCTGTGTTTGGCAAGTAATACTCCTATCGCAACCAACCGTCTTACCTCCTTTTTAGGGCTCGCCTGCTGTGCGCATGCGCACAGCTGGAAGCTCTATAGGGGCTTATCCAGTGTTTAACCACCACTGGCGATTCCACTGGCGATTCCTTTGAGTGCATGTGCTTTTTAGGTCATTGCGCAAGCGCAAGCCCTAAAAAGCGCGTGCACAATGCCACCAGCCGCCTGCCTGCCTGCCTCGCATTACCACATCAAAGGCAGCTTCTCAGCGTGCGCTCATCCCCTAATTATTCACGGCCGGCAGGCCGTACTTTCAGTTTCACGGCCCCCGGCCCCCGGCCGTGTCTCCTTTTATGCTAACTCCCTCTGTACCTCTCCTTGCATCCTCCTCTTTACTCTGCTATTATTTAATTGAAATGACTCACTGACTGACTTCTAACCATTTGTTTCACTTCGATAACGATCTGCAACCTTTAATAAACCTTCAGGGTTCCGTTTTAAATTCTTGTCTCGTTTTCATTGTAAAGCATAATGTGCTTTTACCATTTACATTGTGGTTTGCATTGAAATGTATTTGACAAGTTCCAGCTGAGGTGCAACACAAGCCTTAGTGCATTAACACCACATCTGGTCCATCAAAAGCGCTTTAAATTTGACATGAGCAGAAAAAGCGTTATCAGGGTCACACCGCCGCTCTAGCGCCTCGACTCCCCCACACCTGGAGACGCTCTGCCCGCTTAGTTACTGCGCACGGCGCGCGCCGCCACCCTCCCAGCCTTGAGGTTCAGCTAGGTGGAGCTATCTGGAGCCCGGTGGCCCCTGGGGAGGCGGAAAATTACCAACTACCTGGTAATTAGCAAAGTTCAGTGAGAACAGATTTAAATCTGAGCCACTGGTGCCGTACGGAAGGAGTCGTCTCTGAGCAGCTAATTAAGTCTGCCGTGGAGAGTTGGGGCGTCCGCGAGTGCTGCAGCAGCAGAACGAGGGGGCAACTTGCACCGCGCCTCGGGAGTTATTACTGCTTCACACTTGGGCAACTCCTCTCGCAGGCGCCCCGGGGGCGCTCAACATTAAACTCTTAATTTGAAAATGTTGATTCTTCCCCAGCAAAGTGCCTGACATGGCATCACGGAGGCGGTAATCCTGGCGGAATGAAGAGACAACGAAAGCAGCAGCAGAGAATCAATGTCATTGCGATTCCAGGCAAGTTCTTCGATCTGCAACCTTTAATAAACCTTCAGGGTTCCGTTTTAAATTCTTGTCTCGTTTTCATTGTAAAGCATAATGTGCTTTTACCATTTACATTGTGGTTTGCATTGAAATGTGTTTGACAAGTTCCAGCTGAGGTGCAACACAAGCCTTAGTGCATTAACACCACATCCGGTCCATCAAAAGCGCTTTAAATTTGACATGAGCAGAAAAAGCGTTATCAGGGTCACACCGCCGCTCTAGCGCCTTGACTCCCCCACACCTGGAGACGCTCTGCCTGCTTAGTTACTGCGCACGGCGCGCGCCGCCACCCTCCCAGCCTTGAGGTTCAGCTAGGTGGAGCTATCTGGAGCCCGGTGGCCCCTGGGGAGGCGGAAAATTACCAACTACCTGGTAATTAGCAAAGTTCAGTGAGAACAGATTTAAATCTGAGCCACTGGTGCCGTACGGAAGGAGTCGTCTCTGAGCAGCTAATTAAGTCTGCCGTGGAGAGTTGGGGCGTCCGCGAGTGCTGCAGCAGCAGAACGAGGGGGCAACTTGCACCGCGCCTCGGGAGTTATTACTGCTTCACACTTGGGCAACTCCTCTCGCAGGCGCCCCGGGGGCGCTCAACATTAAACTCTTAATTTGAAAATGTTGATTCTTTCCCAGCAAAGTGCCTGACATGGCATCACGGAGGCGGTAATCCTGGCGGAATGAAGAGACAACGAAAGCAGCAGCAGAGAATCGATGTCATTGCCATTCCAGGCAAGTTCTTGTGCTTGGCACTGTTTTTTTAGGGCTCGCCTGCTGTGCGCATGCGCACAGCTGGAAGCTCTATAGGGGCTTATCCAGTGTTGAACCACCACTGGCGATTCCACTGGCGATTCCTTTGAGTGCATGTGCTTTTTAGGTCATTGTGCAAGCGCAAGCCCTAAAAAGCGCGTGCACAATGCCACCAGCCGCCTGCCTGCCTGCCTTGCATTACCACATCTCTCTCAGTCCCTACCGTAGGTCTCATGGGGACCACAGGAGTCTCGCTGAGTCCATTTCACTTGTTGCATACCCACAGATGCACCCACCACATAGCTCCACCGACACAGCTCCACATATGCACCCACCACACAGCTCCACCGACACAGCTCCACCGATGCACCCACCACACAGCTCCACTGAGGCACCCACCACACAGCTCCACCGAGGCACCCACCACACAGCCCTACCGATGCACCCACCACACAGCTCCACCGATGCACCCACCACACAGCTCCACCGATGCACCCACCACCCAGCTCCACCGATGCACCCACCACACAGCTCCACCGAGGCACCCACCACACAGCTCTACCATGCCCCACCACACAGCTCCAACGATGCACCCACCACACAGCTCCACCGATGCACCCACCACACAGCTCCACCGACACAGCTCCACCGATGCACCCACCACACAGCTCCACTGAAGCACCCACCACACAGCTCCACCGAGGCACCCACCACACAGCTCCACCGAGGCACCCACCACACAGCCCTACCGAGGCACCCACCACACAGCTCCACCGATGCACCCACCACACAGCTCCACCGATGCACCCACCACACAGCTCCACCGACACAGCTCCACCGATGCACCCAACACACAGCTCCACTGATGCACCCACCACACAGCTCCACCGATGCACCCACCACACAGCTCCACTGATGCAGCCACCACACAGCTCCACCGATGCAGCCACCACACAGCTCCACCGACACAGCTCCACCAACACAGCTCCACCGACACAGCTCCACCGATGCACCCACCACCCAGCTCCACCGATGCACCCACTACACAGCTCCACCGACACAGCTCCACCAATGCACCCACCACACAGCTCCACAGATGCATCCACCACACAGCTCCACCGATGCAGCCACCACACAGCTCCACCGACACAGCTCCACCGATGCACCCACCACCCAGCTCCACCGATGCACACACCACACAGCTTCACCGACACAGCTCCACCGATGCACCCACCACACAGCTCCACCGATGCACCCACCACACAGCTCCACCGATGCACCCACCACACAGCTTCACCGAGGCACCCACCATACAGCTTCACCGAGGCACCCACCATACAGCTCCACCAAGGCACCCACCACACAGCTCCACAGATGCACCCACCCCACAGCTCCTCCGAGGCACCCACCACACAGCTCCACTGATGCACCCACCACACAGCTCCACCGACACAGCTCCACCGATGCACCCACCACACAGCTCCACTGAGGCACCCACCACACAGCTCCACCGAGGCACCCACCACACAGCTCCACCGAGGCACCCACCACACAGCTCCACGGAGGCACCCACCACACAGCTCCACGGAGGCACCCACCACACAGCTCCACCGAGGCACCCACCACACAGCTCCACCGAGGCACCCACCACACAGCTCCACCGAGGCACCCACCACACAGCTCCACCGAGGCACCCACCACACAGCTCTACCATGCCCCCACCACACAGCTCCACCGATGCACCCACCACACAGCTCCACCGACACTGCTCCACCGATGCACCCACCACCCAGCTCCACCGATGCAGCCACCACACAGCTCCACCGATGCAGCCACCACACAGCTCCACCGATGCAGCCACTACACAGCTCCACCGATGCACCCACCACACAGCTCCACCGACACAGCTCCACCGATGCACCCACCACCCAGCTCCACCGATGCACCCACCACCCAGCTCCACCGATGCACCCACCACACAGCTCCACCGACACAGCTCCACCGATGCACCCACCACCCAGCTCCACCGATGCACCCACCACACAGCTCCACTGATGCAGCCACCACACAGCTCCACCGACACAGCTCCACCGATGCACCCACCACCAACGATGCACCCACCACACAGCTCCACCGACACAGCTCCACCGATGCACCCACCACACAGCTCCACCGAGGCACCCACCACACAGCTCCACCGATGCAGCCACCACACAGCTCCACCGACACAGCTCCACCGATGCACCCACCACCCAGCTCCACCGATGCACACACCACACAGCTCCACTGACACAGCTCCACTGATGCACCCACCACACAGCTCCACCGATGCACCCACCACACAGCTTCACCGAGGTACCCACCATACAGCTCCACCAAGGCACCCACCATACAGCTCCACCGAGGCACCCACCACACAGCTCCTCCGAGGCACCCACCACACAGCTCCACAGATGCACCCACGACACAGCTCCACAGATGCACCCACCACACAGCTCCACAGATGCACCCACCACACAGCTCCACAGATGCAGCCACCACACAGCTCCACCGAAGCACCCACCACACAGCTCCACCGATGCACCCACCACCGCCAAGGCACCCACCACACAACTCCGCCGAGGCACCCACCACACAGCTCCACCGATGCACCCACCACACAGCTCCACCGATGCGCCAACTAAGCTCCACCAATGCACCCACCACACAGCTCTACCAATGCACCCACTAAGCTCCACCGATGCACACACCACTCAGCGCAACCACAGCATCACTCAGCGCAACCACAGCATCACTCAGCACCACCACAGCATCACTCAGCACCACCACAGCATCACTCAGCACCACCACAGCATCACTCAGCGCAACCACAGCATCACTGGTTCAAATATGTTCTTTCAATGTTTCAAACTGTTTTCAAGCTTTCACGCTTTATTACAAATCACAAAAAGATGTTAATATTTCACTTCTGTTCTTGGATTTTCATCGCAATAAAAAACACTGAACTAGCAGCCTGATTCATGAAGTGAAATTGCGCCCGCAATCGCTGCGAAAACGCAAATGCGGGCGCAATTTCCGTAATCGGCATTCAACAACAAAATAGCGAATTCGCTAACACATATTAGCGAATTAGCTAATATAATCGCAGAATCCCTGCCGCTGAGCATTAGCGATTCGGTAATAGCGACACACCACGGAATCTGCGAAAATAATAGCGAATTCGCAATAGAAAATCGCAATCGGCATTCAAGAAAAATCGCAATTTGCGAAAAACCCAAAAATCGCTATTTGCACGGCGCAAAATAAGGACAACTCAAAGCAGGTGGTAACCATGAAAGGCATAGAAAATATTTTTTCAAAAAACCGTTGTCCTATCACCAACAGGGCCAGGCCTGACCAATCACACATAAGGACATTCAGCAGCAGCATTAGGCTTTCCACAATGCCTGGGATGTACATGGTGGTGAGGCGGCGAAGGCTACAGCGAGCAGCACGGAGGAGACGCATGAGGCAGGCAAGGATTTACCGGCTGCGGGTCACCTTGCTGGGCCAAACCAGAGAACAGATTTATGCTAAATACAGGCTGAATGGGGAAATGATCACCTGGCTGATACAATAACTCGACCCCATCATGCAGCACCCAACAAGGCGAAACAATTCTGTGCCCACACATGTGCAGGTATTGTGTAGCCTGCACCTCCTGGCCTCCGGAAGCTTCCAGGGGGTAGTAGCGGCCGCTGGGGGAATATCCCAGCCCACCATGTCACGCTGCCTCAACAGTTTTGTAGACGCCATGCTCACCCAGCTACACCGTCACATCAAATTCCCCGCCAGCCAACAGGAATTGGACATGACAAAGCTACAATTCTACAATGTAGCCCATTTTCCACATGTGCTCGGATGCATAGACTGTACCCACGTCGCCGTCTGCCCACCAGCTGGCATGGAGTATATGTTCCGCAACAGAAAGTGCTACCACTCCCTCAACATCCAGATGGTCTGCAATGCCAAGACATACATCACTGACATTGTCTCACGGTACCCAGGGAGTACCCATGACTCCTTCATCTTCCGGCACAGCGCACTCCACACACGGCTGGTCAGGGGAGAGTTTGGGGAAGGACACCTACTTGGTAAGTACACTTTGATTGAAATGTCACATTGCAAAGATGTAACAGCGCAGCACAGGCAATCACCATCTGCTCCTCCCATTCAGGTGACAGTGGCTACGCCCTCCGTGAATACCTCCTGACCCCATACCTCAACCCTGCTACACCCCAGCAACGGCGCTACAATATTGCTCACATACGGACAAGAAATTGCATAGAAAGGACATTTGGCCTGCTCAAGAGCAGGTTCCGCATACTGCACAAGACAGGTGGGGCCATGTATTACAGTCCTGCAAAGTGCTGCCGCATAGTGGCTGTCTGCGCAATACTACATAACATTGCAACCAAGCGCCGGATACCTGTTGACATCTCTGGCAGTGAATCTGAGGGGGACAACCAGCCACCTGCACATGCGCGCCATGCACAAGGGGAGACCCCAGCAGAAGGGCACAGACGTCGCAACCACATCACAGTGAACAGTTTCTAGTACAACCACTGCCATCACCCCACTAATCAACAATGCATGCAAAATGTAAAGAAGACACAACGCTAATGTGTGTAGGAAAAGAAATGTATTTGTTCAATTCACAAAAGTAAATGTAATGGTCCGTGCCAAAGGTCAAAATAAAAGTACCTGTTCAATTCACAAAAGTAAATGTAATGGTCCGTGCCAAAGGTCAAAATAAAAGTACCTGTTCAATTCACAAAAGTAAATGTAATGGTCCGTGCCAAAGGTCAAAATAAAAGTACCTGTTCAATTCACAAAAGTAAATGTAATGGTCCGTGCCAAAGGTCAAAATAAAAGTACCTGTTCAATTCACAAAAGTAAATGTAATGGTCCGTGCCAAATTAGTCCCACAAACAGTATTACGCCATACTGCTGTGCTTGCCAGGCTTCACCTCAGCCTGTGCCAGTGGTGATTACAGTCCTCTAGGTGTGCCTAGAGCGTGACCCTCCACAACGCCTCTGAGGGCCTTCCTCCTCCGGGGCGTCAGGCAATGGGGGGGTCCTGGTGCTGCGGGTGGGTAGTGGGGCCTGTGAGGCTGATTGCGAGCTCAGGCTGGACGCCCCCTCACTCGCATCATCACCCCCCACAACAGATGGAATGGGTGGAGGGTGAAGAGCCACGACAGCCGTGGTGAGGGTCTCCAGCACCCTCGACATGTCCACACTGCACTGTATGACAGTGTGCTGCTGTGTCAGACAGCGCCTCGCCAATAGGGATGTGGCATTTGCCGACACATAGCTTGCCCTGCTGTAGGTGCCAAGCTGGGTCAACAGTTGGCGGTGGTGCCGGCGTTGGCCACCGTACATTCTATTCATGGCGCGGGTGTTAGCCTCCACGGCTGCAGCAATGCGGGCCATTCCATTGCCCACACCGGCCAGGTCGGCCCTCATGCCTTCAATCTGTGTAGCAACACATGCCACGTTGCGGCCAATGTTGCATAGTTGGAGGTGAATTGCCCCCTGCTGCCGTGCCTGGCGCTGGTGTATGTGCAGCATCCGTCGCTCGATGCTGAGCCGCGCCTGTCCATCACCATTGGCCCGCCTGGTAGCAGCTGCGGATCGCTGGCGTGACCTGCCACGCCTGCCCTGCTGGCCGGATTGTGAGGCTGGGGGCTGACTGGACAGTGGCGCAGCCACGGATGTTGAGGTGCCAGCTGATGGGGGTGAGGCCACCGGTGTTGCAGGTGTGCTCGTCGCTGGGGGTGTGCCTGCTGGTGTGGCTGTGGCAGTCGCTGCGGGGGCCACAGGAGTGACTGACCTGGCTGCAGCTCTGGGAGGAGCAGCGGTGGCAGGGAGCACAATGGGGGCTGCGATGGCAGCAGATGAGGGCGCTGCAGCAGTTGCAGGTGGGACGCTGCTGGTGATAGTTGATGGTGGTACAGTTGCAGCGTTAGGGGCTGATGCCTGGGTATGTGTTGGCTCCTCCAGGACGCTGTCGTCAATCACCAGCCTGTCACTGTCACTGGTATCTCCACCTGTGGGGGTAAGTGGAGGACCATTAGTTGTATGCATCTGGCAGACGTGCAGTTGCTACATGCATGCTGGGTGACATTCCCTGAATGGCAGTGGCTTTGTGTGCATTGGGACCTGACTACATCTCCCACAATGGCAGCATTGTGGTACTACTACATTGTGGCCAGACTACATCTCCCACAATGCTTCAGGACAATCCTTGATGTGCAACAATTACATGCCTATGGGACATTGGGGGGGCCTATTTGGTCATGGACATCCATAGGGGGCAGGGTCGCAGTCGCATGCCACTTACCTTGGGTGTCTTGTGTGGGGGCGGATGAGTCCAGTGCAGTGAAACCCACAACGGCCTCCATCTCGAGGGTGTTTTCCACCTGGTCCTCCAGGGCGGTGTTCGGTGGTACCGTCGGACCTCCTCCTCCTGTGCCCGAGGACTCCCCAAGGCGCGCCGCCACCTTCTCCTTGGCACGGCCTCGGAGGTCGTACCACCTCTTTTTCAGTTCTTCAAGGGACCTGGCCGCCACTCCCACCGAGTTAACTGCAGAGGCTATCCCCTGCCAAATGCGCCTCTTCTCCATTTCCGGGACCCTCCTGGAATTTGCACCGAACAGTTGGTCGTGGTTAGCCACGACTCCCTCGATGAGGTGCTCCAGCTCCTGCTCGCTGAATTTGAGCTTTCGCTTCCTCCCAGTCGAGCTGCTGGTCCCTGGTGCAGCTTCCTCTGCCATGTTATGGGTTGTGGCTCTGTGGTTCACTCTACAAGCCAAGATGTGCAGCTGCTCTTCTATCTGCTCCCTGTCTCTCTGCCTCAATGTGCAAAATGGTGCTGGGAACCGGCAGCTTCCTGGTTGTGATGTCATCACTGGGCTCGAAATGCGACTTCCCGTTTTCCCGATCTCGCGAGTTTGCGATCTCGCAAATAGCGATATCGCTAATAGCGATATCGCTATTTGCGAGATCGCAGTCCAGCCGCGGGTAGGCCGAAATAGCGATTAATCTGCGATTAATCGCAATTTCGATCGGATCGCTATCGGATTTTGCGATCGCGTGCGAATCGCTTTTTTTTATCGCAATTCTTCATGAATTCGGATTTGCGATTTCTGAATAGCGACTCGCTATTTTTCGCTATTTCAGAATCGCAAATGCCGATTTTCATGAATATGGCGGATAATCTTCACAAAAGTTATTTACGAAAGTTTAAGCTATTGCCATTACAAATTAAATAAATTATTTAAGTATTAATTATTTAAAAAAATTAAAAGCCATTGTTATTTGTAATATTAATACATCTAAGTCACGTAAATACAAAACATGTTGCATTACAAATGCTATAGGTGTCACATTTGCGAAAGTTATAACTATTGGCATTGTAAATGACAAAGCTATTAATTTAGCTATTTTAAAAAATAACACATAAATTAAAAAAAAATTCATTTGTAAGACCAATAGCTCAAACTTTCCTAATGCGAGCCCTATTGCATTTCCAATGCTTGTTTAGATTTTTAGTGTAACCCAACAAAGCTAATAGAGGGTCAAGTGTCAGCGAGTGGCCTGTGATTTCATTTAGTTTGCGAATTACCTTATCCTAAAACTCCACAATCTTAGGGCAATACCAAGCAACGTGTATGAATCCAGCCTTTCCCTCTCTACATCAAAGGCAAGCTGCCGAGTCTCGCAAACCATACCGATACAGTCTCTTAGGCGTGTAATAGACCCTGTTTAAAATGTAAAGTGGATAAGGTGGTGTTTGCTCTTCAAAGATATGTTTTTAGTCATTTAGCAACAATACTGCCAGGTGCTGCCCTCAATAATTACACCCAACTCTCCCTGCCAATCTAATCTGGCTCTTGTGGAGCGTGATCTCCTAAGTACCTGGCTCAATATATATATATATATATGTATATATATATATATATATATATATATATATATATATATATATATATATATATATATATATATATATATATATATATATATATATATATGGTAGTGGCACAAGAGGAGCGTATCAGAAAAGAGAGAGATAGTAACTTAGGCGTTTCTAGCATATCTTCTCCGAGTAGCTCCTGTAGAGCATGCCTGACCCTGAAAAAGTGAAATTGTGTAAGGGTGGTATAGTCAAGCCCTTCGGTTGTAATGTCTGCCCATCTAAAAACTTTGTTGTCTAAAAACAAATCTCCTGCTTTGGTGATGTTGAGTGTAGCTAATGCCCGTGTTGCTTCCTTTTCTCCGCTAATTGAAAGCCAGTCGCACCACTCCAACGGCATCAGAGGAGAGTACATGAGTGCGCCAGCTTGTCTGTTTAATAAGTTATGCCACGCATGTGCTGTGGAGTTAATAGAGTCCAGAGTGCTGGGTCTCCTAATGGAGGGCTGAAACAGCTTTTGTGGGAGGCTAGATGCCACCCTTTCGATATGCAAGTGTGGAAGATCTAACGGACCATGAATTTAACTATGTGCATGGGTTCTCTGTGCTGCTCTGTAATATAATTCTAGGTCAGGAGCATTGAGGCCGCCCATGGAGTATGGCATTGCTAGTATGTTCCATTGAACTCTGGGTTGTTTCCCAGCCCAGGCTAACTTAATCAATAATGAGCAGAGGACTTTAAACATATACCTCTGGAGTAAAATCAGAATATTTCGAAATAGGAATAACAATCTGGGGAGTACTAATATTTTCATAAGGGAAATGCGACCTATCAATGATAATGGAAGCTGAATCCATCTATTAACATCGTCTTCCAGTTTAGCAATAGCCTTCCCATAGTTCTCTTTAAGCACCAGTTCCGAGTCTATGTGCACCTGAATGCGCCAATAGCGAACCAGGTCCGAGGACCACTGCAAAGGGAAATCCAGTTTGGTAGGTGCCATGGAAGAGGATTTTTCCCAATTGACTCTGAAGCCTGATATAGCACCAAATCGTGTAATTTCGGTCAGTACTTGAGTGAGATTCAAACTGGGTTCTCATATGTATAAGAGCATGTCATCTGCAAATGTCGAAAGAATGAGATGATAGTTTGGAAAGCGAAGCCCTCTATGGGAATGGTATTCTCTGAGTACGACGGCAGTGGTTCAGCTACGATGACATATAGAAGGGGCGAGGGGGACAATGGGCAACCCTGTCTGGTGCCTCTAGTTATAGCAATGGGCACTGTGACAGTGTAACCTACCCTATTTCTGGCTGTCGGAGAGTTATACAAGACTGACACCATTTTGAGAAAGACATCTCCGACTCCAACCCGAAGCAGCACTGCCTTTATAAAAGACCTCTCCACAGAGTTGAAGGCCTTCTTTGAGTCCAGAAAGACGACAGCATTCATCTGGAAGTAAGGGGTAAATTGAAGCTCTTATGATTGTTATGTATATCTGGACGGATGATACTTCTGAAATTTGTCGCATTTGTACCGCTTTTGTTGCACTCTCTGAGGTAAAATTTCAATAAAAACATTTTTAAACAGAAAGACGGCAGCGGCCCTTATCTCCGGCTTGATATGCTGAATGCTACTGAATACCGTTCTCAGGTTGTGCGTTAGGGTCCGACCTGGGACAACACCTGCCTGCGCAAGACCAACCAGCAGCGGCACCAATGGAGCGATGTGATTCGCTAATATTTTGCCAAACAGTTTTGTGTCCACATTCAAAAGCGATAGGGGCCTATAGGAGGAGGACTCCGTTGGATGTTTAACCGGCTTCAAAAGTGTCACCATCAATGCCTCCCTCATAGATGGGGGCATCTCACCACCTTCCAACATCTCCTCAAACAGGTTAACTAGGTGCGGTATGAGTGGCTCCTTGAATGGTTTATAGAAGGACACAGTAAGTCCATCTTGTCCTGGAGCGCTACCATTGCACATTGCGTCAAGAGCAGTGCAGATCTCGGAAGGGTCCAGGGAGCTCATAAGATGCTCTCTGTGAGCATTAGTTAGCCACAGCATTTGTTTGTGTATTAGGAAATCTTGTAAAGCGGCCTCATTTGGAATTACCTTGGAACTATACAGCTCTGTGTAATATCTACGGAATCTCTCCGCAATCTTTGAGGACTCATGTAGTACGTTGCCATCCTCATCCCTCAACTCAACAATCGAACTAGACTGTTGGTGCAGGGCAGCAAGTGCTGAGCCAGGACGTTCTCCATTGCCATATGTCTTAGCTGTAGTATTTTGGTTCATATGCTTTACCTCACTGTCCGCTACTTCTTGGTATTATTTAAGTGTCTTTTTTAGTTCTCCGTAGATCTGGGCATCACCTCCCTGTAGAAGCGCGTGCTCCAAACGATCCAGCTGTCCCACAAGTGTTGTCATCCTACTCCGCAGCGAACGAAGCACTCCCACATGTTTGGGGATAGCCGCCCCCCTAATAACCACTTTAAAGGTCTCCTACACTGTGGAGAAATGATCAACCATCTTAATATTGACAATGAAGAAGTCTTCGATGGTGGAGACAACTCCACTTTGAAAACTGAGTCTAATAAGGAGTAGGGAGGGAATCTCCATGTGAATGGAGCACTCCTCTTGGTGGGAATATCAATTTCTAACAGCACTGGGGAGTGATCCGAATGTGTACAGGGAAAAGGGTTACAAGTTACTTCCTGTGTGAAAAGTGATCTGGAGATCAGCCAGTAATCAATTCTGGTGTGTGAGGGGCTGAATAGTGGGTGAGCCCACTGTCACCTGGGGCTCTCACTCGCCAGACATCAAGAAGGTCCAGCTGGTCACTTATTTTCTTTATTGCTCTTGCAAGACGCTGAGGGGCGCCAAACAGGGCCCCTTGAGCGGTCCAGAGCTGGGTCAAGGGTACAGTTGAAATCACCCCCCCAACCCCCAGACCTGCGGTATGTTGAGATCGCTCATCATGCGAGCTGATAATTTATGATAGAAATGTGGATCGTCATAATTTGGATCATATATGTTAACTAAGTGCATATTTGAACCTTCCCTATGGCACCTGGAAATTACAAATCTGCCATTGGGGCAATTTCTAATTGTTCCAGTGTGATATCCGATCTCGGATTTACCCACGTGAGAACCCCCATGGCATGTGTAGTGAACCCAGCAGCGCTATAATGACCTTGCAAACACTTATTAGAAAGAATGCTGCTATTGGTGGAGAGGTGCGTTTCTTGTATAAACGCTACATCCACCATATGTCTCTTAAGAAAAGCTATAACTTTACGAAGTTTTGTGAAGTGGTTGAGACCCCTAATGATCCATGTCACAAATCTGATCCCGTGTATCGTGTACGCTGTTGTTAGAGGTCATTTAGTACGCCATTGATCAGCATTCGACCACACCACCCACTGCTGCATCATCCTTATCCAAGCATTTTGTATATCTAGCATGTATACTGTGCGCTTATAAAGTAAATCCCCCCTCTCACGCCATGCTGCCCCCAACTTGGCATGGACGATACCATTCCCGCCGTCCTATAATTGATACAATTACATCAACAAAAGAAAGAAACAGATCCCCTGTCATTTAGTGAGTAACACCCAGGGGCCGATGTTACTGACAATACACTACCCCTTTAAACTGGCTAAACAGTGAAAAATCGAAGATACTTTCCAGTCGAAGGAAGATCACATAACAGTGCAGGACACTCAGAAGAGGGCTATGCGAGACCCATATACAGAGGTGGAGACACGGCAACCAAAGACGGTAGCCCAGAGTCCTAAACTAAAGAGACATTTTATAGAGGAACCACAGCTGTAACAACCAAGGATTTATCAAAGTCACACATTGTCCACATTAGGGCTATATTTGGCTCATCAGAGTGTCAGCACCCCATCAAGTATATCCTAGGTTACTCCCCCCTGCTAGGGTCTTGTACCTCTCACCCCCCCCCGCACCCCCCCCACCAGGCGGTATTTGAGAGGCTACTGTGGCAGCCCTCAGATGCGTTGCCCACGCCACCTCCAAGAAGGGATTGCCTAAGTCTGCTACATTGGCTGTGGTGCATGGAGAAGTCACTGCTAATCCTTATCTGGCTCATCAACCCCCACATCTCCGGGGGAGCCTGCTTTTTCTTTAAGAGGATTGTCATTTTCCCTTTTTTTCTATCAAATGCAGAACCTCCTTCAGATCCATAAAAATGTGCATTTTCCCCTCCGCCTGTATGTGTAGTTTAGCAGAATACATCATGTTTGTAGTCTAAATTCAACTCTTGGAGCTTCCTCTTAACCAGTGGAAACTGGAGACGGGTGTCTTGGACCTGCTGCGTGAAGTCAGGGAATATTGATATGTCCATGCCTTCCTAACGCAGCAACTTATCGTCGCAATCCCTATAATTAAGCAGCTTTTCTATAATAGGTCTCTGGGGTGCTCCAGGAATTGGTCTAGGAGCCAATGACCTAAGGGCCCTCTCAACAATAAATACTGTTGAGAAAGTGTCTCTGCCAAAGAGAGTGACTAGTATATATTCTACAAAGAGTTCCATGTTCGGGATATTGGTAGATTCCGCAAAACCAATTAACCTTATGTTGTTGTGCCTTGAGCACGCTTCCAAATCCTCTGGCTTTTGTCTGTACAATCTGTAGGATTTTGTCCATCTTTGTATGAGCCTGCATACCTGAGGCAACGATTTAGCCGAGATCCTTTTCTCCACACCATCGAGACTATCAGTATGTTTGTCAAGGCGCTCAGACATTCTATCCATGCAAAATGACAGAGCGTCACTTTTGCCATCTATCTTGGTCAATTGTGCTGCATAGCTGTCAAGATCTGTTTCAGGTCTGCCGCATTGTCGCCCGCCTCAGGGCCAGACTCTGTTGCATTCTTATCTATGTCCTGATGTCTAGAGGTTTTGCGGGGTTCAAAATGGAGCTTCGATTGGGACTTATCTGTACTCTCCATGATAGACACGATTCGTGCACTGCTTCCAAACACGGTGCGCCCTCGCCAGGAATGAAAGCGCAATCTGACACTTCTACCACTAGCACTGAAAGCAATCAGATGAGTTAAAAGGCCCACAAGTCGCAGATGTCTGCCCACATAGCCAAATCAGAGAGCGTGAGGTTCTGTGCTATTAAAAAGAGATATACGTGATATGCCTCACCAGACCATTGCCGCTTTTCTCCTCTCCGCACTTGCACATTTATATATAGAGAAGCAGGTTATGTAGGCCAGAACCACCCCTCCCTTAATACTCGTTGGTGGAGAGGCTCTCCCCATTCCACAGTTATAAAGGAGAATCAGTGCAGGTCCTCCTCGATCTCCGCTTCTTGTGCACTGCGGTCCCCACACTCCTTTACTCCAGAGCCGAAGCGAGGCCTGGGAGGGCACAGGGTCCGGGCTCACCTCCTCTGCAGGCTCAGTCTAGCAAGGCATACATGGGATAGGCCTGCCACCCGAACCACCGCCACCCAGGGGGGGAGTGGGGAGGACAGTCTTTCTCTGGGTAAGCGGGAGGTTCCTATGCAGCACAGCCGACATCCAACATACCTCTTCAATGCAGGCACAATGCTCCGTCGGCAGTCCGATATTAGCGGGGCTCCTTATCCCTCACCTGCAGCAGCGAACGCCCGACGATCCGAGCTCCAGTCCTCCTCCGCAGCTCACCGTATGAAGAAACCACCTCCAGCCTTGGCAAAACCATAAGCCACTCAGACCGCTGGAGCAATAACCTCACGACACAGGCAGCAGCAACACTCACCACAGGCTACTGACCGGTGGGTCCTCCGCACATCAAAGGCCTCGCCCGTCTTGACTGCTCGCACCATGTCCCATCTTAAAATGGAGGACGTGCAATCCAAGCCGGTCAAATCCTAATCTGCTCACAGCGGGCCACAGGACTCCGGAGATCTGTGAAATTACTCTTCCTTAGCGCATCTCAGTGGAACATGCCAATCCAGGTAGGACTGGAAAGTAGGGTTTTACAGGATAGTAAGCTGTGCTTGTGGAGCACCTATAGAATGCGGCAAACTTAGATCCAGGCAAGCTCCGCCCCCACAGGGTTCCAACATTACATACATATTATTCTATAAACAACAGCGAAGAAAGATATATGTGTATAGCATATTATAACCATCACACATCCCCCCTCCAACATAAATAGAACAAAGATCAATGTGGATAAAAAAAAAGAAAAACTATTTACACAGAAACTATAATAACTTCTGGCACAGGATAAAAGATATAGCACAAAGTGCATAAGGAACAAAGTATGGACAAGGTTCGTATTCGTATTCAAAAACTTTATTCGATACATAAAATGAATCAAAAGTATTGAACATACAATCACATCGCATTTCAAATAGGAACACATTTGTACTAATAATATTAAAACTAATTTGAAAACACATTTAAACAAAAAAGAGTTTTTTAAAAGAGACATAATAATAACAGTGACAGAAATTCAAAAAGGTTTACAGATTAAGATTTTTACAAAGATTCTATACCTGTGGTGCTACCCATAATTCTTTCTAATCTTTAGGGAGATTCTGATAAAATTTAACATTGCACAACAGATTTCCACAGAAGATAAGGATAACAAATATTCATAACCTTCCTTATAAGTGCAAGGTTGCCTACCCTTCAGAATAGTTTTAATAAACCGGAGTCTTGGCTCTTTGTACAAGGAGCAAAAGAGAACCAAATGTAAGGTACTCTGCCTATCCTTGTTACTACAAGGACAAGGGGACAGTCTCTCACCCCAACCCCCTTGTTTAGGGAAAGCAAGTAAAAAGTGAAGGGTCTCCAGCCTAAACCGTGTTAAAAGAAATCGCCATTGCGCATTAAGGGTGAATGTTAAATAAAACTGCGGCTGTGGTTTACAAGCATAAGTAGTTCCAGTGCCAATTATATCCATAGGAGGCTGATTCGCTGCCTTCAAAAACTTTGTTTTTATCTCCTTTTTATAGTTCCCCGTGATTTTCCCGGGGGTGTGGAAATAAAAACCAAGTTCGATTTTGTTCAACATATTGCAGACATAAGATAACCAGGGGATCTGTTTGGAATTTTCTAAAGCCATGCAATCAGTAATAATTTCTTTTGTTAATTGCAGGTCTTCTGATTGCCAGATTTTACCCCATAACAGCAAAGGGGACATACGGATTATATCGGATACGCTGACCATACCAATTTCGTCATGACAGAAGGTGTTTGAGGTGCTTTTAGGAACTGACAAGACCCTTTTTATGAAGTTATTTTCCACCACCTGTATTGCGGCAGGCATTTCAGTCCCCCACACCCCTGCCCCATAGGTGGCAACAGATAGGCACTTTGAGGTGTAAAGGGTTCTGAGATGCATGATGTGCTTTTGCCCCAATTTACTACAGAAGCGGAAGATACCCTCTATCGCCCTTGTCATGTTCTGGGCTCGGACCTTCATTACCGGTGTCCAGCTTAGTTTACTATCAAACAGATTACCAAGATAATTAAAATTATCAACTTTCCCAATTATGCGGCTGTTTACCTCGAACTTCCTAATAGACGACCCCTTTGGGCCACAGGACATTACAAAGGATTTTTCGAAGTTTACCTTTAGGTCTAAGTCAAGCATGAATTTGTTAAATGCATTTAAACACATTTGCATGCTGTTGCCTGTTAATGTCATTAGGACAGTATCGTCCGCATATGAAAGCATAGGAATGCTTTTACCATTAATTTTTGGGAAATCACAGCCCTGGTTTAATAGGTATTGTTCTAATCCATTTGTGTAAACCAAGAAGAGGAAAGGCGCCAAGATACATCCTTGACGTACTCCTTCCGTAGAAGGTATTGGTTTCGTTAATTCCCCTCCAGAGCCAAATCTGATGGACACATTTGTAGCTTCATGTAACCTACGGAGCAAGGTCACCAGAGGTTCCTCAAAGCCCATATCACTCATCATCTTCCACAACTTGCTCCTGCAGACTGTATCGAAAGCGCTTGTCAAGTCCATGAAGGCCAGGTGAATAGCGGATTTTTTGGCCTTCATATACTTGCCCAAGATCAGTGCCAAATTGAGACACTGCTCATTTGTCCCCTTTCCGTGCCTGAAGTCGTATTGGGAATCAACTATCAAACCAACAGAATCTGCCCAGCTTTCCAATCTCACCAGGATAACTCTGCCGAGGATTTTACAGGCAGCGTCTATTAAAGAAATTGGACGGTAACAACGGGGATCAGATCTATTACCCTTCTTAAAGATTGGCACTACGGTTGCCTCTTTCCATGTGCCAGGGATGCGGCCAACCACCGCAGCTTTAAAAACATTTAATAAAATGGGTGCCCACAGACTGGTATTAGATTTAAAAAGATCCAGGGGGACAGCATCAGGACCTGGCGCTTTTAAAGATGCTCCTTTCCCTAGGGCTTCCTCAATCTCAGTCAATGTAATTGAAGAGCTGAGGGTCAAAGCCGAGGGAGATGGTAGCACCAAGCCCCCTGTCTCCTCAACGCTTGAAATTATTGAATAAAATTTGGGATTAAAAATCTTGCTATAGTGTTGAACCCATTGTTCGGCAGTGACCTGCATAGCTATAGCTTCACTGTTATTACTCTTAAAAAGGGGGCGATTTATAACCTCCCAAAATAGCCTGCTATCTTTCAGTTCTGCTGCCTTTTCAAGATCATCCCAGGCCATATCTTTCAGGTCTTGCTTTCTTTTTGTAATAGCGTCTCTATAAGCTTTCCTACTGATCTTTACAAGCTCTTTATTTCTTGGCTTTTGAGACAAAGCTAATTTTAGTGATCTATGTGTGGCAGAGCACACAGAATCAAACCATCTAAAGGCCCTTTGGCCACCTTTCCCTTTAGGCTTTTTTAAGCTATGTCCTATATGGCAACACAACTTCTCGAAACTTCCTATGACCTTATGAGAATCAGATCCTGCTAGACATGTATCTATTTCAGCTTTACAGTTTGCAGTAATATCATCTTGCAACTGGGACACATTTATCTTCCCCCATTTCAGAGTAACACCCTGATTTTTGTTGTATTGAATAGATTGTTCACAGGACCTTGGTGATTCATGTGTCGGAACCCAAATTGATAGAATTAAAGGATTATGATCACTGGCGGGATTTGCTACCACCTCCAACTTATCCACGTGCTTAAGAAAGGTACTTGATACCAAAACAAAATCAATTGTACTCATTTCACCCCTCAAGCCCTGAAAGGTCGGTAAATGCAGGGTATCTGGGGGGGACCAGGGGTCTACTACACACAGATCATTAGTTATGATGATATTATTCAGGGCGTCCCCCTGCGGTGTGTGCCTAAAATGGTTTAGAGGCTGAGCATTCAAATCCTCTAAGCCACATACATTCAATCCTGCATGAATGCAAAGTGTACAATTAAAATCACCAACCCAAATAAGCGGAGAAGAAGGGTGGCTACAACGGACTTTACCCAAAGCATACTCCAAATCTTGAATTATTGAGGTATCATGCCCATTAAAGATGTTATAGTACCAATTAATTAATAACACAGGTTCAGGGAAAAGGTATTCCAATAACAACACTTGATACCAGTTTGTTTCTACCAGTGTCGAGATTTTGAGATCCTGTAGTTTTATAGACAATGCAGTCAATATTCCACCTTTGGCCCTTCCTGATGTAGATGGAACAGCCGGGACAGCAAGTGATTGAAAGCCCTCGATGTCACAGGTGGTCTTAGACCATGTCTCTTGTAGACACAGGATTTCATGAGATTTCACAAAATCTAACCAAATCTCATCCTCTAGCTTATTTGTTATTCCGAAGATGTTCCAGGACAATAAGGATATTAATGAAGATGAAGATGAAGATCCTTGTGTTTCGTGACTATTTCCCGAATCATCTCCTACAACAGTGGTATTTGGGTTAAGCAATGATAACCTATTCTGTTCATGGCCCTTGTCTATGTTGACCATTGGCACGGCAACAGTCCCCATCTGTGAGTGTCCAACAGTCACATTTTCACCTTCCGGGATTTCCCGCACTAAGTTACCATTGTAAATGCATATCCCTTGGTCTTCTTTTATTCCCCCAGTTTTTATTGATGTTTCTATGACCTTAGTCCTGGATGGCAGTCAATCTACCTCATCTAGGTTCATCAAAGGGTCAAAGCGATTCCTCAATGGGATGTTGTTATTATAGTTATTATTATTGTTTGGGAACCAGCCAGGATATTCTGTGCCCCTGAACCTTGCTCTTCGCGGGTTATAAGGGACTTGTATAAAATTTCCCATACTTGGTGGCCCCATGAAATTAGCTGTCTCGTGCCAAGGAGTATAAAGGTGATGCGGGCCATAATTCGTATTTGGATTATGTGCCCAACCCGTTCGGTGTCTACCATTTATGCCATGTCCTTGGCGGGAGGAATTTTGATCAGGGAAAGACTGATAGAGATTGGGATAGAAATATTCAAGACCAATACACTGAATGTCCCCCATCCGCCCAAACCTGGCCTTGCTACAAATAATATCCTTGACCCAGTTATCTCTAAAATTTATCAAAATACAATCACCCTCCAGGTCTTTTTTGCTTGGACCAACCCAGGGGACCCTCCGAACACTTAGGATTTTTGTGACTGTATCCTCAGTCAGTGGCCTATTTGTATTTAGCCAAAATTTTGTTTTATTTAGGAGGTCCTCATTTTTCTCATATTTGTTTTCTGGGATTAACGGTACACCTGTCAGGATTGCCATATAAGGGGCAGACTCCGGGGGTATATTTACATAGATCTCTCTACCTTGCAATGGGGTTTTACTGGAAGCCTGAGGTTTACTCTTCGGAGTTTCCTTTACTTCCTTATTAATCTGGGCCGGTGCAGATGTAGTAACCGGTGTGGTTACCACCGGCGTGTTACTTGGCTTAGTGCCCAATGCATTCCCCTGCTTTGTTTTTATTGTTGGAGTCGGTGCTAAAGAGAGGGTGCTACTAGATAGAGGTTGGGATATCAGGTTGGGCTTAGGGCCCTTTTTCCCTAAACTGGTGTTATCACTATTAATTTTGCCAACGGTGGTAGCTGATGTTTTTTTACCCCCTACCAGGTTTTCCAATAGAGCGGTGTTCTTAGATGTTAGGAATTCCAATTGGTCTAATTTTGAATTTATTATTTGAGTTTTCTCCATTAGGGGGTTCCATAGACTTTTTATAAGTTTCTCGATGCCGACCATTAGGTCTTTATCTTCCTTACCAGGGTATTTTTTCCCTGTTTGTGAAATGCTCTTATCAATATTGGAGAGTTGGGATCCTATCTGTGATAATCTGTCCTCAAATGGTTGTAAAAGCTTTTTAAGCGTTTCCCACACTACGGTCAAAAATTTAACGTCTTCCCCGTTTATGACACAAAATGGTGTTTCATTATTCTCCTTTACTAATGTCAGTTTATCCTTGTCTTGGATTATCTCCAGTGAATCCACCACAACCTCTGATATAGAGTCAAGAGGTTGTGTGATGGTTGCTGGAGATGGGGATGGCAATTTGGTGGACAGTTGGGATTTTGCAACCTTTACTTTTTTCCTAGCGTAAGATGTTTGGTTACCACGCTTCCTTTTGGTGTATGGCACAAACTGTCTCTTTTCTGGCGTTCCCCCAGCCTGCTTTGTTAACACTGATACCGGCACATCTTTTGTACACTCATTCAATTCCTCTATTACTCCAGACATAGTTGTCATTGAAGGATTAGGGGCCAATGAAGTTGATGGTGGGGTCTCACCTAGTGTCGGTATGGTAGGAACAGTTGGCTGATGAATGTCTGCAGTTGTTTCAAGCAGTTTTAATGGCTGGGCAACGGAACGGTCGGGGGTTTTGGCAAAGGCAAAGGCACCTAAGGAGGATTTTTTGGTCGCAGCTATCTCATGTGACAGCCTCCTTGCAGCGTCCAGTTCAGATGACACTCGACGCTGCATTTTGGCAATCTCATTGTCTATAGCAGAATGGGTTTTAGTTATAAAATCATCTAAGGTTCCGTTTTTTAATTTAGTTTTAGCAGCCCTCTCCTTATACTCCCGAGATGACATATTACCTTGTGGTTACAGGACGGGCCCGTATATAACGGCTTAGAGGGCTGGCCCAGCTCAGTCCACTCAGTCCTCGAACGGCCTCAAACGGCCCGCTCTTTGCCCGGTCTTAGCCCCGGCCTTGGTCCCGCGCGCGTCCCGCGTGCGCGTTACTGACTCTGTTTTTCAAGGGAGGGCTAGTGGAGGGGGCGGGAAGAGGACCAGCTGCGGCCGATGAGCGCCGCTCAGCAGGCTGGTCCTCGCAGTCCCGCCTCTTGCCTGGGTCGATGATTCGGCAGGTGCTCTGCCCGCGTTGGTGCTCCTTTGCACGATTCCTGGGGCAATGACCAATGACCAGCAAGTCCTCACCGGTGTCTGACGCCTTCGAGCGGCACCCGCGAAGCGGGGGCCGCGAGGCGTGGTGTGGCGAAGGGGCCGGAAACAGGTAGGCGACACGCAACTCCCAGCAGGGTCAGCAGTCAGGAAGAATCCCAGGGAGGTAACACTCCACTCAGTTTTTATCCTGTGGAGGGGGCGGGAAGAGGACCAGCTGCGGCCGATGAGCGCCGCTCAGCAGGCTGGTCCTCGCAGTCCCGCCTCTTGCCTGGGTCGATGATTCGGCAGGTGCTCTGCCGGCGTTGGTGCTCCTTTGCACGATTCCTGGGGCAATGACCAATGACCAGCAAGTCCTCACCGGTGTCTGACGCCTTCGAGCGGCCCCCGCGAAGCGGGGGCCGCGAGGCGTGGTGTGGCGAAGGGGCCGGAAACAGGTAGGCGACACGCAACTCCCAGCAGGGTCAGCAGTCAGGAAGAATCCCAGGGAGGTAACACTCCACTCAGTTTTTATCCTGTGGAGGGGGCGGGAAGAGGACCAGCTGCGGCCGATGAGCGCCGCTCAGCAGGCTGGTCCTCGCAGTCCCGCCTCTTGCCTGGGTCGATGATTCGGCAGGTGCTCTGCCCGCGTTGGTGCTCCTTTGCACGATTCCTGGGGCAATGACCAATGACCAGCAAGTCCTCACCGGTGTCTGACGCCTTCGAGCGGCACCCGCGAAGCGGGGGCCGCAAGGCGTGGTGTGGCGAAGGGGCCGGAAACAGGTAGGCGACACGCAACTCACAGCAGGGTCAGCAGTCAGGAAGAATTCATTTTATGATCTTCCTGCCAGAAAGGATGCTTTGGTTTCTTTCCAGAATGTATGTCACTCCTACAAGAATACTTTGAGAAGAGAGATTAAAGGAAAGGAAATCCTCACTCGGCTCACCACCTCCCATGTCACCACACTCAACCCTTTCAGGAGGAACACAGGATTTCAAAATCCTCTTATTACACTTTACCCATCCTGACATGCTCCATCTGTCTCCTGTGTCAACTGTCACAACATTCTTCTTCACCTAAACGATGGAAAATGGTCCCATGTACAGAGTTACTCCCTTCTTTCCACAGCCTAGTTTCTTTATCCAGACCAGGTCATTCACCTTCCACTTCATGTTCTGGGTAGCCTTCTTCCAATCATATCTCTCTTTGTACTTCCGACAAATCATTCATTCCTTCAACCTTTTGTTAGGGATTAAGCCAAGCAGGGTTGAGTTTGGAACTTGACTCTTTCCTTCAAATGATCAAAGGGCAATTTTAAAATTATGTATTGGGTGTAGTCCAATGAAAACACCAGGTCTCACTTGATCTATCGCTAAAGGGCACTTTCAGAGTTAAAGCTATCAGAGCACAACACTATTCTCTTCTTCCATTCTGCTAAATGAATTGGCTTATGGTGAATGGTAAGCTGTTCTCTGATCAACAATGGCTAAGTCTTTCTGTAATTCTTGCATTTCTGAGACAAATTGCACTCCATTATCAGGTTACCAAGTACAAAGATCTTCCTTCATTGGCAAATTCATCTCTTAAGAGCTCCACAAAGGTTCTCATATTTACTACAGCCACACATTTGGTGGAAACCTACTTGATGGTGTAATCTACCAACAGTAAAGCATATGTCTCCATCATAACAAATCAAACACTCCCATGATATCAAGTCCCAGTTTCTCCCAAGGTTGTTCCGGTATAGTAATGGGAGATACAGGAGCAGAATGTGGGTACATGTCTTATCATTCACTGCACATATCACACACTCCTTGACAGAATTCTCCACTTGGTGATCAACACCAGGCCACCATTATTTTTTCTATCACCCTGCCTTTAGTGAGATTTCTCCCAAGATGTCCTTTGTAAGGAAATAGGCCATTAGTTGTGTGGCCAACATTAGTAATGGGTCCACATTGGCCCTCCACTTAGAACCAAACACCCTAATGTAGCGCTTGACTCTCTCACGGTAACGGAGTAGAGCAGTCCAAGGCCTACCGAGGAAAGTGGTGTGGGACAGTAATCACCATTTGCTGGCACACAATAACACTCAACAAACAATTGTCCAGTCTGTGCTTATCCTTTGAAAAAGGAAAGTACTTATTTTACACAATTACTACTCAATACTATGTAGTACTTTACATAAGGCTAATACCTTTTGATACCATTGCATAATCACCTCTGACTCGCAAAGGGCCCCTACAACCACATCAGGTAAGTATATTGACTTGGTCAAAGGTTCAAGAGCATCAAACCACATGTCAAAACATCATTTTCGGGGCAAATGCAATAATCAATAATAACCATGTGTCAATCCACTTATTAATGTTAATAAAGCATATACACTTTGATATACAGTTACTGTCAGTACTAATATTTCAATAAAGCATTGAAAAATGAACTTTCCATGAGTCTTTGTGTTTTTCATATACTTTTAACTATTGAAATGCAAATATTAAAACAGCCCCTAAAGGGCATCACATTTTGATCACAAATATGTAACCATAAACGTCACCCATAGAGGGCGCTGTACAAACTGTACATTATATGTAACACCGTTAGGCCACACTGATTGTGATCACAAACATGTAATCATAAACTATGTGCAGCATGTACTTTTCAGTTAACGACCTCAGCCCATAATTACTGCAATCATTTGCTTAGCCTCTAGAGAGTGCCTCGCGCCTCGCTGTAGAGTACATGCTCCTGCCTTAGGAATGCTTAAAAACTTGCAGGAAATCATGGGTTGGTCATTCCTTTTTGGAACTGGCAGACTTAAGGTCAGTACTGTTTAAATCTTTTGGGGGAGGCTGTACCATTCTTGCAGCTCCCCTCACTCCTAAGGGCATCGTTGGTGGTGGCCCCTCCGTTCTGGGGCCACCAAGAGGGGAAAACGTGCAAAATCCAAGCTCCATGCAGGGCATTGTAGCATTCTAGATAAGGCCTAGAAATGATGGCGGACCACACGTGTAGTTAGTGTTGGTGGTCAGCTATATGCTTGCCCACGCCCAGTGTCCTGGGCTATTTATTAGCTCTTGTGCGTGCCCTCCGTGAAGACGTCAGGCTGAACCACTATCCCCACGCCCCAAGGGGAGGTGGAGCCGGGACACATCTCTGGGGCCTCCGTGACATGGTTGGGCCCAACTATGCAGACACTACATTCCTCCTTTACCCAGAAGTAAAAAAAAAAAAAAAACATCAACCATAACATGAACATCTTAAAGTCTTAAATACAGTCTCTGTGAGTTGCGTTAAACACAAAAAAGAACAGTGTTACTTTGGCCTGGCGGAGGTACAGGTCATGCTCCTTCAGCGTTGACATCGGGCCACGAAATCCCGGTACTTCTGGGATGGCTTCGGACAAGGGCGCAGATGGTACCTGCCCTGGCTGCGCCCATCGGAAGGGGTTTGAAACATGTCCTCAGAGCCGTCTGCCTCGATGACACCTGAGTGGCTCTGTGCTCCTTGTGACCCAACGTCCTTTTGGGTTGGTGTTGCCGAGTTGTCTCCGGAGCTCCCCGTTTCGCCGGGGATCTCTTGTTCCACAGCTTCCCGTGGACCTTGAGACGGCACAGGGTGATGTTCTCCGGAATCCGAGAATCCTTCCTCCTCTCCACGCGGGACTTTCTTAAAGAAAGACACGTTCCTTGTGACTTCTTCGCCACCCCTGGTCGCCGTGACCAGGGTGCCTTTAACATGGGTGACGGTCCAAGGGTCTAATTCAAACGGAAGGCGGAACTTCCCTCCTGGATGGCAGTCCTTTACTAGCACTCGGTCACCAACCTGAATGGGGCTGTCAGCAGCTCTTCTCTTTCGGGACGCCTCACGATTAGTCTTTGTTCGCTGCTCCATGGATCCATTAGGCGGGGTTGGTGATGACGCCCATGTGGGGTGGTGCGGTATAGTGTCAGTGACTGCTCTGCCAAAACAAAGGCGGCTTGGAGGGATTCCTGTGGTGCAGTGGGGTGTCAGCCTGTATTCACGTAGGAACTGATATAGGGCCAGCTCTAGGCTCTGGCCGTCCGCTAACACAATTTGGATGGTCTTGTTCAGAGTTCTCATTAGTCTCTCGACTTCCCCATTGGCTTGAGGCCATCTCGGGGTTATGCGTCGGTGCTTGATGCGGTGGGACTGTAGGTACGCAGCCAGTTCGCCGCCGTTGAAGGGGGGACCATTGTCCGTGCGTATTTCTCCAATGAGGCCCAGCTTGGGAATTACTTTGGTTGCAGCAGTCAAGGACAGGATCTCTATCTCGGGGTATCGTGAGAAATCGTCTATCACCACGAACATGTTCTTCCCTCCAGGAAGGCTGCCAAAATCCGCACTGGCTCGCATCCACGGAGACGTCGGTCCTTCCTCCGTAATCACTGGCGCCGGAGGGTTGGGTAGGCTAGTCGCCAAACACACGGGACATCGCTGGACTATATCTTCGACCACCTTGTCAAGGCCCGGGAACCAGAGTTTGCTCCGAAGGCGGTTTTGTGACTTTACGATGCCCTGGTGTGCGCCATGTGCTAGGAGGGCTGCTTGCTGGGCGAGACTGTCGGGTAGGACCAGGCGAGGGCCTCTCAGGAGACACCCTTCCGGAGATATAGACAGTTCGTTTCGGACTTGGTGGAGTGCCTTCAGCGTTGCTTGAGCCCCAAGCGTGCGGAATGATGCTGGGCTTTGGAGTGGCTTCCAGTTACCCGATGCGATAGCCTGGATGGCGATCTGTAGGCAGTCGTCGTCCTTAGTGGCTTGCGCCACTTCCTCCAGGGAGATTGGCAGGGGTCTTGACCTTTCCACGATCATCCTGACATATTCTTCTGTGGCGGCAGCCTCTGCCGCTTCCGAGTCAGTGACTGGGCGGGCGTGTCTCGACAAGTAGTCGGCTGGGTTTCGGGTGCCATGTCCTTGCAGGACGTTCTGAATGATGTTTTGGAACACCTCTGCAGCACTCGATATCCCAAAGTTGAGCCGGGTATATCGCCAAAGGCCGGCGTGAGTGGAGAAGGTGGTTATCGGGCGTGACTCCGGGTGTAAGGGAATTTGGTGGTACCCTGACCTCAGGTCCATTTTCGAGAACCACTTCGAGCCTGACACTTCTCCAATGATGTCATCTATGGTGGGTGTCAAGTGGCGCTCCCGCTTGATAGCAGGGTTGGGGATACGCATGTCAACGCAGATCCGCACGGTGTCGGGCTGCTTCAGTTTTTTGGCCACCACGATGGGCGATACCCATGGAGTGGGTCCGCTCACCCTTTCGATAATTCCTGCTCGCTCAAGTAGGCGTAGTTCCGCCTCTACTTTGGGTCGTAGGTGGAACGCAATGCGTCAGTGCCGGAGAGCCACTGGGGCGACTGATTCGTCTATGTGGAGATGAATGGCGGGTCCCTTCAAACAGCCGATTCCTTCAAACAGCGGGGCGTGTCCTAATACGAGATGATCGAGGCTGTGGGCTTGGACTGTGAGTGTGAAATGTATCGATCTGAGATCTTGAGCAGTTCTGCAACCGAGCAGGAATCCTGATCCTTCTTGTGACACGTAAATTTTTGTGTGTAAGTGAGTGGAGCTGTGGGACAGGGCCGTCCGGAACATCCCGCACAGGCGTAATGGGCGATTGGTGCCGTAGGCGTATACTTGCACTCTCGTTGGATGGAGTGCCGGTGCGTTCTCTAATGTTCGGTACACGCTGGCTGCCATTAAGTTGATTGTTGCGCCGGTGTTGATCAGAGCCACTACTGCTTGATCCTGCACATTGACGGTGCACATGGGTTCCGCAGACGGCGTGGCTGCCAGAGCGTTGAGCATCCGCACCATGTGGACGGAAGCCGCATCAGCGTCGTCGTCGTCCATGTCGCTGCTGGTGGACGTGTTTGGCAGCGGCTCTAGCTGTCTTACTCTTCTGGGTGGTCCACCCTGCTTCTTCCTATGTGTCGACAGAAGTAGTTGGCTTGCGAAGTGGTTGGCTTTTCCGCAGGCGCTGCAGATCTTGCCTTGTGCCGGACATACTCCGTTGTGGGGCGTTGCACCTCCGCACCACGCACAGGCGCGGTCGTGGGAGGACTGAGCTGGTCTTGGTCTCCCTCGTCGGGACTGTTTCGCGCGGTTCTCTGTGGAAACGGTCTTGAGGGCGCACACAGGCTCCCTTTTGACTGCGACCGTCGGCTTCGGCTCCATGTGCGCGGCTCTGGCCTTCGACAACTCCTTAGACCGCCCTAGTGCCAGGATGTCGCGCATGGGCATGTTGTCCGTCTCCAATACCCTCTCGCGCAGCTTTGAAGATGCGCAGCCCTGAATAAACTGGGTGCAGATCTCGTCGTCCACATCGGGGAGGGTGCATGTGCTGGCCAGCTTCTTCAGTCTTGCGTAGAAAACGTCTACAGACTCCTCCGGGAGCTGGCGGGCTTGGCGGAGTAGGAGTCTTTCGTAATCTGCGCTGGCGAAGGGCTCAAAGTACGCTGTGATGGCGTCGCGCAATGTGGTGTAATTACGGGGCGGGCCGCCCTCCGTAACGTCTTTCGATATGTCGTGGATCGCCTCACCTCCGAGGTGCAGCAGCATGGCACGCCGTCGCTCTACTGCGACTTCCGCAGCTATGAAGTAGTTCTCTAGGCGTTCTACCCATTTCCTCCAGTGTGCCGCTTGCGACGGGGGTGTGCCGGTGACAGCGAATGGCTCCAAGGGAGGTACGTTGGCCATGACTGCTGCGGGCAGGCGCCGGTGTCACCAGCGGGTTCCGTGGGCTATTCAGACCAACAGGGCCTTTGGGCATGCAAGAGGAGTGAGATACGGCTCAGAATAGTCCAATTCGCATCCCACGCGAGATGCGTGAGGATTGGCAGGGCTTATAGCGGTCTCACGCGACATGAGTGGGGTTTGGCACGGTCCGTAGCGTTGCACGCGGAATGTGTGAGGGATGGCGCGCCCAGCGCAAACAGCGTCTCCGGCAGCGTGGCTCCGCTTGCGTCTACACGGAGAGGGTTGGAAAGGCAGCTGGGCGGGTGGAGGACGTCGCTCGGCCGGTATTGAGTGCGGCCAGGTGGAGGGAGCAGCTGGAGCGCTGGGTCTTCGTGCGCTCACCTCCGGGAAAGTGCGGCGCCACCGCCAGACTGGAAAGGCGGTCCGCGGCTGCAGGGGCGAGTCAGCGTGTCCAGAGCGCCGGAGAAACAGCGGTGAGGCCAGGTCCAGGCGCGCTCAGGTGCGGGCAGCAGGGGCAGCAGGGGGGTGCTCCGAGTGCACGGCTCGACTTTGCGCCAGTGGGGGAGGCCGCAGGGGCTACGGCAGTCCGCTCCTTCGGCAAGAGCGCGATGGTGCCTTGCACGCGATGGGGTGGCGAGACCACCTCGTCGCCAATGTAGCGTTCTAGCTAAGGCCTAGAAATGATGGCGGACCACACGTGTAGTTAGTGTTGGTGGTCAGCTATATGCTTGCCCACGCCCAGTGTCCTGGGCTATTTATTAGCTCTTGTGTGTGCCCTCCGTGAAGACGTCAGGCTGAACCACTATCCCCACGCCCCGAGGGGGGGTGGAGCCGGGACACATCTCTGGGGCCTCCGTGACATGGTTGGGCCCAACTATGCAGACACTACAGGCATTACGTGACGCTCCCTTGCGAGCAGTGAATATTTGATGAGCTGTTTTCCCACTTTTTCGGGGAGAGACGATTCCTTTCTTTTCTCTTTTGTTGATTCCTTGCCACGTGGCATTGTGCAGCCTTTTCTTTTTATTTAGGGGTGCCCAGTCCCACCTGGGCACCCTGTGCACTGTCTATGAACCGGACAGCTCGGGAGGCTCACATCTGTTTGCCCCCACCACCTCCCCATGCGTCCGGAACTCTTCCATGCTGCTGTAGGAGCTGGCTGGGCTCTTCTGTCCCACCTGCTCCTGCGGGCAGGGAGCACTTGTCATGGCTGCTGCCCACTCTCCACAGGCAGCGGGTCGGGCAAGACTCTACAGGCTCCTCCTTCCTTGTTGTGGGAGTACGACGGTGCCCCTGGTTTAATTTTCTTGCACTGGAGACCCAGAGTTGAGATTCCAGGCCCCATTGTTTTAGTGGCGGGGTGCGACGGTGCACCCATTTACTTTTTGCTTCAGGGGTCCAGCCTCCCAGTGCCTACCATGGCCCGAGGCATGGGAACCCTGGGCATCACCGTCTCTGGGGAGGGGGCTCCACATACACCCCTTCCCACAGTCAGTTGATAGAAAGATTGTTTGCGGTGATCCCTAACCCTGGCCCACCCTGGGGGCGGGGGGTTGAGAATGCTAGGGCAGTCCAGCTCCTCATGCTCTGGGCCTTGCTGAGGAGTTAAAGGTCAAGATCCTTCTTCTGCACATATCTTGGGCCCCCTTGGGGTGAATTGCATGCTTGTGGGCTCATTTTACTCATGGTGCGGAGCCCTAGCCACCTGGAGAACTTTCCTTAGGCCTCCTGGCTTCTAAGGTGGCAAACTATGCAGGGAGCTGGCTCCACTAGCTTCCTGTGTCAGACTTTGTCCTTGGTATCCCCTGGGCTTCTAACCTCTGCGTCAAAGCCCTGTCTTTCCCCCAACAAGTCCTCAGGGGGTGTACCATTCTTGACCCTGGGGGGAGAGCCACTGGTCTTAGGGCCAACTGAAGTTAGAGTCCTTAGTCCAGATGGCTGTCAGGGGTCCTTCCTTCCAATTGTCACTGGCTGCTGCTTCCGGTACTAGTGTCCAGCAGAACGTCAGGACCAAGAGAGAGAGCTCTCCCCCTTGCACAACACCTCTTAAGTGGGGGTGGTAGGTTACTGAAGTGAGGCACCTCTGACCTATTCTGGGGTGCCATATCACCTCTTTGCCCATGTTCCAACCCACCTGCACAGCATGCTTGGATATTTTAAAATGGCATCACTCAGGAGTCACTTGCCACATATGCTCTGAGGGCCTCAGTTCTGCCCCTCGCTGACATCACTGCCAGGGCCTAGCCCACTAAATCTTCATAGGCAACCCCCCTCTCTCCTGTATTGACTGCATAAGTCCGGACTCCATCCTTTGTTCAGTGGGCTTCAGCAGGCCCACCTCTGGTACAGTGTGACAGCTGATTGATTGATGCAAAGCATTCCGACCCACCAATTTCCTCCTCAGGAGCTGAGTGAAGCATTGTTAATTGCTCCCTTTGTGTGTGGAGGCCTTTATTCCTGCCACTGGAGAGAAATCTAATTAACTTAGCACATCCGTTTGACAAAAGGCCTGGGCTCAGATCTTGAGCTGTGCCAGAGACATATGACATTCCTGGATGATCCATAAGCTGTACAGATATATGTTTGGAACTTGCAGAACTGATTTTCCCTCACAGGGTATGCCCTAATTTGATATGCCTCTGGTCTCTGTATGCCAAAGGGAAGCAAAGCTACACTCTAAGGCAGCCTTCCCCATACCTGCAAACAAAGTGTCACTACAGAGAAAACAGTAAATCACACTGACTTTCCTTATTAGTGTACACAAACTATAATTCCTATTTCAGGTCAATAGCTAATCCTGCAGAGTCCCCTCTGTGCCAGGCTACCTGTGTGCAGTTACCATGCTGCACACAACAGGAGTCTATATTGCATATTGTTGATCTTCTGTATTACTCCCATTCAACCCAACCACAGGCAGCCGAGAAAGGCAATCTGCATCTTTATTGGTAAAACCAGATAAATATTGTACCTAAAAGTAACATTTTTCCAATTCCTCACTCCTTCTCCTTATTACCGGGTTACAACGTTTACTTCCTTTGCGAGAAAAAATCTGAACTAAGGGGCGATGCTCCATCCTACCAATAAAAGAAATGCCCCAAATATAAAAATTGAAATGGTGTACTGCCTAGCAACACACTAATGCTTCCCTTTCAAAGGCTGAGTAATGTTCCTTTGAATGCAGAAGAAGTGAAAGCCACTGCTCTCTCTTCTCCATCTATGAGTTGCAATAAAACAGCTCCCAACCGTTTCAGACTGGCGTCAGTGGTTAGTAGTGTTTTTTAATGCATCAAAATGTCCCATACGTAGGCATATTTCGAATTTCTTCCTTTACGGAACTGTAAGCATAATCACAATCATCGGACCAAAGGAACACTGCCCCCTTTTTCAACAGCGATCTTATAGTTTGTACCGCAGTAGCAAAGTCCTTGATGAACTTAGAATAGTATTCAACGAGGCCTAGGAATTATCTGATCTGTTCTTTCTCAGTTGGGGTAGAGGCTCCTATTATACTTTCTGTCAGCTAGTCTGTGGGTATTATACGTTCACCAGATATTGTGTGTCCAAGACAGTTAATCCATTTAAAAAAAATGTTTTTATTGAAAACATTAGCAGGGCTTATTACAATCATATGGCACACATTTTGGGCATTACAAGTTGCATTAGACTTTTGTGACATTATACACTGCAGTAAAGAAAATGTAACAACATTATCCATGGTTGGCACAATTCTAGAGCCCCATCTCTCCCCCCGCCCCTCAGTCTGTAGTTAATCCATTCTGAACCATTCTTCTTATGACTTGCCTAAAAATGTTGTAATTTTCGACCTCATCCTTACAGAATACCAAAATATAATCCTGAAAAATTACCAGCTGAGTAATACCAGTCTAAACAATCTTCATGGCCCTTTGGAAGCAAGCAGCTACGGAAGCCAACCTTGAAGGCAACTCTTATCAACCTGAAAGTTTCCAAAGGCGTCACAATACAGGGCAGATGTCTTGAATTCTCTTAGACTTTTATTTGGTGGTAAGCTGACAATAGATCTGTTACACTGAACAGTTTGGCAACATTAGGAACAGCTGAGACTCACTAATTATATGTCTTTTACCTCGTTCTAAGATATGCAACCTCAAATTTTATCGTACAGAAACAACAGTGGTCCCTAGCAAGGAGACACATGAATAATCAACATAAATATAGACCCAGTCAGTTCTATATTGTAGAAGACATGCCCAGCCGGACAGAGGTCTTCAAGTTTTATATTTCAATAAACGTTTTGAGAAACAATAATACACCTTCAACAATTCACGTTCGTGGGGCACAAGCCTGTACCAACCCACGACAGTACATAGACACAGACAACATACACAGAAGGGCTTACAAGGCAAGATCAAAAGTCTCTGTAAGGTTTCAAAATTAAACAGAGAGATTCCAGTAGGTACCATTACATACTTTCGTGTGGTAAAACATTGTACAGGTATATGGTACACAGAGTCGACGACGTTTCGGACCCCCTTACTAAATGCTGGGGTTTTCGACCCCAGCATTTAGTAAGGGGGTCCGAAAAGTGGCTTTTGTAGTTTGGTTTGCCCTGTTCCCATCATGCACTGGGACAGGAACAGACTAATTTGCATACAGCCAGGTTCTGAAACTGGGATGGTGCAGTGAGCTAAAAAACGGTGTTGGATCTAGCCCTGATCTCTTGACTGGGTGAGAGCTTTCTGCTTAATTCAGAGACTCTGTCCCTCACCACCCCTTGTTGTAAATATTTTTGTCCACCCTAAGCATGGAAGGGTATTCTCAGATGTGAGACCCTTGCTCATTGCACCATCAAGATTCAAGCAAACCGGGCCGAAGACGGCTGTAATGCCAGAAACCGGTCCCCGGGAGCTTGTTTCCTTACCAGTGTAAGAATTGGCTTTTGTAGTTTGGTTTGCCCTGTTCCCATCATGCACTGGGACAGGAACAGACTAATTTGCATACAGCCAGGTTCTGAAACTGGGATGGTGCAGTGAGCTAAAAAACGGTGTTGGATCTAGCCCTGATCTCTTGACTGGGTGAGAGCTTTCTGCTTAATTCAGAGACTCTGTCCCTCACCACCCCTTGTTGTAAATATTTTTGTCCACCCTAAGCGTGGAAGGGTATTCTCAGATGTGAGACCCTTGCTCATTGCACCATCAAGATTCAAGCAAACTGGGCCGAAGACGGCTGTAATGCCAGAAACCGGTCCCCGGGAGCTTGTTTCCTTCCCAGTGTAAGAATTGGCTTTTGTAGTTTGGTTTGCCCTGTTCCCATCATGCACTGGGACAGGAACAGACTAATTTGCATACAGCCAGGTTCTGAAACTGGGATGGTGCAGTGAGCTAAAAAACGGTGTTGGATCTAGCCCTGATCTCTTGACTGGGTGAGAGCTTTCTGCTTAATTCAGAGACTCTGTCCCTCACCACCCCTTGTTGTAAATATTTTTGTCCACCCTAAGCGTGGAAGGGTATTCTCAGATGTGAGACCCTTGCTCATTGCACCATCAAGATTTAAGCAAACCGGGCCGAAGACGGCTGTAATGCCAGAAACCGGTCCCCGGGAGCTTGTTTCCTTCCCAGTGTAAGAATTGGCTTTTGTAGTTTGGTTTGCCCTGTTCCCATCATGCACTGGGACAGGAACAGACTAATTTGCATACAGCCAGGTTCTGAAACTGGGATGGTGCAGTGAGCTAAAAAACGGTGTTGGATCTAGCCCTGATCTCTTGACTGGGTGAGAGCTTTCTGCTTAATTCAGAGACTCTGACCCTCACCACCCCTTGTTGTAAATATTTTTGTCCACCCTAAGCGTGGAAGGGTATTCTCAGATGTGAGACCCTTGCTCATTGCACCATCAAGATTCAAGCAAAACGGGCCGAAGACGGCTGTAATGCCAGAAACCGGTCCCCGGGAGCTTGTTTCCTTCCCACTGTAAGAATTGGCTTTTGTAGTTTGGTTTGCCCTGTTCCCATCATGCACTGGGACAGGAACAGACTAATTTGCATACAGCCAGGTTCTGAAACTGGGATGGTGCAGTGAGCTAAAAAACGGTGTTGGATCTAGCCCTGATCTCTTGACTGGGTGAGAGCTTTCTGCTTAATTCAGAGACTCTGTCCCTCACCACCCCTTGTTGTAAATATTTTTGTCCACCCTAAGCGTGGAAGGGTATTCTCAGATGTGAGACCCTTGCTCATTGCACCATCAAGATTCAAGCAAACCGGGCCGAAGACGGCTGTAATGCCAGAAACCGGTCCCCGGGAGCTTGTTTCCTTCCCAGTGTAAGAATTGGCTTTTGTAGTTTGGTTTGCCCTGTTCCCATCATGCACTGGGACAGGAACAGACTAATTTGCATACAGCCAGGTTCTGAAACTGGGATGGTGCAGTGAGCTAAAAAACAGTGTTGGATCTAGCCCTGATCTCTTGACTGGGTGAGAGCTTTCTGCTTAATTCAGAGACTCTGTCCCTCACCACCCCTTGTTGTAAATATTTTTGTCCACCCTAAGCGTGGAAGGGTATTCTCAGATGTGAGACCCTTGCTCATTGCACCATCAAGATTCAAGCAAACCGGGCCGAAGACGGCTGTAATGCCAGAAACCGGTCCCCGGGAGCTTGTTTCCTTCCCAGTGTAAGAATTGGCTTTTGTAGTTTGGTTTGCCCTGTTCCCATCATGCACTGGGACAGGAACAGACTAATTTGCATACAGCCAGGTTCTGAAACTGGGATGGTGCAGTGAGCTAAAAAACGGTGTTGGATCTAGCCCTGATCTCTTGACTGGGTGAGAGCTTTCTGCTTAATTCAGAGACTCTGTCCCTCACCACCCCTTGTTGTAAATATTTTTGTCCACCCTAAGCGTGGAAGGGTATTCTCAGATGTGAGACCCTTGCTCACTGCACCATCAAGATTCAAGCAAACCGGGCCGAAGACGGCTGTAATGCCAGAAACCGGTCCCCGGGAGCTTGTTTCCTTCCCAGTGTAAGAATTGGCTTTTGTAGTTTGGTTTGCCCTGTTCCCATCATGCACTGGGACAGGAACAGACTAATTTGCATACAGCCAGGTTCTGAAACTGGGATGGTGCAGTGAGCTAAAAAACGGTGTTGGATCTAGCCCTGATCTCTTGACTGGGTGAGAGCTTTCTGCTTAATTCAGAGACTCTGTCCCTCACCACCCCTTGTTGTAAATATTTTTGTCCACCCTAAGCGTGGAAGGGTATTCTCAGATGTGAGACCCTTGCTCATTGCACCATCAAGATTCAAGCAAACCGGGCCGAAGACGGCTGTAATGCCAGAAACCGGTCCCCGGGAGCTTGTTTCCTTCCCAGTGTAAGAATTGGCTTTTGTAGTTTGGTTTGCCCTGTTCCCATCATGCACTGGGACAGGAACAGACTAATTTGCATACAGCCAGGTTCTGAAACTGGGATGGTGCAGTGAGCTAAAAAACGGTGTTGGATCTAGCCCTGATCTCTTGACTGGGTGAGAGCTTTCTGCTTAATTCAGAGACTCTGTCCCTCACCACCCCTTGTTGTAAATATTTTTGTCCACCCTAAGCGTGGAAGGGTATTCTCAGATGTGAGACCCTTGCTCATTGCACCATCAAGATTCAAGCAAACCGGGCCGAAGACGGCTGTAATGCCAGAAACCGGTCCCCGGGAGCTTGTTTCCTTCCCAGTGTAAGAATTGGCTTTTGTAGTTTGGTTTGCCCTGTTCCCATCATGCACTGGGACAGGAACAGACTAATTTGCATACAGCCAGGTTCTGAAACTGGGATGGTGCAGTGAGCTAAAAAACGGTGTTGGATCTAGCCCTGATCTCTTGACTGGGTGAGAGCTTTCTGCTTAATTCAGAGACTCTGTCCCTCACCACCCCTTGTTGTAAATATTTTTGTCCACCCTAAGCGTGGAAGGGTATTCTCAGATGTGAGACCCTTGCTCATTGCACCATCAAGATTCAAGCAAACCGGGCCGAAGACGGCCGTAATGCCAGAAACCTGTCCCCGGGAGCTTGTTTCCTTCCCAGTGTAAGAATTGGCTTTTGTAGTTTGGTTTGCCCTGTTCCCATCATGCACTGGGACAGGAACAGACTAATTTGCATACAGCCAGGTTCTGAAACTGGGATGGTGCAGTGAGCTAAAAAACGGTGTTGGATCTAGCCCCGATCTCTTGACTGGGTGAGAGCTTTCTGCTTAATTCAGAGACTCTGTCCCTCACCACCCCTTGTTGTAAATATTTTTGTCCACCCTAAGCGTGGAAGGGTATTCTCAGATGTGAGACCCTTGCTCATTGCACCATCAAGATTCAAGCAAACCGGGCCGAAGACGGCTGTAATGCCAGAAACCGGTCCCCGGGAGCTTGTTTCCTTCCCAGTGTAAGAATTGGCTTTTGTAGTTTGGTTTGCCCTGTTCCCATCATGCACTGGGACAGGAACAGACTAATTTGCATACAGCCAGGTTCTGAAACTGGGATGGTGCAGTGAGCTAAAAAACGGTGTTGGATCTAGCCCTGATCTCTTGACTGGGTGAGAGCTTTCTGCTTAATTCAGAGACTCTGTCCCTCACCACCCCTTGTTGTAAATATTTTTGTCCACCCTAAGCGTGGAAGGGTATTCTCAGATGTGAGACCCTTGCTCATTGCACCATCAAGATTCAAGCAAACCGGGCCGAAGACGGCTGTAATGCCAGAAACCGGTCCCCGGGAGCTTGTTTCCTTCCCAGTGTAAGAATTGGCTTTTGTAGTTTGGTTTGCCCTGTTCCCATCATGCACTGGGACAGGAACAGACTAATTTGCATACAGCCAGGTTCTGAAACTGGGATGGTGCAGTGAGCTAAAAAACGGTGTTGGATCTAGCCCTGATCTCTTGACTGGGTGAGAGCTTTCTGCTTAATTCAGAGACTCTGTCCCTCACCACCCCTTGTTGTAAATATATTCTTCTGCCCCACAGCATAGACACGTTGGGACACAACAAACAAGCCCAGTCCTATAAAGCCTCAACCTGGTATAGTAAACTCTATGCAGATATTTTAGCTGTATCGAGCGTAATCTCGAGGAGATGGCAGCGCTCCTGGGGGACTCCAGTGTCAATGCAGTATGGGTGAACAGTGTTTTGTATATTTTGGAAATTTTATGATCAGCCAGGTCCCCCAGAAGGAGTTTTCTCTCCAGCAGACTGAATTCTGGAAGGGCCATGAGGCCCCTAAGGTATGGAGTAAGTGCATGACAAAACTGAAGGTATTTGTAAAATTGAGTGCGAGGCATGGAATATTCCTCTCGTAACTCTGAGAAGAATTTAAGATTGAGGCCCTGGAGAATGTCCCCCAGTGTGGATATCCCAATCAGATCCCAGCACCTGGAATCCCTGTAAAAGTTGCAGGTGTGGAAGAAGACGGTTGCACCACAGCGGGCCTCGCCTGTGAGCCGATTCAGCCATCCGATATGAGACTGGCGCCATATAGTCAGCACAGTGTTTTTTTCCGGAGGGAGAGCCTGAGTGTTGGTGCAGCCATACAAGTATGTGTGCTGTGACAGATCTCCAAGGAGCCATCTCTCTAAAGTATATGTTGGTTCATCTCCTTGCGAATACCACCAGTCTTTGAGGACCTGCAAGTAGGAGGCCGTATAGCACAACTGCAAATCGTCCATCTCAATGCCCCCACAATAGGTGGCAAGAAAACAGGTGCAAAATGCCAGTTGGACTGCCCCTTCTCCCCAAAGGAACGCATTAAGCATAGAGTTCATCTGTCAGAACCATGTCTGCGGGATGAAATAGGGGTAATTCTGTCATTGATATAGTAGCCTGAGGAGGGAAATCATCTTGAATATACCCGAGCAGCCTTATAAAGATAAAGGCAAGTCTGCCCAAGACTTCAGCTCCATTTTGACCTTGGCAAGAACCACGTCAATATTGCATCCCCGAGAGACATCCTGTTTGTCTATTATGAAGACCCCCAGGTATTTCATGCCATCCCGGGACTGGGAGAGATCAGTGGCCCATCTGTAGTCTCCCACAGACCCTTGCAGGGGCCACAGTGTGGATTTGTTCACTTTCATAAAGGGCCCTGAGGTCTTGCCGAAAATTCACATAATTTGAATGATTCGAGGGACTGACCATGGAGGGTCGGTAATGAAGAAAAGAACATCATCCCCGTATAGGGCTACTCGTATAAGCTCCTGATCTGGGCACCTATAAGAACCGAGGCTGTAAGCAGTTTGATAGTCAAGGCAAACAACAATGGGGAGAGTGGACACTCCTTTCTAGTGCCCCGGCTGATTGGAAATGGTGAGGACACGCTACTGGCTATACGTACTGATGCGGTCAGCCCATGGTATAGCATATGTACGTATGATATGAATTTCGGACCAAAATGTAAGCGTTCCAGGAGGATAAATAGATATGTCCAGCTGACAGTCAAATGCTCTGTCGATATTGGAAAGTAAAAGAGACGCAGGCCGGCGAAGGCGATCCACAGCAGCAATCGCATTGTGAACCTGGCGACCATTATGTTGTGTGGCGCGACGGGGCATGAATCCCACCTGATCCGAGTGAATCCGCTCGCGGAGATCGGCCAGAAGTATGGTGGCAAGTGCCTTAGCCAAGAGCTTCGCTTCAACGTTTAAAAGAGAGATTGGCCGATAGGAGGCATGGAACCCTGGAGGGAGCCCTGGTTTATGAAACGCAACTATTTCTGCATGTCTCCAGTCGGGGGGCATATATGTGGTGTTGGCAACTTCCTGTATGGCTGCCAAACTCGCTAGGAAGGCTATTTGGGCTGGGTGCCTTTCCCGTATGTTGATCAGCCATTGCGGTGGTCCATTCCTCTAGGGTCAGAGGGGCCTCAAGGGACTCCCGGACCTCCTCGGAGACGGCCCTCAGGGGGATATCATCAAAGAATTGCTTGATCACAGATAGTTGATGTTTTTGACCAGAATGCAGTCTTTTCCTATCTTACTCTTCCTGATTCTATGTGATTTTCCCTGAAACATAAAAGCTGTTTCTGCTGAATGATTGGCCTAGTCAATATTTTAATAAGTCAGTTGTTAAGTGTGCCCAATGGGCCATTTTGCTTAAAGTCAAATGCCACTTGTGATCAAGCCTTGAAAGCTTTTGTTATTCTTATGTGGACCAAACTCTCAAACAAGATCTTTAAAACAGATATGGTATCTTCTAGATGAGGAGGTCTATTCACAAAGGTGTGAATAGACCATGAATACATGTGTAGATTTACTACAAGTACACTTACTCTTACACTTTTGAGTAACTTTACTACTTTTGGCTATTCACCATTTCCGAGTGTAAAGTTACTCAGAAGTGTAGACTTACATATCCACATCCCTGAACTAAAAGGTAGAGTCAGATTTTTTTTTTTTAATTCAACTGTAAAGCTACTGATAGTGGTGACTTTCCAGCCATATTTGATGTTCCACACACTTGGTAAAAACCTCCTCAATCTGGGCGAACGTCTCTGTATGGTGAAGTATAGGGGGAAGATTAGGAGTTTATTACACTTTTAAAAGATTAGGAAAAATATTTTTATGTTAAATATTAATGTCAATTTTAAATAGTTATTTTAATTTCAGAATAATATAAAAATGTTTCAGCATTATTTTGAACATGCTAAGCTCACATAAAGTTATTTCTATGATGTTTAAATTAAGAAAAAAAATTCAACTGAATGTTTTTATTATATATTAAAAAATTATTAAAAATGATGTATAGAATTAGTTAAAAAGAATGTAATTATTTTTAATATAAATAAATGTTACATTCATTAAATACTTTTTAAAAAAGGTATTCAAATATTGAAAAATAAAATAAATACATTTTATTTGTTGATGATTTTTAGCATTAAATTAAAGTTATTGAAATTTTTGAATAGTTTAAATAATTTAATTTATTTTAACATACGTTCCTGTGAGGTTTTATTTTATGTCACTAATTCTATTATTTTCCATGGGAGGGTGTTGTAGTAGTTCACCATGCGTAGTGCTAGACATGCTCCACAAAGGAGCTAGAGTACATTTTCCAGTCAATTCCCTCTGTCCCTCCCACTTTTACCACTAAAACATTTACACAGAGCTCTCCTCCATGTAGGTTTCTTTCACTGCCCCCTTCCCATAAGAGGTGCTCTACTCCCTCTGTTCAAAGCCTTCCTGTCTGTCACTTAAGGGAAGTCTTAATACTTTGTTTCTTTTAAGGGCAGAGATCTCACAGAGTGAAAGGAACACATTCAAGCTGTGATTTAGTACCCTTGGTGGAAAGGGATGGGGTTAAGGTTTTGGCACGTGAGGGGATGTATTCAAGTATACTTTATGTATAAAACTAGGACATTTTTCTTTTTAAGGTTTTGGTCTGAGCTAAGCAAAATACATTATATTATGTTTAGCTCTTACATTAGGTTACATTTTTAAGTGTTTTTGTACTCGCTTAGAAGCATTTAAGCATATTTTAATGATGACCACGACGATTTTAAAGTTTTGTTTTGAGTCAAAGTAATATACATTACAATGTTTGTGTCTTTTAGATCAGATTTTATTGTTTTAAATGTATGGTCTTATTTTGAATGTTTGAAATTGTCTGCTTTGATAGTTTTCTAATAACTGAGTAAAGCATTATTTGATTTGGTTTGGAAGGAACACAATCCCACAGGCGGTAAAGGAATTACAGAGAACGGGTTGATCTCACCCTGTGGGGTGTGGGGGGGTGTATGAGGTTGGCTTTGGGAGGAGTTAGGAAAAAGAGATTGGGGAACATAGTCCAAGCTCAGTTTTACCGTTTTGTAAAACTAGACAAAAAAGACTTGTGATCTTATCATTGCTGTAAGACAGCCATGGACTCTAGAATCTGGATGGTACTGCTGACAAATAGAGATGAATGTAAACACTTCTAAAATGATTCACTTTAGGTATTTACAAATAACCATTATAAAACACTGCAACGACCTCTCTCATAGCAGAGAGCTACTTTGGGCGGAAAAAGCAGGAATCAAACTATGTGGAAGAATTCCTGTCTGCCTGATGAAAGCCGAGGAGTGTGACAGCAGTTTTAGCTTGAATCTCTGGATATGAAAGGCTTGTCTAAAGTTAAGGAAAGCTGGCCTCATTCTAATCCACACGGTTAAAAGGGGCCAAAGACTGTCAAGGGGAGGCCTTGTCTGTTTTGGAACTTCTTTCCCGAAAAGGAAAGTGTTGAAGATTCAAGGAAATGAGACAACTGATTCTAACCGGAGAATAAAAAGAACTTCAAGACCAGTGGTAACTGTGGTCTCAACATGATGCTCATCCAATGGCCTCTTCTCCAAGGACAATCCATGGGCGTTTAGACTTTAGAAGCACCAGGGAAGAATTTCTGAAACTTATGGTAATGTTTGGACTGTAAGAAAGCTTCAAATCTATGTGATAAAGACACAACCTTAGAGGGTATATTTTCAGGATTGTCCTGCTCTGAGATGTTTGCCACAAAGCCCAAGGCTCTACAGGGACTGCAAAAACAAGGTATCCAAGTACATGGAGCACTGTCCAGACCTTGGCTATCAGCCGTGCCCCCCTGAAGGATGTCAACCTGCAGGAAGATTTCAAAGATCCAATGTTTGCTGCAAGAGTAGGAAAAGGCATGAAAGTATGCCTCTGCAAAAATGTCACCATGGCAGCTATGATTCCAGGTTTTGCCACTTTGAACTTTTCATAGCGAAAGCTCGAGAATCCTCAGAGAAAAGGGTTTTACTGCAAGGTGCTAGAATGTTTTGACATTGTGGGATGTAGGGCATGTAATGCAGTTCCAAAATCCTATGGTATGCCATGCAGGTAACTCTGAAGTATTTTACGCATTCTTGGGAGTGTGATCATTTTGAATAACATTCCAGTGCCATGGATTGTAATGGCAAGAGAATCCTAGATCTTTATGGTACAGCTTCGGGACTCATGTCAGCTGTGACAAATCTATGATTGTCCTTGAGCAGGGGGACGCCTGGCCACCCATTGCCAATCAATACTGCAAGTCTAAGGATATCATTTCAAGTACTTGGTATATAAATCACAATAAATCCTCAGGCATCTTGGGACCTGAATAAGGCCCTTCGTACAGAAAAAATGCAGAGGGACGTGAGCAGATATGGGATTTCCATCAATCTCTGCACGGTCCATTCAGGATACTGGGGGAAGAGCATACCATCTACAAAAAAGCAAACACAGTCTTCAATGTCTCCCTCCCACTGAAAGGCTTGTGACAGCGATTCCTGTCTAGCACAGTCTACCAGAGCCTCGAATGCCTGGACAAGCAGTAATAGCGATGAAGGGTAACCCTCTCGATAGAAACGGGTGAGGATAGCATGCCATTCAATCACACTGGGGCTCAGCTGGGAGTTATGTAGGACCCCCTCATGAGATAGAAATCTATGGCTGAATTTCATTTTTCCTGCTTGAGAAAACTCCAGCTAAGAAAGTCAAATGCCTTCTCAACATCCAGCAGGATGAATGCAATAGGACAGAGGATTTGTGAGTGCAGGCCAATACCAATTGTACAAGTCTGAGGCAATATTGTGTGCCCCAACTAGGCATAAAATAGTTTCTATGTTGATATGCTAAGGAGTTTTTGGCTTTGGTTAGTCTGTTGGTTAGTGTTTTGGCCAAAATGTTGGCCTTAGTGTTAAGAAGAGCAACTGAGCAATAGGCGAAGCACAGAACTGGAACCCTTCCTGGCCTTAGCAAGACCAAGAGAGACAGTCTAGTCATGTCCGCTGGTAGAAGTCTGGTCTGTGAAACAATGGTATACATGTCTAAATGGGTGAATGTCAGGAGGGAAGGGAAGAATTGAAGGGGGTCTTTTGGGGGTGAGGACTTACCCGGTTGAATCTTAGTCCTTGCTAAATTAATTATTTCTGAACTGATTCCTAAGGAACTGTGGTTTTCTGTAGAATATAATATAATGATACAATATAATATGTACGCAGTTCCAGGAAGTGTTTCTAAGAAAAGTAGCTATTGCAGTTTGCCCATCACAAATTACATTTATGTAATATAAATACCACTGCCAACGAGATTACTAATTGTATTTAATGTCAGAATAATAAAAAGCTGACGCAACACAATGAGAATACAAACTGCAACCCCCACATAACATAAACACATCTAGGGAGGCAAAGTAACCTGCTAATTTAACTTAATGTGGATGTTTTTTTTTTTTGTCCTCATCTCACCTTTCAAGCCGCTGCGGAACTTATACAGCCATTTTTGCTAACTATGGACCTCTCGGCTTACCGCACTCGCTTGGGTCACCTGACCCATCCCTTTTTTGTACAGGATGTGGTGTAATCATTGGACCAGCTAGATCAGTCTTAGGCTTCGTCCCCAACTCATTAGAGGATGCCAGATATTAAACAGCTTATCCTCTGCACCTTCATATTCTAGCCGGGCCATAACAAACAAGGCTTTAAGCCAGTCCTCTCTTTTTGGTGGGAGGGGGTCTTTCCATTTCTTGCAGATCTCTCTCTGCGCCAATAAGATCATACATAGTAAAAGACCTCTGTCCCACTGCGAAGCTGTCTGAAAAAAGAGACCATCGTCTCTAAATAGGACTAAGGACAGATTAACCTCTATCCTGGTTCTAAAAACATCCAAAAGAGTATCCCCCACCTCTTTCCAAAAAAGTTCCAATTCTGTACATTCAAAAAAGATGTGGATGTCATTAGCTAGTGGAATATGACATCTTGGACATTTGGGTGGAGGTACTGGGGCAAATTTTGCTATCTTAGAAGGGGTATAGTAGAGTCTATTGATGACAAAAAAATTATTCTTTTTCAAACCAGCCGGTTTTATAGACTTATATAGTATCTTTAAAGATGGCTCAAAAAGGGATTATACCGAAGATCCAATGGAGGTTTGGTTCCATACCGCCTCTGAGGGAGGAATTACTAGGTTTTCAGCTTCTAGTGAATGATGTTACCATATCGAAATTTCTTTTTTGATTGGGAGGGCTGATTGGCACAGCCTCTCAATCTCTCTGTTTCCCCTTACCTCCTCCCGTTCCACACCATACCAGGATGCTAGCTGAAGATATTTGAATCTGGATAGTCCAATCCCTATCTTCGCTCTCAGATATTCCCAAGGATGTACTCCTTCAGTGTCTGCCAATTCCATTCAGGTGGTGATTCCCGCCCTCTTTATTGGCAACACTAAGGTATCTCTCAGGCATTCCAGAGTTCCGGGCGAATCCCAGACAGGAGCCAGATCTGAGTAATATCCTATCCCCCAACTGAGCCTCGCCCTGTGCCACAACTCCAGAGCTGCCCTCAGGACCTTCAAACGAACCCGCTTAACACCTTCCATGCGATGGCTTTTCCCGTCCTGTGCTGGAAAAGCTTGAAAGGCATTATTTCATGACGAGCTCACCTTGTCAGCTCCAGTGTGCTTCATGACGAGTGGAGCTCGTCATGAGCATGGAAGGGGTTAAAGAATCTGGGGGACCCAAACGTATACAAGAAAGCCTCGCCTCCTCCTCCCCCTTCCACTCTCACCATTGCTCCCAGCAGTCTACCCCAAGCTGACTCACCGGGTTTCACAAGTAGCATCCGAATGCTCTTAAACTGGAATGCTACTGCGTACAAGCTGATGTCAGGAAGAGCCATCCCTCCTTTAATTAGTCTTCGTCTAATCTTTTTCCATGTCAGTCGGACCCCTTAATTCCCCCATATAAAGCTCCCTATCTTGCTCTGCACCTTACTGATACTCTTTTTTTGGAAAGGTTAGAGGTATAGTAGAAAATAGATAGGAGAGCTTGGGTAGAATGACCATCTTTACCACGTTGATTTTTCCATAGATGGTTAAGGGGAGGTTCCTCCATCTACTGAAAAGACGCTCTATTTCTTTAGTCACTCTGTTCAGATTTAGCTGAGGAATTTTTCCCAGATCTTTCACAATATAAATCCCCAGATATCTGAACTCTGAGCTCACTGGACCCCTCCATTGTTCCAGGTTCCAACACATAACCTCTGTTTTTGAACTATTTACAGCATAACCTGAAGTGGACCCAAATTCGACCAACAACTCCTCAAACCTAGGGATCGATGCCTCCGGGTCACTTGTGTATAATATCAGGTCATCTGCATAGAGGGCTAATTTACAGCTATAAAGCTCAGACCTGTAAGGGTAAATTGATTCATTTAGCCTTGTGGATTGTGCCAGGGGTTCTATATAGATATTGAATTATAACGGGGAGATGGGACACCCCTGCCTGGTACCTCGCTGTATACTAATGCTTGATGTTAACAAACCATTTAGGAGGATCCGTGTAGACGCTCCCTGATAGCAATTCCGAAAGGTCTGGATAAAATTTGGGCCGAACCCCATTACCTCCAGAACCTCCCAAAGGTACACGCAGCAGACTCTATCAAATGCCTTGGCTGTGTCTAATGCGACTACGGTCAAGGGTTCAGATCTTTGGGTGGCAAGATCTATATTGCCAATTAAAAGATGAGTCTGATCCTCAATATGCCCTCCAGCCACAAACCCTTTCTGGTCTGTGTGAATCAGCCTGGGTGCCAGTTTATCCAATCTCCCCGCTAAAATGCCCATAAAGATCTTATAGTCGGCATTCAGCAGAGAGATTGGCCGATATGAGTCTGCCCTTAAAGGGTCCTTGCCTGGCTTCAAAATTAAGACAATTATAGCCTCCTTCCATGAATTAGGCACTCTGCCAACTGGGCAATAAACCGAATTAAAAATAGTGCCCAAAGCAGGAGACAGCTCTTCTACAAGTTGTTTATAAACTTCACTTGGAAGTGAATCCGAGCCAGCAGCTTTTTTGTTTTTCGATTTCTTATTCTGCTCTTTGATTTCCTCCAATGTAATGGGGGCGTCTAAGCTGTTCCTGCCCTCCTCAGACAAAGTTGGCAGTATTTTATTGCTCAACCATAAACGGATAGTGTATGGGGATGGAACAAGATCCTCTTTATAAAGGTCTGAGAACAGCGAAAGAAGACAGGTTTGCATATCCTCATTTTTACTTAATGTTTCTCCATTACCGTTGATGATAAGTTCTTTAATATTGTTTCTGGCACGGTCTGCTCTAGCTTTCCAGGCTAGTAATGCTCCTGCTTTTTCCCCACACTCAAAATTTTCCATATTTCTGGTATCCCATTGTGCTCTGCACCTCGCATCCAGTTTCCCCCTATACTCCTGTCGTGCCTCATCCAGGTTCTGCAAAACTTGCAATAGACGCTCTGAATCATCACTATTCAAGCCAATCCTCTCGTCCTCTAACTGGCTTATTCTTCCCTCAATATCTTTTAGTGTCTCGGCCTCTGCCCTATTCTTAGCACATATAATACCATGTAATCTTTCCCTTAGACAAGCTTTGTAGGGGTCCCAAATAAAATCCATAGTTGAGGAACCGATATTCAATGGAAAAAATTCTAAAGAGAAGGACTTAATCGATTCAATAACATCAAGGTTAAGAAGCATGGCCCTCTTTAACGTCCATCTCGACTGTACCTGCAAACCTTTACTCAGAAAAGCGAACTGCAATGGAGCATGGTCTGAAAGTTGGCTTGACATAACGGTAATCTCCTCTATGTCATTTAGAAACTGTCTATCTGTAAAGATATAATCAATCCTGGAGGAATGGCCGAATTTCTTACTATAAAATGTAAAGCCCTGTTGTATACCTTTCATAGCTCTCCACACATCTGTCAGATTTAAATCATCGATCATGTTTAAAAGTGTACGCGTATCTTTGGGGCTCCTATATAGTGGCTCAGATTAGACCTGTCCTTTATGGGATCCAATAGGACATTAAAATCTCCACCAAGAATATAAGGCGGTGACTCCAATGTCAATATTGATTGCAACTTAAGTAAGTAGGTAGAGTCATCAATATTGGGACCATAAAACGAGGCACACACTATATCAATGTTATTTAATGTCATTTTGGCCACTAACCATCTCCCAGAGGAATCTGTATGAGTTCTCTTGATAGAGCAAAAAGTACCCTGTTTCACCAATATTGCTACGCCCCTGTTGTGCGAAGTCTGATGGGATACACTAAAACATTTTATCCAATGAACTTTGGAGAAGATTGAACGGCTTTCTGTTAAGCTCAAATGTGTCTCCTGCAAAAGACAGACATGGGCAGTGGACAGTTCCATATATTTAAGAAATAACTTTTGCCTTCAAGGGCACTTCATTCCATTAACATTCCATGAGGTGAAAATTGTCCGTCTGTCCCTTAATCCTTGGTTTCCTGCCATGTTCTCTGTCAGCCTGTATAGCTTGCATATCTAACTCCTCAACTCGGCACGGCATATTACAATCTAAGGTGAGATGAGATTGTTTTTTATTTTTCGCCCTATGCTCCCCACCCAGGTGACCCCCCCTTCTCCACAGACCCCGGTGCCTGTGGCCCTGTATCCCATGAGGAACCCTCCCTTCCAAAAGGCAGAGCCTATTTGGCTCCTCCTCCCCACCTAAGATGCGAGATCTTAATAAAACCTAGTTCCTGCAAATATCTCTATTGAGCGATGATATGTACTCTAAAAAGAAAAAAAAGAAATGTTTTACTTATCTCTGTTAAAATCTTCCCCCTACTTCTTCACCCCCTGCTCCTCACTGATCTTTACAATGAGAGCATCAGCCTCCTCTCCTGATTTTATCTGATACAAGCGATTATTCCACATCACCAGAAGATGTGAAGGGGACTTAAGCTGCACCTTAGCCCCCATCCCGTTTAGCTCCTCGAACCTTTTTCCCAACTCCCACTGTCTGGTGGCAGTTACATAGGAGATATCTGATTTAATTTGAAACGAAAAAGGATTAGAGCTATTGAATGCGATAGACCTTTCCTTTAAGGCCAAAGACAGAATCTGCTCCTTAACTGAATATGTTAAAAAGTTGACCAGAATCTTTCTTGGCTTTTGCCTGGCTGGGGTCCTTCGGAAGGGGTCACGATGCACCCTTTGGATTTCGTGAACTAGATCCACTTCTTCGACCCCTTTCAGTATTGTTCCCTTCAGCAACGAGATTACATATCCCTTAAGATCGGACCCTTCTAAAGCTCAGGGACATTTAGCAATTTTAGGTTGTTCCGCCTTGAATGTTTTTTTAAGTGTTCAATGTCTTCTTTCAGCTCTCTATTCTGAACAAACAATTTGGCCACCTCTGCTTCAGTAGATCGCATTGAGTCCTTCATCTTCGGGATTTCTTTTTCCATGGCTTTGGTTCTTAGAGTGACTTCATCTAGTCTCTTAGTCTCTTAGTTAGTGCTTCGCAGGAGGCTTGAATCGCTGCCTGATTTGCCTCTGAGGTTAAAAATCTACTGGTCATCTCAGCTTGATTATTCTCTGAGATAATGAATCTGCTAGTTATTTCTTCCTTCATTGCCAAAAGGATATCCGCTAATGTGGATGACGTTACATCAGATTTACTAGTTATTCCGGCAGTTTCATCGATAGTGGTGCCATTATCTACCACTACTCCTGCCGCTCCTTGTTGTTCTTGGTCGCCAGCACAAGGCCGATCCGTGGCGCAGCTTTCTGAGTTGTTAATTGCCAGTACTGAGTGTTTATTTGACAGATTTACTGCTGGGTGTATCGTCATCAGTACATCGACTGCTTGCTGAACACTAGTTATTTCATTAATCGTTTTGTTTACTGAATTTATGTTATTACCAGTGTTGGCAATGGTAGAGGCCCCCTGGCCTACTTTCTCTTTGGCTTTATCACCAAGATTTGATTGCGTGGGTGTTATTGAGGCAGTACTAGTAGCCATACCTTTGTAGTAGGTTTTAAGTGAAGGGGCAACTTTTATCTTGGGAGGTGAACCCTTATTGGCCTTCCCTCTCTTTCTACCAACAGTATCGTTTTTTTTAGCTTTGGCCTAAGCACCTTCGTCGGAGTTACAACCTCTAACTTTCCCCTGTCTATTGCTGGTTCTTACTTCAGAGATGGGAGGGGAGGCACGTGGGAGATATACTGGTTTCTCGTGTAAGGGATCCAAAACTAACCTAGCTTGGAGGGCGTACCTGGTAATTTTAAGTCTCTGAACCTCCTTTTGTGGGGCCAATGCTATACTTTCAATGTCCTCCAGCCCAGCAAGGCTACTGATGCTAAGCCCACCGTGTGCATCCATCCATCTTCCCACACCCTCAGGGACTCTCTCCCCCCTCTCCTTATGGACAGTAAGCCTCTCTATAGGATGCACTCTCCTGCAGGAATTCTTCTGTATCCTCTTATGGGGCGTCGACTCCCTACCTTTACATTGGCACCAGCTTTACCTCCCTTACAAAGACTCACTAATCTCTCTCGCTGACGGGGGCATTCTCCTCTCCACGCAAGGACTCTAGACCGGGTAAGGCGTTCTCCTGCCGTATACCAGATTTAGGGGAAAAAGGGAGTTTGTAGAGACTTTTAGCCGATTTTGTAGATCATTTCAGTGGTTATATTTAGCTGGAAAAGCTAGCAGGAACATTGTGGATAGCTTAGCCGTCGCATCTATTGGGGGAGCTGAGACGCAGCCGTTCAGCTGGCGGCCGCCATGTTCCTCCCCTCCAAAGTCTCAACTTTATGTGTATGTTGTGTTTTAAAAAATATATAATTGTGGTAACCAAAGGAAAGTAGAAGTAACTTAAAGTTTCTTACCTGCCGGCACCATTCTTGTATGGCGTTCCCTGACAAAGGTCCTTGAATGCTGCCGTCTCTACGCAAGTAGACTTCTCCTTGGTCAGTTTCATAAAGCAGAGGCTCATTTTGCTCTTTGGGGCGGTGAACTGTTAACCTGATCACTTTCAGAAATAGCCCAGTATCTTCAGCTTTGAGCACAGGGATGAATGTCAATGAGTAGGCGTCTGGAAAGAGAGGAGGTTTAAATCCTTTTAAAATGGAGTCCACTAGCAGCCGCAGGCGGTCCTCTTCCTTGTGGTTACAATGCACACCTAGGACAGCACCACTGTCCTCAACTCCAACAAACAGGCTACCACCTTCACTGTTGAGGAAGCCGCAGGTGTACTTGCGTATGTGGTGCTTGAAGGTCATGATCAGGTACTCCCCTCCTCCACGCTTGAATTCTACGTTCCTTGTTTCGCTGCCCAAGAGGGCGCCATAGTAGAAGTGCTCCTTGCCCTTGATGTGTTGTTTGACTATAGCACTTTCTGACTTTGTGCCAGCCACAACCCCTGACATTGGGTCTGTCCATTCACCCACAGGGAAGCTGGTTCCACTCCCAGACAACTTTAGTGACTCTTCGCCCATTTGACTTTTTTTAACAGATTTACGTTTAGATGATGTTCTCTGTGCAGAACATAAGAAAGAAATAAAAGACATAAGGATCAACACCCAACCATACAAGTTACAGTTTGATGAAAAGTAATACAAAACATTCTAACAGAATAGTTACTTATATCAAGTACCATTCTTCAAAAGTATTGGCTGGGGTAAGGAAGAGTAATGGTAATATTTGGTCCCTTTCAGACCATGAAATATACTACCATGTTATTTGACCTTCTTCGATTCTGAGAACTTTAAAGCAGTATAACATGAAACAGAAATATTACACCCACTTTAGTTGTACTGTTAAGTTAGAAATGTGTCAAGACAACATGAACAATATACGCCATCAATGTGTTTGACCTTCTTCCACGTTCATTATCATTTCCTGCAAAACTTTACCATCATTGTTTCTTTCTGGTTTGCCTTGCCAAATTCAAACTGGCTCAGGTATGTTTCGGGATCCTGCTATTTTTCTGCAATATCATACATTATTTATGCATATTAAATTAATAGGATAGTACTGTACAGTTCAGTAACATACATCAGTTTAGCTATTGTTTGTGAACGTTTCCTACCGCTATTTATCTCATTGAGGCATTTCTTTGATTTTCTGTGTGACAGTAGAAGCCTGAGTGGCTGCTATATAAACAGCAGACAATGAAGCTTCACCTATTGCTGAGTCTGTGGCGTGGACGTTGTTAGGAATCTGTCGGGGTAAGAGATTTAAAAGTATTCCCAGCAAAAAACAGACTGTTCTCTTCCCCATTTTTGTCATGCAGTATTACACATTTTTTAAGAGAAATTTTAAATAATTTTCTAGCAACATGGTGATTGCGTTGATTTTGAAGATTTGTGAGTTTTCGTTTTTCTAATTAATGAAAGCACTCATGCCAAATAGAGAAAACAGAGAAAAATGAATTAGCCTAATTTAGGGTTTGTTGGGTGTACCCCAATCTACGGTGTGGCAGATGTTACCACCCCAGAACACCTTGAATTGTGGACCATTGTATGTAAACTTTCCTGCTTTTGAAGCATGGCTTTTTAATCAAGGCAGTTTCCGCTGTCATGATGGGATCCATCAAAGGCAATTTTGTCCTTGATAAAAACCTTTCCAGATCCATCTCTTTAACTTCACTCCTCTGTGACTATACACCATTTCCTGGCAGTTTCTCCACTCTCTATTATGATTCTGGTCCTTTCCCCATTGCTTCCCACTTTGACCTCTACCTCTCCTTGAAACAAATTTAGGTCTTGTAAGCTAACCATCAAATTAAAAGTGCATGTTGATGTAGGTTTTTTACTAAAATGTATCATAAACACAATATGATTGACATGTAGGTTCTGATTCACAAAGTTAACTTACAATTTTTAGTAAGTTTAGGCAAGCTACTTTTCGGTATTCACAAACTGCACTTTTGTAGTCACACACATTTGTAGTCACTTTGGGGCCTGATTCATGAAGGTAACCATTTTTAGAAATTCACAAAGGGATTTTACGAGCAGTATCTTTACAACTGCAGGGTCTCTGCACTTGTGTTAGAGACTCCGCACATAAAAAAGATATTGCAGTGTAAAGATACTACTCGTAAAACTTCTTTGTGAATTGGGAAAAATCATAAACTCACACAAAAGTGTGAATTTACCTTTGTGAATCAAGCCCTTACTGTTTTGTAGTAAGTCAAGCACTACATATGGCCAACATGTGCTGCAACATTCTTACGTAGAAACTAAGGGTGGTAGGGATTTACTAGAAAAGTGTAAGTCACTACACAAGTGCAGTTTGTGAATATAGAAAGTAGTTCACTGACTCAGAAGTGTAAGTATCTACAAATGTGCAGTTTGTGAAAAGCACATTGTAGTACGTTTGGTACTGCTGTAGTACTACAAAAAGTACTACAATGTGCAGTTTGTGAATCGGGTCTTTATTATTTGACATATTAGACTTAGTCATATTTGTGTTCCCTTCATATCTTGCTCCCGGTACACTTAGGCAACTTTGTACACAGTGGGGCATATTTACAAGCCCCATTCACTACTAAAACGTCACTTTTGTTAACACTCCAGTGGCATCATGCCATTTCACATATTTACAAGTTGTTAACGCCACCTAGTATACCTGCTGCTTTTCGCCACAGTCCTCTGCTGTAAAGGGGCAAGCAATGGGTGTTGCAGTGGGCGTTCCACCGCAACACCCATTGCTTTTTGATGCTGCACCAAATTTACAAGGCTGGGGCAGTGCAAAAACTAAGGCCAGCGAATACCTGATCTTAGAATGGCGATAGGAGGAGAAATTATTAATTTCTCCTCGATTTTTGCTTTCTATGTATGCTGCATTCTGCAGCCCACATAAAAAGAGCAAAACACCTTTAATGATTGTGTATGCGCAGGAAGGTGTCCGTTCCTGCACATGAACAATCGCCCTCTGCAGAGGAGGCACCCTTGAAACATGGCGGCAGGGAGCCTGCGCTGGTGCTAGGCTGCTTTTTTAGCACCAGAGCTAGGGGAAACACAGGGGTACACAGTTTTGTATTGAATATGGCGCATCCCTTCATTTAAAAAATGTCTGAGCGCGGAATTGCCAAATTTGGCGTAACACCACGCTCTGACCAAGCGTTTTGAAATGTGATGCTTCTTTCCCATGAAAAACGTGATAATTTGCCCCTAAGCTTTATACAATGCTATGTTAGTGAAATCAATTGTCTGTACAGTGTGAACATGTTTCAGCAACTTGCTTAACGAATGGACCAGTTTTTGGATTCTAAAGAGCACCTAGGATGAGAACTGTATTTTGTGAATCTGTGGGATTGTGCTAAATAATTAGTTTTTAAATTGTATTGTTCTCTTTTTAATATGATTGAATGGGATAATGCGACCTTTTCTCTTTAACACCAAATGTTTGGTACTCTTTGTGTAATTTGTTCTAAAAGAGGCCACATCCTGAGGGTTGTGGACTCACTCCTCCTGATCTTTAGAAGGTCGGCCTGACCTTCGATTTGGACTTATTCTACTTGAGGTGAACTAAAGTTTTTCTGCTATGTTAATTATTGACATGATATTCTGAGCATCATGTTTTATATAGCAGTGATTTATTGATTGACTTCTAACAATTTATTTTGCTTTCTGAATGACTGAAACTTTTAATTAACCTTCATGGTTTGATAATAATACTTGTACGTCTTTACTGTGAAGCCTAATGTGTTTTATATTTAATTTTGAAAATTGTATTTAATATTGAATTGTTTTTAATGACCAGACACAGTAAAGAGCAACTAAATATTTTGGGGATTAACACCGCTTCCTATTCATTAGAGACATTTTTGATTTGACATACCCAGAAAATTGCATCTTCAGCTGCTAGGACACAACTTTTAAAGGTCCCTGAAAGGTTGGGACGTTTTCTGTGCGAGGCCGCAATGGTTCACAAGGAGGTCTTGCACAGAAGTGCTCTGCTGGGAATGGTAATGAGTTGGCTGGCGTGAACCCACTGGACAACTTGCTCCAGCTCCCATAATGGTTGGGTTTCCCCAGGTTGGGGCTAATAGGGCTCGGATATCGGGAACTCTGCTCAGGACCCACATTTGCGCTGGCGGCGCCCAGTGCGACAATCATTTTTGGCGCCCCCACACCCAATGACAGCCTCCTCGGATTCTTTTACTACCACGGGACAAAAGTGCCCCTCATCTCTCCAATCATAAGTTATTGCTAAACACAGTGCCTCCCTCCCCACCTGAGGTCGGCGCCCCTCCACAGTTCAGCGCCCAGTGGGGCAGGCACCAGTCACACTGCCCTAAACCCGGCCCTGACTCTGCTTTCTTGTGCCCCCCTAATTGGGATGAGGAAAGTAGAGAAGAGCACACGTCACCGCTGTCTGCTTTCGGCTGAGAAGATGCTACCATCCTCCTCAAAATCAAACCCTTGTTGGTTAAAAGTTGCTCACCATGCAATGCCCGTCTTTGAAAGCAGTATAAATATAATGTAGGCATGATAGATCTGCAGTTTCATGCCACGGGTTCGCAGCACTGACAGAAAGCTAGCAAGACCAAACAATTTTGAAAAGTCCACATCCAAGAAAAATAAAAAAGTGGTTATTTGCACTGATGGACAGACAGTCATCTACCCGGGAACCGTGCAAACTGCAGAAGGTTGTGTTAAACTCTTTACTTCATTACTTACAAATGAGACAAGCATTTACAATGCAATAGGTCTCGCATTTGCGAGAGTTTATGCTATTGGTATTGTAAATGACAATGCCTTTGATTTATCTGTTATGATAATTAACACGTAAATATAAGGCATTGCCATTTACAATGCCAATAGCTCAAACTCTTCTAAATGCAAGACCTATTTAATTTCAAAGAAACGGCCGCCATTGTCCCGGCCTGCTTGGAAAGTGAAAGCGCACACAACTCGCTGAATGTTGCAGGACAGTATGTTGTGAAAGAAAACAGTGCTTACAGACTAACTAAGATATACCATGTAACAACTAAGTAAAAGAGCCAGTCCTCGTGGGAGGTTACAAATGAAAGACAAGGCGGTACTCAGGAGGGACTAACAAGCCTATTAACAAATCACAAGCCAACATTTACAAAGGACAATGACACAAGCCAATGAAAAATATGGGCAGTGAGTGGGCGGAGCTTTAAGTCCATACGCAAAAGCGGCACAGACTCGATCTAAAAAAACTACTGGGGCTGTTTCAAAACAGGCTTGCTGGAGCAACGCAGAGCTGAGAGCCAGTTTTGTGTGTCTGAAGGGTGTTACGTGAACATTTAACCTGATATTTTTCTGAGTGGTGTTATATTTACAGTCAGCAAGAGGCTCCAAGTCTATCCCTGCTGCCATCCACACTGTAAATGAAACATACAGAAATGGATTTCCAATGTATAAATAAACAAGTCTATGGGGTATATTTATACGCATATTTATTTGCTCATACATACCGCTCTGGGCACCGAACTTTTCACATATAGCACTATCAGGCTGTGACAAATAAAATTTCAGCTTAGTTCCTACTTGAAGCTAATCCTATGTAGGTGAAGCTATACAAAAACTGCATAGCATAACCTAAAGCAATATAATGCCTCCTCTGAATCCAAAGCATTCAAACCACGGGCATAATTAACCTATAGTTAACCATTCTTGAACAGTGATGTTGCATTGAAGTCTGGTATTTGCTTTCTCCAAACACACAATGATGATGTCTACCTGGTTGTTTTATGAGTTTTGTAATACATGTTCTAGACGCAAACATATTTATTTGCAATGAGGGGTCAAATCCAAACCTAGATGGCTTTACAGGTCAATTACCATTTTAGAGTGAGAATTCCAGACATTTCCTGAAATACTGGTTGATGGTGTAAGTAAAATAGACCCTTGTGCCATTAAACAAGAGCAACTCACTGTCTTATGGGTGAGGACATATGTTGCCGCTGCACAAATGATCACCCTTGACATCAAACCTCAACATCTCTTGCCATTTCTGTCCCAGAGCCAAACTGTAACAGTGCTTGTGGCTCTCCACACCGCTTTTCCAGCTACAGTATTGATGGCAAGTGTGCACATTTAAGAATGAGTCAATGTGCAGCTAGAACTATTTGCTGGAGAGGGTCTATCTATCTAATCCAGCTACAGTGAATACATTCACTTTATGCAGTAAAGTAAGGAGGGTACTACATAAACGGTGACACTCCACATTCCCTACTTAAATCAAATAAATGAAAGGGGGTGAAGGCATAACTTGGAGTAAGTATATCATTACAATGACTAGTATGTGGCCAAATACCTACAGCACTTCATGGCAGTGACTGGCCTATGAGGGGGAGTTTAGGTGCACATTAAAATACTGGCTGGCCTCCGTGGGGGGTTGCAAAGGGTACATCGTGGCAGCTGCTGGCTAGTAGACAAAAATAATAGATGGGACTTGCACCGCTCAGATAATTTTTTTATTTTCCTAGAATGGTTTATTTTTTGAGTGCTCCAGTGGAATCGCTGTCTGAACCCCGCAGCGTAGATTATAACAAAAACTAATGCAAAGCAGCCCCTATGAGAGGGGAAGGCTCCCCCGTGCACCGCTTTGAAGACTATAAGTCTTATTGTCTTTACTGAATTTGATAAAGTTTACACGATGAATGTAGGTTCAAAGTTTTTTTATTGTTCTTTTATTTTCTTTATTTCTCAACTCATTATTTTCATGGTTGTGACCAATTGGTGCATATCCTCAATATATCAATATTGCCAAGATATCCTCCTCCCTGTTCATTATTCCCAATGCATTTCGGGCTTCCTGGCAGCCCTTTGTCAGGGGATTACTCTACAAGTAAAGAAAGTGGGTTCCCTTCAATGGTGGTATTCTAGAAAGTTACGGGTGCGCAATGCGCTGTTAAATGGTAGGTGGTACCGTTCATATCTAGTGCTCGATTCTACTGGGTGTGTGCAGTAAATTGTAACGCCACATAAAAGTCCCCTTTCAGTGTCCACTCACCAACGCGCCGGTTTAAACACCTCTTTTTACTTTTGCACTAAACTTCACGCTACCAGTCTTTCTGAAGCCTGGATACGTCGCGGAATAATTTAAGACCAAGTAAGTACCTCGTATGAGGACCCGCGTATATTTTCACCACCGCAGCAATGTTGTTTTAATACTGAGCCTAGACTTCGATTTTGTTGCAGGCTCAACAGAACACACCGTAGTCTCCGTGAGTACCCCGTATTGAGTAACGTTGTTTATGTGGCGTTACAATTCACTGCACGCACCCAGTAGAATCGAGCACTAGATATGACACGGTTTTAACATCACGATCACTAACACACATCACAACCGTTAATCACAGTCGTTAAGCGTATTAATCCAACCAAGCATGTACCTGAGTTTATATGTTCCATTGAAGCATGTTGCACATATGCACGTCAACCATATACCACAGTGCATGTCACAGAGGCTCACTGTAACCAGTAACACCTACCATTTAACAGCGCATTGCGCACCCGTAACTTTCTAGAATACCATCATTGACGGGAACCCACTTTCTTTACTTCTAGAGTAATCCCCTGACGAAGGGCTGCCAGGAAGCCCGAAATGCATTGGGAATAATGAACATGGAGGAGGATATCTTGGCAATATTGATATATTGAGGATATGCACCAATTGGTCACAACCATGAAAATAATGAGTTGAGAAAAAAAGAAAATAAAAGAACAATAAAAAATCTTTGAACCTACATTCATCGTGAAAACGTTATCAAATTCAGTAAAGACAATAAGACTTGTAGTCTTCAAAGCGGTGCACGGAGGAGCCTTCCCCTCTGATAGGGGCAGCTTTGCATTAGTAGCTGGCTAGTAGCATTTACACAGCAAACACAAGGAGATGATGGACGGAGCGCTGAAACTTTTCAGACACTCATCCCAGTCACAGATCTGGGTTGAATCCATCATCTTTCTTTATCTCACTTCTCCACCCCAGTTCAGGCCCAGTCATATGCAAATCAGTCTTGACCCTGTGCTTCATGGGAGCAGTCCAGCCAGAAATGTGCCAAGCCAGGTCTTCCCTGGACCGGAAACAAGCATCCTGGGACCGGTTTTGAGGTAACACCCCTTGTCAGCCAGGCTAGCTTTAATCCTGTGGCAAAGTGATCAAGGGACCCACGTCTGGGCATACCATGTACTGGGGTAAATGTTTGACATTGTGCAGCAGTCTGTCCATCAACTGTTCTTTTTGCATTTGTGATCCCAAGTGGGACGGTATGGCCAGACATGGGTCCCGTGCTCTCCATGCCACTGGACTCAAGCTAGCCTGGCTGATGAGGGGTGATGCCCCGAAACCGATCCAGGATGCTTGTTTCCAGTCCAGGGAGGACCTGGCCTGGCAGTTCGGGCTGGACTGTTCCATGAGGCACAGGGTCAAGACTGATTTGCATATGGCTGGGTCTGAACTGGAAAGGCATGGGGAGCAAACAATGGAATTAGGCCAAGATCTCTGTACTGGGTTGAATGTTTGACATTGTGCAGCATTTGGTCCATCAATTGTTCTTTTTGTAGTAGTAGCATTTACACACCTAGGGCAGATGACTGCATTGGCCTGCTGAAGAAAGTCTGATGCTTATTGCCGTGTTCAAAAGACTGTACGAGTGGGATCCTCTCATCCCATCACTGCACTGACTCACTTGACTCTAGGGGTATATATTAGCACTGGCTATCCTGTGGTGGGACAGTGCATAGGGCAAATCCCAGCATTGACTGTTCACCGGGCCAAGGAACAGTGAGTGACTTCTGAAAAGTATCAATGGCAGACGCTCCTGTCTAACACACTGGTGTCCCAGAGCACAGGGTACTATGTGCTGCAACTGGGGATCAAGTTAATTTATTTGCCTATTCCTCTCTCCAAGGGTACTGAGGGACAATCAAGGTTTACTTTGGGAACTGGAAGAGGGGTTTGAATTCTGAGACTACATGGCACACATAAATACACTCACTAACCTCAAGCTCTAGTCAGACCTATATTTTCTAAAGTTCTGAACGTTTGTTTACAGGTTAGGAGGTATGGCAGTCAGAATAAAGACCAGCAGAATGTACCCAGTTCAGCTAAGGCACCATATGCCACTATCCTCCTTGTACATGGTCTCCCATTTCCGACAGAGGACACAATAAGGCCCTTCAACAAGTGGCAATACCCTGGTGACACTTCCTTCTGTGGACACCACAAGCTGCATGTTGCTGTTCATTAAAGGCTGCCTCCAAAAACCTGTAGATGTCTGGCAGAGTTCAGATATTTACTTCTGCCAGCCTGCCCTGGTGGAAATAGGTTCTATTAGGGCGCAATCCACGTTCTCAGGTCCATCTGACATCCCTTCTTGGCTTCTAAAAAGCCCAGGGTAGACAATTCTGTGAGATGAACTCGGGCCTGAAAACAAGTGTTCACAGTGTTAAAGCGGGCGTCTGGGGAATGATGATAGATCTCAAAATCCAAGCACATGTCATTAGACTAAGAACCATTCTGGAATTCTATTGTTGGTCATTGTTAGAGAGGCAGAACGGGGTAAAGAGAAGAGGTTGCTTTTCTCCACGCTAGAGATTCTCTTTAAAGAAAGCTACACCTTTAGCTGCCAAAACCCCCTCGGTAAGACAAATAATGACCTCATTTACCAAGTAGTTTTGCTTCAAAAAAGACTACACAAGGCAACAATTTGCAGCAGCCCAGAGAGGCAGCTTTTGGGACCAGGATGCTGGGAGTAGGTGTTTTCTTTAAGGCTAGGGCTTGGCCTAGGACTCTGGAGAACCTTGGTATTGCAGCCTTCCTTGAAGAAGCGGAAGCAGTACTGCCTGGTGTGAGGAAGAGAGCTGAAGAAAAAAATAGCAATATCAAGTTATGAAGTCCAGGCAAACGTCATCTCAAGGGAGTGAACCAATCTGTAGCTTTGAGAACCTTCTGGTCCAGCTGGTTAGATCCCAACCCAGGAGCATCTGTGAGATCAGAAGTCTGAGGATCTAGATATAAAATTCAGCACTTCCAGTGTGGTGAACCTGCATCATCATTATCCCAACCAGTGCCATTCTTGTTCTAGGTGCCGTTAATATTACCTGTCCTATGGTTGCCCTGCCAACAAATATTCTTGACTGTGTCGAGAGTCTGTCAAGATAAGAGACTTTGAAGTTTGATTTGGCAAGGGTGCATACTCTGGGGCATACTTACAAGCCCCTATGGCCACAGGAATGTCACTTTTAATGACGTTTCTGTGGCAATATGGGCTTTGCCTTATTTACAAGGCAGCGTTAAGCCAAGTGGCTTAACGCTGCCTTGTAAATAAGGCACCCTTTCATGCTATACTTAGCGTGAAAGGGGCACACAATGGGTTTTGAGGTGGGCATTCCACTGCAACACCCATTGATTTTGATGCTGCCCCATATTATGAGGGTGCCGTAAATATGGGGCAGCGCCAAATTAAGACCAGGGAAAACCTGGTCTTAAACAGGTGAAACGAGGAGAAATGCTTTATTTTTCCTCGTTTTCGCTGTTTCTATGTGTGCTGCTATGGCCAGCATAAATAGAAACAGTAAAACACCCTTGATTGTTTATGTGCAGGAAGGTGCCCCTTCCTGTACATAAACAATCATTAAAAAAATTATGAGTTGCAACTTCTATGTGCGCTGCACAAAGCAGCAAACATAGAAATTACAAATCACCATTTCAGATAGTTTATGTGCAGGAAGGGGCACCTTCTATAGCCATACCTCACATAGCCCCATTAACTTCACACCAACATTTTTTAATTGGCCAGTTGACATTTGGGACATTTATTCTCGTTTTCGCAGAGGGTTTTTAGATATCCTGAAATTTGTGGCATATTGATGGAAAATCAGTCCCTTAAGTTAAAACTGGCTGAGATGTTTAACATTACACCCAGGAAGGCTGAGAACTAGGACAGGTGGCAGAAATATTACGGCTAACCTGATAGACTGTAACTTCCCATCTGGATCTTCTGTCCCATCGACTTGTTCTTGCAAAAAGACTGTATTAAACCTTACTATTTAAGCTCAATAAGAATATTTGGAGTCATATCATATCCTACGTGGTGCCCAAATATGTTTTTGGTGCTCACCAATACTTCTACCTTTCCTATTCGTATAGGAAGACCGACTCTTCTTTGAAGATATATCTTTGAGTATTGTCTTTATTAAGTGCAATTTATTTTGCTGTACATCATATGAGTTTCACCACTGTGCCACCTTTTAGGGTTAAGACTGGTTATTGCTTACCAAGTAGAGTCAAGTGTACAAAGTGAGTATCTTGGTTATTCAACCAGTGAGGCCTGTAGCCATGCAAGACCAGTGGCCTAATGACAGTACTCACAACCTATTGTATAAGTACTTAACAGCTGATACAGACCAGTCAATCAGTGATTGCACTAGGACCCAAGAAAAGAGCTCTCATACATGCACTCTACTAATTTAGAGCCTCATTATTCCCTGTGGGTGTTCCCATGCAGCACTCATGGAATCTGAAGCATGCCCAGACTTACGAGAAATCTAAATCCTGGGAATGCGCCAGATTCTAATGCCACCCCAGGGGTGGCGTTAGGGCGGCACAACAATGACAAATGGTTTCATTTCTCCTAATTTTTCCCAATTCTATGTGTGCTGTATTTTGCAGCACACATAGAAAAAGGAAATCAGCTGAATTGATTGATTTTGTGCAGGGAGATGTCTCTTTCTGTACAAAATCAATCAGCCCCGCAACACAGGCACCCTTGCACCATGGCACAAGGGTGCCTGTGTTGGCCCATTGCAGCCCATTGTGTGCTAGCGCTGGGGGAAAGGGCAGGAATGTGGCGTATCTTATAGATACGGTGCATTCCTGCCCTTTTCTTTTGCACGCAGGACAGCTCAGCAAGATTCCTTGTGGCGCTGCCCTGCGACAAAACCTCATAAATGAGGCACTTAGGGACATATTTACAAGGGAAGTGGCGGAGTGAGGCGTTACCCTTCCTGGATTAACGCCTCACTCTGCCACTTCAGAAACGCAGGGTTGCACCATATTTACAAGAATATGTGCAGGTCTGCTTTTCCCCCCGCACTGACGCTAAACGTAGGAGCCTAGCACCAACGCAGGCACCTTTGTAACATTGTGCAAGGGTGTCTGCGCCCAGGGGAACATTGTTTATGTGCAGGAAGGTCCCCTTTCTTGCACATAAACAATCTTTAAATGCTGTTTTGTAACTTCTATGTGTGCAGCTTAATGCAGCACACATAGAAGTTTCCATGTGTGCTTCACAACGCAGCACAGCCAAAACGAGGAGAAATTAAACATTTCTCCTCGTTGCGCCAGGGTAAGACCAAGTTTACCCTGGTCTTCATTTTGGCCCTGGCTCCTATTTACGCCACCCTTGTAAATCAAGGGTGCTGCAGTGGAACGCCCACAGCAACACCTATTGCCCTCTCCTTTCACACTAAGCATAGCGCGAAAGAGGACCTTATTTACAAGGCAGCGTTAAGTGGCTTAGCACTGCCTTGTAAATAAGGCAAAGCCCCTATTTCCACAGGTACGTCGTAAAAGTGACATTCTCGTGGCGATAGGGTCTTGTAAATGTGCCCCTTGGTGTCCAATTTACCTCACCACGGTCATAGCCTGAAAGAGCCTGTGTAACATCATCTGTGCAGCATCTAATCCTAGCAGGTCTCCCTTCCATGGAAAGCTCAACAACACTCTGGGTCGGATTGCGAGTTTGGTGGACAGGGTTATTCTGTCACAAATGTGCAGGATATCCCGTCCACTGTATTACAATTCCATTATTTCTTATGGAACTTGTAATACGGCAGATGGGATGTCCGTCACATTTGGAATGGTGTATCCCACCCACCAAGCTCGTAATCAGGCCCTCTGTCATCATGCTTTTCTGCCAGCCAAAAACCAGATAGGATTTTCAATGTTTAAGTCAGCAGTGTTATGTGCAACTTTAGGCATTGTCATCCTTCATTTTCGCAATAGTTGTCATTTTTTCAGAACTGTGGCCTATAAATACGAAGAACTGGATCCAAGCATAGATCAACAGATTTTGGAATGAATTCCTTAGGAAGCCTGATTGTCTTTAGTTTGTTGGTTTGTCCTACTAGTCACACTATATTGAATCCTACAAACATCATAAAGTAAATGTTCAAGCCTTAACAATAAAATATAAGATAATATGGCTGATTGTTTTGGCACACACATACCCTCTCAGAATGATAGTTTTGTGACACACACATTTCCATCAAACATGTCTTGGGTGGTGTATTCAACAGAAATGTTTACTTGACTGTCAAGTGCTCACCTCTGTTATTGGAAAATTACTCTTGACCTCGGATACCTTCAGTGTTTTCCCTTTCTTAACTAACTCCTTGAGCAGGCTTTGTTCCAAGTTCGAAGGATTGTGGAACTGGGTCATGACAGTTTGGTAACTGCTTTCGTTCTCCAGGTGGACAAAGGCATACGCATTTTTTCCCTTTTTTATGATCTCTATGTCGTGCCTCTGCAGGTTCACACTGATACCAGCTAGTATATCCTTTAGCATACAAGTCAGGACCTCTTTAGAGAAATGGGAATTCAGATTGCCCACAAAGAGAGACAACGTGCTTGGCTTGTCCGACAGGCTTTCTATGAGTAATTCATCTGTCTGTGGATCCTTTTTTGGCAGGAGATTTGCTGATGTGTCCTCATTTAACAGCTCCTCGCTTGATACATCTTCACTGGGTGCATGATCTTCTTGTTGGGCTTCACTCAGCAGAATGTCTGTCTTTAGTTCCTCCCCTGACTGTTCTTCTTCATGAAGATTCTTAGTTGACTGGTGCTGTTGCATTGGATCTACTTTTAGCACATCTTCTGTGGACATTACTCCACTTTGTACAGGGATGTCCTGCTCTGGAATATCTTCTTTCGATAAGCCATCTTGTGATAGGTTATATTTTGATAACTCCTCTTCAACCAGGTCACTCTTCAGGGTTTCTTCATTCCATAGGTCTTCCTGGAGTAGATCATCAGTTTCCAGTTGTTCATTGGCTAGGCCTTCTTTTGTTAAGTCTTCCTTGGGTAGTTCTCTTGATTGATGCTCCTTGGGTATTTCTTTAGCTAGGTCTTCGCGCAGGAGGTCTTCTTTTTCCAGGTATTCATTGGATAGGTTTTCTGTTGCTAAGTCTTCCCTGGGTAGTTTGCTTACTTGATCTTTCTGGGATAGGTCTTTTGCTAGGTCCTGCCTGAGTAGTTCTTCGGTTGCTAGATATTGATTGGGTATGTCTTGTGCTGCAAAGTCTTTGTTGAGTTGTTCACTTGCTTCTTCTTTCTTCAGTAGTTCTTTTGCTAGATCTTCCCTGAGTAGGTCTTCTTTTTCCAGGTATTCTTTGGGTAAATGTTCTGTTGTTACGTCTTCCTTGGGCAGTTTTCCTGCTTGATCTTCCGTAGATAGTTCTTTTGATAGGTCATCCCTAAGAAGGTCCTCTGTTAGGTCATCTTTGGGTAAGTCTACTTTTGGAAGGTTTTCTTTCAATTGGTCCGAAGCTGATGGATCTACTTGGTAGACATCTTCTCTTGATAAGACCTCTCTTTCCATGTTTTCCATGTTTTGCAAGTCATCCAAAACGTCCATCTTTTAATCTAATGCAGAGAAATAATAAATATCTCTGAATTTGTTGATATTATTTCAGTCTATTATGTGAAACAGATTAAATTGTCTTTTTCATTGTAAATGTGTGAATGAATATATGTGTCACATGGTGACATTTTCACACTATATTTAACTGGGACAACCCCTGTCCACAGTGAAATGGGTTAAATTGTAAGTAAAGCAAAAAAAAGATTCTCTAGGGTTAGTTTGCAGTTGTTTGGCACATTGGCCAAATGACCCTATATAGAGACACAGTTGGAGGTTAATGCTTACCTTGCATTCCTTCAATAAGAGATGTAGAAATAAAATATAACTCATTCCCCATTGAACAGACAGGAATAAAGCAAACTTTCAGTTCACAAGCATTTGTATTGCTGTTGAATGGCAAAAATGTGGTTAAAGAAAGATCATACATAGGTATTGATGGGATGTCTAAGAAATTATCCTAAGTACTGATGGCATAGTGCATAGAGAAAATGCACAAGTGAGTGAATATGTGTCAAACACACTATGTGAAAAGCTGAATCCAAAGGCAAGGAAGCAAAAGGTAGTATTTATCAGTACGCCTATTTGATTGTTCAAAAGACTTTGTTCAATGTGATAGATATTGGCAATGTGTCTCTTGTGGCAGACGTTCATGTGTCTCATCAGGACAGGGAGTGATGTCAGTGAAATACCCATCTTACCTGAGAACAAATAGAGGGAGGCAAATATTGTCCAATTGGTCAATCTGTGGACATACATTAACAGTCATATACAATCACAAAGCTTTACTGACTTAGAGCAGCCACTCAGTTGCTAAACTGGGGAACTAAAAAGTTCCCAATCAGAAAGAGAATGACAAGACAAATCAATTGTGAGTCCCAAGTGAAAAAGGCAACAATAATCTTATCACCACTTTTCTGTCAGGTTAAATGAACAGAGTCACACTGTATCAATCAATCAACAGTCACACTGTAGTGCTAAAGATTAGAAATATGTAAACCATACGAAACAGTGCTTTTCCTTTGTGGCTTACTCCATGAGTAATTGGAACCACAGAAGACACAAAGTCAGTCATAACCAGCTAAAACAGAGGGAAAATATATGCCAATTCCTCATTTTGATATTAAAATGGGGCTTTAAATGCCTGGAACTGGAAAAACACATCCGTAAGAATGGCAACTTTTCACTCCTGTCACTGAAGAGGAGAGGTTCTTTGTCTGCAAAAAGTGTCATCACTGGTAATGACTAGAGTCTCTTCAATGGGAAGGTATGCATCTGAAAAAATGGTTGCTATTTGAAACTGAAAGTCAGGGATAAACTGCACCATGGGAAACAGTTTGTGCATGGCCAGATTGGCCTACAGTGCATTTACAATTCATGCCTTTACAATCCATCTTTACCACGCAATGCCTTTACAACTCAAAGCTTTTACCACGCATGCCTTAACACAAATGTTCCTTTACCATGCATGCCTTTACAATGAAAGGTAAGTATATTTAAGGGTAGTTTATCCAATATATATATATATATATATTATAGCAAATGATTTGCCATTGTTACAAGACCTGGAGGGCCTACGATTGGAACAATCGCTTTCACAGAGTCCTAGCACCCTGTCTACGGTGGCCACTGGTGGCCTGACGAACTTTAAACCACGGTCAACATATACACCACAGATGGTGCATGACAACATTGACATTTTTCAAGAGGCAGCTGTCAAGGATATCAAGGGCCTATATGAACAAACACTTAAGAGCAACAAGCACAAACACAGACGCAACCGCAAATACACTGATTTGGTGGCTAAAATACAGAAATGTGGGAATGTCATCGTACGTCAATCCGATAAGGGGGGCAATATTGTACTGTGTGCAAGAGATCTCTATTTGGAGGAGGCGTTACTACAGTTGAATGACGCCTCTTGCTACAGACATTGTGATGTGGCGGCAGTTAAGAAGTCCCAATTAACTTTTTATTCTATGCTGATGGGGTGGAGATCATCGGGCCTCATTAGCATGGATGAATTGAAATATCTCAAAAATGAACACCCCATTATGCCCGTCCTTTATTTGATCCCCAAGGTCCACAAAAACCCCAATAAACCCCCTGGCAGGCCCATCATCTCTGCATGTGGGGGACTTTTGGAAAAAATAACTATCTATGTGGATGCATTTTTGCAGGACTTTGTGTGTGGATTGCCCTCTTACATCCAGGATTCCAGTGATTTTTTGAGGAAAATCAATGAACTACAATGGGATCCAGACTATTTGTTAATTACGCTTGACGTCACGGCGTTGTACACAAGTATTGTACATGTGGATGGGTTGAGGGCTGTTTCATACTACTTGGGTCAACGTCCGATTGAGTTGGTTGAACACAACAAGATGTTACTGTCTATGATCAGTTTCTGCCTGAATAACAACTTCTTCATGTTTAATAAACAACATTACCAACAGGTCAGGGGAGTAGCCATGGGGGCCTGTTTCTCTCCTAGTTATGCCTGTATTCATATGGGATACTGGGAGAGACAGGTACTCCATGGTGAGCACTCAGCTATTTGCAGGGATCCCATCGTTCGGTGGTACAGATACATCGACAATGGTTTTATGATCTGAAATGGCACACACTCACAGGCAGATCAATTAATTGCACAGTTAAACATCAACAACTATAACCTGGCATTTACTTCCAACATCAGTGAACATCAGGCAACTTTTTTAGATGTTGCAATTGAAATCAATAATAGCCATTTGGAAACAGCTTTGTTTAGGAAGCCCACGCCGGGAAATACAGTACTGCACACCAATAGTCACCCTCCTCCACATTTAATCAGGAGCATCCCCTATGGGGAGATGCTCAGGATTAGAAGGGTCTGCAGCACTGAAACCCAATGTAGTGCAGCACAACAGGCCAGTAAACTCAGGTTTCTGGCCCGAGGATATAGTGAAAACATAGTTGTAGCTGCTATACGCAAAGCCAACGCTCTCCCGCGTGAAGTTGCCTTACTTCACAAAAAATCCCAAGTTCCAACTGTCATACCCACGCAACAACCTGTCAGACTGATATGGTCGTTCAATAGCCAACATGGGGCACTCAGAAAGATTGTCAACAAATACTGGGATCTAGTGAGATGTGATCCAGTTATTGGCAATGCCATGCCTAGGAAACCAGCCATCACCTATAGAAGGGCCTACTCTCTACAAGACGCTTTAGTAAAATCCAGCCCAGAACTAGAAACAAGCAAGGATTGGCTGGCGGGTAGTAGAGGTTTCAGAAAGTGCTCTACTTGCAAGGCATGCTCCCATGGGGTCAATAGAACAGAATATCTGACCCCCTTTTCTGAAGTCCCTTGTAAGATCAACAAAAAACTAACCTGCAAGAGTGAATTTGCAGTATACGTGTTGGAGTGCCCATGTGGCTTAAGGTATGTGGGTAGCTCCAAGCTACAAGTCCACAAACGGGTTCTCCAACACCTGAGGGCTATTAATACTAACGACCCAGTATACCCGGTGGCTAGACACTTCAAGGAGTATCACAACAGTAACAGCACTCTGTTAAAGTACTATGCCATTGATGCAGTAGCACCCCTGAGAAGGGGAGGAGACAGGGATGGTGCACTTAGGAAGTTGGAAACGAGATACATTTTGATGTTGGACAGTAAGGCACCACATGGGCTTAATGCTTCGGAAGACTTTTACATCTGTCTCTGAGCAAATATCTCCTTTAAAACTAGCTACGCCATTCTGTGTTTGCGTTATTACTTGATAAATGCCGACTTACACGCACAATGGACACAACCTGCTGCAATACCAACTGGTTGTTGTAAGGGTTTGCATTTACTTTTAGTTGTGGATTGGTTTGTGGAACCTGCCATGATTTGTGTTAGGCTGTCAGACTGGGATCAGTCTGTTTAACATCTTATCTACGCAACACAAATCTATGTTAAACCAAAAAAAAGTTTCTTTAAATAGAAAAACACAAAAAATGTTTTTGTTCTTTTTGGGAATACTGTAATTAGGTATTGGTGAGGGTGTTTCATTTTTTAAAAAATGAGATCTTACATCGATCATCTATCCCCACCATCTATTACATACACTATTGAGCACTTTATTATCATTTTCTTCACTGATTCCTCCAGTAGGGTGCCATGATACAGGATATGTATTAGCGAATTTGCACATAGATGCATTAGCGAATCAATCAAGTTTATAGCATTGATGCTTATTCACTTTTCATGTACATAGAAAATTGGATTTTAAGGTTTTCTGTAAATATATGCTTAGCATTTTTATGGGATTTTTGTATATATGTACATAACTATTTATAGCAAAATACCTATTATTTTTATGGTATCGTGTATATTAATGCCCGTTCAAACTATCAATGCTATTTATTGTGGTCCTTATTTTTGGGATTTAACCCGCAACTATGTTCAATTTATGATGCCAGGACACATTAGATTAACAGCATTATGCGTTGAATTCGTTTTATTGATTCATGTGCAACATTATGCTTGAAGGGATTGATCCCAATACTGTAATTCCTGTTTTTAAAGCACATAGCAAATTAATGTTTAATATTGTAGTATTTCTACTATTTTTCTTGTGCTTTAATATGTACACCCACTGCAATTGGCCAAATCAGCTGCACTAGCACGTAAAATTTCTGCTGCCGCCCTCTTTGGCGCCATGTGACCAAGGCCTCTGGGAGGCCGAAACGTTATGCTGTCCGTTGCAGAAAATAAATAATTACTCACGGAAAACCTGGGTCTCCTGTTTCTTGGCGGTGCCGCGGTGGGATTGAGCCTGCTGCATTGTTCGTGGAAACCTGTGTGGATATATATATATATATATCTTTAAGGTAGCGCGGCTGATCGTTGCTCCGAGTGCCTTGCTGAGGACCCGTTTGGATATATATATATATATATATATATATATATATATATATATATATATATATATATATATATATATATATATATATATATATATATATATATATATATATATAATATATATATATATATATATATATATATCCCAGCTCCAAACTTCCCTCTTATCCTTCAGGAAAGAAAAGCACTCGCGAGGATTCTGTAGCTCAACAGCAATTTATTCAGGACAAACGCGTTTCGGATTTACATCCTTCATCAGTGTCGTAAGTTCTAAACAAAAATACTGGCGGCCAATCCGAAACGCGAAGTTTGGAGCTGGGATTTATATCGCGGTACGCCACCGCGTTTATTGCACCCGACCAGGAAGTGCCCCCGCCTATGGCGTGTGGAGGAGCGAGATATATATATATATATATATATATATATATATATATATATATATATTATTTATTTATTTTTGCCATTTATACAGCGAGAACGAATACCCTCAGGCGTCTCAGCGCTAAACCTAAACAATTTGTGTAACTTCAGGTCGATATTAAATGCTTCAAAGGAGTGAGGTGGAAATTATTGATTAAAGAGCCATGTTTTTAAACTCTTGCGGAACTGGAGTAGTGAGGGGCTTAGTCTGATGTTTTGAGGCAGAGTGTTCCATAATTTGGGTGCCGCAACTAAAAAGCGGCGGTCGTGGGATCACTAGCTGGTTAAGGGTGGTGGATCGAAGCTGTCTACAAGGTATGTAGGGAATCAGCTGGTCATTGAGAAAATGCGGTCCTTGATCATTGAGTGCCTTGTACACTATACACAGTGATTTAAACTTAATCCTGTTCCGGATCGTCAGCCAATGGTATTTTTTGATAGTTTCAGATATGGCCGCAAATTTAGGTGTTCCTGAAAGCAGACGTGCTGCGGCATTCTGTATTGCCTGTAGCTTCGTCGTGACCCTAACCTGAGCGTTTAGGAATAGGCTGTTCCAGTAATCAAGGGATGATAAGACCAGAGAGCTAACCAGTTTTTTAGTAGCTGCCTCTGGCAAGAACGGACTGATTTTCCTAATCATTCTTAGTTTATGGTGTGCTGTGGTTGCTACTTTGTTTGCATGATCCATGAAGTTGAGACCCTCATCAAAAATGACACCCAAGTTCCTGACCTTATCCGTCGGAATCGGGGGTACTCCGAAGGCTGGTGGCCACCGAGATGATGACCAGGCTGGTGAGAGGGGTCCAAAAATGACTACCTCAGTTTTTTCAGAATTGAGCTTGAGGCAGTTTGTTGCCATCCACTCTCCAATTTCCAGCATTCCATTTTGGAAGCGTTGTGCCACCTCGCCTCCCTCACCTTTAATGGCCAGTACCAATTGCGTGTCGTCCGCATAGGAGGTTAGGCTCATCCCATGTGCTTTGATAACATTAGCAAGGTCCGACACGTAGATATTAAATAGGGTCGGACTGAGGGATGAGCCATGAGGAACCCCACACGGCAGCGAAAGCTTTGCAGATTGGTAAGGTCCTAAGGTGACAGCCTGTGTTCTATCTGACAAAAAAGATGCGAGCAAATCTCTAGCAGTATGGCAGATACCCATCTTTCCGACACGGTCGACCAAGATCTTATGGTCGACCGTGTCGAAAGCTGCTGATAAGTCGAGCAGTACCAAAACTGCTGTCCCACCATGGTCCCGAATTGCTCTGACATCATCTGCAGCTTTGATCAGGGCAGTTTCGGTCCCATGATACTTTCGGAAACCGAATTGTGTGTCGTCCAGCAGTCGGTGTTTCTCGATGTACTCCGATAATTGTAAATTCATGGCTTTTTCTGCCACTTTAGCTATAAAAGAGAGACTTGCTATGGGCCTGTAGTTTTTTAATTCATTTTTATCCAGGCTTGGTTTCTTTAATAGAGGTTTCAGCAGCGTGTTTTTTAGAGGGTTAGGATATATACCGGAGCTCAGTATGGAATTACAAACTTGTGTAATGACCGGAATGAGTCCATCACTGGTGGGAGGACTGAGAAAGGGCAAGGGTCAAGAGCGGATCCTGTTTTAATTGTAGAGACAATGGACCTTATATGATCAGTTGTAAGTGATTCAAACCTAGAGAAGGCATTTATTGGGTGTATACTAGAGGAAGGGGTGGTTGGTTTAGAAGTGAAGGCTTGATATATGTTGTCCACTTTGGAGAAGAAAAAATTAGCCAAGGCATCACACAGTAGTTGTGATGGGGGGGGGGGAAATGAGATCAGGAGCGTTACCTGACAATGTTTTCGTATAATTGCTTGCTTGAGTTTTTAGCTTTGTCATATTATCTTCTCTGATATGTTTCCTGATTGCTGCCGCACACCAAACCAAAGGACGCATCGCCTCAACGGACTCAGCAAAGTCAATACAATTACACCAAACTCCTTCGTTCGCAAAGGATGGCGACGCTGTGTGTGGGTTGTACAAAATAATGTAAGATACTTTTAAGTCATTTTAAATCATATTTGTCAAGGATGCTGCAATATGTTTGCCAATTATGTATTTCCTATTGACATACTCAGGATAACACTCATTCTTTGCTTTAGCCGGTTATTGGACATAGTCAGGGCATTTGAGAGTAAAAAGTTTCCGACACTGAAATTATATAGAAAATATAATTGAATGAATTCTGTCATACTTCAAAGATGTGCATCAAACTAATTATACTTATACCGTACTCCTGCACGAAAAAGTCAACCTTTCATCTGCATAGCAAATCTCATATCATTTGCAGTATACATGCACTGAAGTTGCTTTGACATGCGATTAAGCCCCAGTGAGTTTGTTTACTCATTTCTGTTCCAAAAAACGAAACCTGTGTTCCTTTAATATGTGTGTTGTTGCAGGACTTAATTTCCCTGTGTAAAGTGCACCATGGTTCCCAATATCTGGATTAAAACCTTGTTCATCTCTGTACATTTTCATTTTAAAACTTTTTTATTTCTCAACGGTATTGGTTACGCGAGGAGTGCTGGGATATTAATGGAGTGAATATCTTATCAGGCTGCAGGTGTGTGTTTAGGTCCTCTCCTGCATTGAGGCTCCCTGGGGACTTGGTATCTAGTTCAATTATATAGTTGTTTCTCTCTGTTAACTCCCCAAATGTTTGTGGCCACTGCATCTATTACACACTATGTGAGGCCTGGCGCTTGTCCATCATGAGTTCCTTCATAGTGGCGGGCCACTGGGTGGGTAAGTTCTATTTCGATTTCTTATGGCCCTTAGCTGTTGGAGCATTCATGTACGGACTGCCAAAATTGCCCTCCCAACAGAGGATAACCCACATGGGCATTCCGATAAGTATTCTGCAATGTCTTGCATTTATAGTTGCCCCTGATGTTTCTGGTATGAGATGACAAACGTGATTTGTATTGTGTTGCATATTTACCATATTGGCAGGCTTTGCATTTTTACATTTTTTAAACCCTAGTTCCATGCTCAGCCATGTCATACTCTCCTCCTTTTGACTAACAAGATTGCTTCTCACCAATACTTGCCGCATCAATTTTGCTAATCTAAAATGTGAGTCACTTGTTGAATGTTTCTTTGTCTTACTTTGTTTGAGCAAGATTTGCACTCTCAGTCTCACCTGTGCCTTGGTAGCCGCCTACTCTATGCAACTGTGTGTGTAGCCCCTAGCTCTAAATCAGATTTTTAAATCATTAATGGCACTGCCGTCCCCCTCTAGTTCACTACAGTTGTCGTATTCTTAAAGTCTCCCTGTAGGGGATACTTCTGATTAGATTTTTGGGATGGAAGTAAGTTGCATGCAACAGTGTATTACTTGCTGAAGGTTTTCTAAATAACTTTGTCTCCAGCCTCTGGTTCTTAACATATAACTATAATGTCCAAAAAATAGACATTTTATGCACTAATTGTACTCGTACAGTGAAGATTGAGGTCATTGACCTCTATCCGATCCAAGAATTCTTTGGCACTGGCTTCCAACCCTCTCCAAACAATGAAGAGGTCGTCGATGAAACAACACAATTGAATGAGGTGTTCATCCCATATATAATGGTATTCAGTGTGGATCACCTGCTCCTCCCACAAGCCTATATGCAAATTAGCATAACTGGGGGTGAAGCAGGTGCTCATCTACCACATGTTTGATGAAAGATGTCCCCAATAAAGATGAAAAAGATGCTGGCAAGACATCTTTCCACCATCGGAAGGAGCATCTGCGTGTGTTGTCACAGATTTAGCGACCTTGCCCCTAAAAAAATGTCTGCCCACCCTTAGGCCCTCCTCATGCTTTACACTGGTATACATTGTGGATAGGTCAATTGTAAGCAACAAGAGGTCATCTTCCCATGGGAGATCATAACTCCTATGCATAAAATCACATGTGTCCTATATATATGATGGAAGTTTTTTTACAAAGCTTCCTAAGAAATGGTCAACATACTTTCAAGTGTTTTCAGAAGTGCTACCAATTGCTGATATGGTTGCTTTCCCTGTCATTGGGCCTCAGACATATTTTTTTTTTATCCCACAGTACAATATGTGTACCCTTATCAGAATTCATTACTATATAGTTAGCTTCTGCTTGCAATTTTTTTTATCAAGGCATAATATTCACTTTGTCTCTGGCTACGGGTAAACTTTTCAATATACAGGTTCTTTACTTCATTGGTTACAAGATCATTGAAAACGTCAATAGAGTCTCTTGCCATCATTTGCATAAATTTAGATTTTGGTCTAAACTCTGTCGGGCATATAAACAGCTTAACACTAAATCCTGTTACAGGAAGGTATTAAAAGATTACATGGTAGCAGTACACCAAAGCTTCAGCTCAGAGTTACAGGTATGGAGGGATAAATGTTTGCTCAGCCTCAAGGAATATATGTTTCTAAGAGCAGACCATCCAGATACATCAGTACTATATTTAATCCTGAAAGTCCACAAAGATAGAGAAAACCCACTGAGACGTCCCATCATAACAGCAATTGGTAGCACTTTTGAAAATACTTCGAAGTTTTGGACCATTTCTTAGGAAGTTTGTAAACATCTTCAATCATATATACAGGACACAGGTGTTCATCAATATCATCAATATAGCTGAACCATAGTCCTATGTGGTCCGCCCACTGTGTTAACTCCTCTCCATTGAGCACTTGCTCCTTCCACAAACCCATATACATGAGTATAGCTAGGGGTGAAGCAGGTTGCCAACGCCGCCCATGTTGATTCATTTTCCCCCTCTATCTGACAAATGGGAGCAGCTGTGTCCCTCCCACCCTTCCAATGTTGCTGCATGCTCCCCCCTCCCCCCAGCTACCTCTTCCTGTTTTTATATAATGTGAACTCAAGCAACCTGAAGGTGTTGGAACACTTTTCTGGAGCGCTAGTTTTTTTTTTAACTTTGTTTATTGAAAGCAGTTAGATTGCAAGGATGATACCAGATACAGTGTCATTTTTATAGAACAGTAAATTGCAACTGAACAGTCAAACCCCCAAATCCTGGTCTTCACATTCTGCAAATTAAGACATATTGTAAAAATATCATATATCACTCATGCAAAGCCCTGAAGATGTACAAGGCTGCGATCGCAGGCGGAACCTCCAGAATCGATATCTGTGGTGTCTAGTGCCTACTGGAGCTCTAGTTACATTACACAAGGTCAGAGCAATTTTGGGGGGCATTTTTATATAGTGCAACTCGACTGACCTGAAGGTATTGGAACACTTTACAAAAACGGAAGTTACATTACACATGACAGGTTAATTTTTTTATTTTTAGGTGCGTGGAGATTAAGTGATGTCAACACCGTCCCTGTTTATTCTTATTTCCCCTCTACTTGACAAATGGGAGCATTTTGTTGTTGTTGCTATGTCAAGTTCTCTTATGCACAGGGTGCTGGGACAGAGGGAGGGCTGGAGGCTTGCTGGTAAACGGATGGTGCGAGCAGTGTTTTCAATGGAAAGCTCTGGAGAAGGGCGTCTGGTGAATAGAGGCCTAGGAGAGGAGGGATTTGACGTTTCCGCCATTGGAAAGTAAATCACTGCTTGTTTCATAGGCTGTTCAATACACTAGTCATGCAGTCTCACACAGAACGTTATAGTGCTGTTGACTTGCATTGAGACACTTGTCTTTCTGTCTGTGAGTTAAAAAGCCTTGGAATGTGTCCACAAATGTTTTCTGAGGCGAACATGTATTCCAGAATCAAACTGCATGTCCCAGTGTGTAGTAATTGTATAGCTCTTCAATCCCTGGCGGCACAGCACCCAGTATAATGTGCTGCACGGCTAAACACTTATAAGGTCCCAAAAGTGAGACCTATTGGCTATGCCAATGCTTGTCTACATTTTTTCTTGAGTGTGTGTGTCTCTTTCATTGCCTTGGTGAGTACAACAAATGGTTAGCACTACCCTCTGATAAGTCTAAACTACCGCAACCACAAAAGAGAGCATTTAGGGGCATATTTACAATAACTGGCGCATCCCTGCATATCAGCAGGGATGCGCCAGTTATTGTGGGCCACGGCTCCACCACCATGGATGTGCCGCATTTACAATGCGGCGCACCATGGGGCAAAAACGGCACAGATGAGTGACACATCTGTGCCATAAAGGCGGCGCATTGCTGGAGTTGCGTCGCAAGCGCGACGCAGCTCCAGCAATGTTCTGGGGGGCCCTATCTGCCCAATGCTGCGTCAATCCTTACGCCTGCTGCAGCTAGGCACAGGGTTTTGATGCAGCTTGGGCTCAAAAGTTACCGAGTGAAATCTTGTAGATTTCACTCAGCCACTTTTGGAAGGCGTTCCTGCGCCGAAACGCCCCCCCACCCTTGCGCTGGAACACCTACTTCTGGTGCAGTGCTTTACAACAGGACGCATCTCCCAGATGCGTCACGTTGTAAATACCCTGCAGCATGGTGCATCTTTTGCGCCGCTGCGGCATCACAAAAGTGAAGCAACAGTGGCATGAAAGAGGCGCAAAGGACTTGTAAATCTGCCCCTTAGTCTTATCATTTTTGCCTCACTAAACCAATAAGGGTTGCCAGGACACTTTATACAGTGTACCTTGTTTTGGTCCACCACATAAAGATCCAGCTTCCTACACACATATTTTCACCTCAGCTCCATCCTGGAAAGTTTTGGTGTGATCTGTCAAACGGTGGCTCAGAAAAAGGGGGGACCTCAAAACCCCATCTGCAAAGGCTGAAGTGTAAAATGAGGGAAGGGAGGGAAGGGGGCAGGCAGCCCTCTCTCTGACACCTATTAGTCCACAGGGGAACCCATCCCTTTGAGGTGAATCCCATAATAAAAGAGGAGACCGGCTGTCCTGATTTGATTTGATTTGATTGGCGATTTATATAAGCGCAACTTTGCCCAAAGGCGTCAAGGCGCAGAAGATGGAATATAATAGCCAGGTACTAAAATGGAAAGGGGAAAAGAAAAGTCTAAGAGTAGGCTTCAGTGAAGAGCAGGGTTTTGAGGCCCTTTCTGAAGAGCAGCAGGGAGTCCTGGCCCCTGAGTTCCAAGGGGAGCTCGTTCCAGAGTCTGGGGGCAAGTGTGGAGAATGCCTTACCACCCCATCTAGCCTTGGCAACTCGAGGAATGGACAACAGATACTGACCGGAGGAGCGTAGTGTCCTGCCTGGGGTATAGGACGACACTAAAGTTCTGATGCCCTCAGCACCAGCGCCGTGAAGGGCCTTGTGGGTGATGGTCAGGATTTTGAATTTGATTCTGGCATGCACCGGAAGCCAGTGAAGGTTTCTCCTGATCCTGGTCCCGGAGGAGCGTCTGGGGGCGTTGACAACAAATCTTGCTACCGCGTTCTGGATAACCTGCAGGCGATGGAGAAGTTTAGCGCTCATGCCAAGGTAAAGAGCATTGCAGTAGTCCAGTCGCGAGGATAGAAGGGCAACTGCAACCTGTTTCCGGGCATCAGGAGAGAGGTAAAGAGTAAGTTTTCTTAGAATTCTCAGGACCCCACAGCAGGTTGCAACAGTTCTACTTACTTGCTTATCAAAAGCAAGTGAGGTGTCAAAAATGACTCCCAGGTTACGGGCAGAAAGGGAAGGCTGGGGACAGGATCCAAGGGTCTGGGGCCACCAATCATCTGACCAGATCTCCTTTTTTCCTCCCTCCTAGAGCATTATTAGGCCCTAGGGACCACATTCCATGGGGCCAAATTTCATTAAATTTATTTAAAAAAGAGTGGATCCCCTCCCCAGTCCTTAAAAGGCCCTGGGGGACCCCATCCCCGGGTTTGAATTGCACAAAAAAGGGAAGGGGCCCACATGGCCCCCCTCACCGAGCCTTAAAAAGCCTTGGAGACCCCATCCCCTGGGTCCATCTCACAGACTGTATCCCGAGTAGACCATCCCCAAGACACAGTAAGTTTCCCGCCAGTATTAGCGCATGTCAGGAATCATTTGTCTACACCCACCATATGTACGTAGGGGCCCACCTTTGGGACAAAGTTTTTTCTTTTGCTTGGCAGGAGCTTTGGCTACTCCCATCAAGTAAGAGCAAACAGTAAGTCCACTTCCAGCGGGCAAGAGCAGGAAAACTGCTTCTGCCCACTCGGAGCGGATTTTTCATTTGTTTCCCAACCCTCTGTCAAGCAGGCAGGAAAACAGATTTAAAAATGGTTCCCATAAACAGGTAGCAAAATTTTTTGCTGCTCCTTGCATGCAGGAGCAATGCCATCTCGCACTGGAGGCAAAGAGCCGGCAGGGACCATGGGGGCATTCAGGCTCCCCCGCCACCCCCAACAGCATACACTGGGTGCCCTGGATGGGGCCAGGGCACCCACCATGAAGTGGATGGGCCCCGGAGGCATGATGTCCACGGCTGATATCGGCCCGGGTAGGGGAGCTGCATCGCCTTTGTGCCCTTATTGGCCAGGCCCTTGGTGAAGAGGTCTTCAGAACCAAAATCGGCCCTGGGAAGGGGACTAGGTGGCCCCCCTCTGCTTGCTCTAATTAGCTAGGCCCCGGATTATGAGGTCCTCGGGGCCAAAATTGGCCCAAGGAGGGAGCAGCATGGCCCGCCTCCCATTTTACTAATTTGCCCGACCCCAGGGGAAGGGGGTCCCCGCAGCCAAAATCAGCCCAGGGAGGGGCGCCTCAGGGCCCTCTCCCCTTGCATTAATTTGCCAGACCCCGGGGTTATAGAGTTCCCAGGGTTGAAATCGGCCCAGGGAGAGGGGCAGTACAGTTCCCCTCCACTTTTAGTAATTAGCTGGGCCCCGGGGATGGGGTCCACGGGGCAGTAATTGGCCCAGGGAGTGGGCTACATGCCCCCCTCCTGGGTTGCCTACATATGAAGGGTTGGGCACAGGGCCTGGCTACAGGCCAGGCTCTGCGGTTGACTTCCTGCCAAACACAGCCAAAGGCCATGCAAGGCGCGGGTGCCTGCAGGCGGCGGCCCTGCCCTGCAAATGACCCATCTCCACGCATGGCCGAAGGCAGTGCGTTACATGGGATTGGGTGCCTGCAGGGTGATCACCGCAGTGGCCAACCATAACTGTGCATGGCCAAAGGTAGAGGGCGTTGGATTAACTTACGGTAATTAAATATTACTAACATTAAAAAATTATAAATTCACTAGAAAAAAACAAAGGTTACAAGGGTGGTATCGTTAGGAAATAGATTTAAAAAAACCTTTGAAATGCACACAACAAAATAAGGGTTACAGGCACGTTATAGTTAGGTTCAGATTTTACGCTCACAAAACCATAGAAATTCAAAAGTCATAGATAAACGTTTCTCAAGAAACTATGGGGCACATGTATCAAAATACAAGTTTGTGAGTCCTTAATAGCGTTTTTTTGCGAATCGCCATTAATGACTCGCAAACTGCTATGTAGGTAGGAATCTGCTAATATTTAGCGATTCCTACACATTTCTTATTTGCGACTCGCAAATTGCGAGTCGCAAATAAGGAATGGCTTCCTATTTATTCCAATGGGCCAAGAGGCCCATAGGAATGAATGGGAATAGCGTGCAAAATTTGCGAGTACCCAATAGGTACTCACAAATTGCGCAGGCAATTTCAGGGCTGCAAGGGTTCCTAAAGAACACCCTGTTGCACCCCTGAAATGTGCAGGTGTGCACATGTGGCGCACAGACATGCCCAGATGGCATAAAATTCCTTTTTTATACAGGAAATCGCAATTTACCACCAACCTGAAGTTGGTGGTAATTTGCGATTCCTTACAGCAAAATTACAATTTGCGATATCTCCCAGAATAGCAATTAGGGAATCGCAAATTGCGATTCTCTAAATGCTTCATCAAAATAGGGAATCATAAATTTAGCGATTCCTTATTTTCAAGTGGGTATCTACTTACCTGCATTGCACACAGCTGAATTGCGATCTCAAAAGCTGAAATTCTGTGAATTTCAGCGTTTGCGAACCAAATTTACCCTGATACATCGGGCCCTATAACTCATGCCCTAAGGTAACTATAACTTGCGCCCTCGACATGCACCGCTTCCTACCCCACATATGACATCACTCATGACATCTTCTATGGCATCATTCATAATATTACTGCACTATTTACAATTAAATTACAGATGAGAAAAGCATGCATGGCGGGATGCAAGTTATAGTTACCTTAGGGCACGAGTTAGAGGTTCTTGAGATACTTATAACTGTTGAATTTCTATGGTTTTGTTCATGTAAAATCTGAACCGAACTATAACATCCTTGTAACCTTTGTTTATTTAGTTAATATAAATATACATACATACCCACACACACACACACCTTAAATATACTTACCTTTTGTTATAGAGGCATGCGTGGTAAAGATATTATGTGTGGTAAAAATATGAGTAGTAAAGGCATTGAGTGGTAAAGTATGCGTGGTAAAGGCTACAAGGTAATGGTAATGAATTTGAGCACACTGCAATGCACCTGACACGCTTAGTTGGTCAGCCAAGTGCTGCACAATGTAGATTAGCACATTGTACTGTCCTCGAAGGTAGTTTTGCCACTTGGTTGGTAATTTTAATGGAAGATCAGTTAAAAAAAATAGGTAAAGCGGTATTTTCCCCCTTGGAAATATGAGCTTCAAACCATAAACACATGAAGAAATCGTTTCAGCAGTATTTGATACCGATATAAATTATTTCTAAACCATTATGAAAGCAAACAGAGGAATAATTGCAATTAAAAAAAAAAGAATATTGATGATTTCACTTAAATTCTTATTCCACTAGTGTTTAATTTGAGCAGGGGTTTCCGGTGCTCAGCACCAGAATATAATTGCCAACACCACATTTATGATAGTTTACCACATGGTGGTGCAGTCTGTCTAATTTAGAGATAAGCACAACTACAGTTGTTTGTCAATTCAAGATACCTTAAAAACGATTAATACCTGCCTCCCAAGCCATTCTAATTGCTTGGGGGGCCTGGATTAGTCTGATTTGTCACACTTAGAGGAGTGTGATGCTTAGAAGTGGTGCTGGTACTGTCACTAGCAGCGCAGTGGGTAGTGCAAAGTACAGTGGCCTCCCGACCAGGGTCCGACACTTCCTTTTTCAAATTAGGCATTCTATTCCACTACCAGCTCTTGGCCTTTTCAGGACAGAAAATATAAATAAATGGGCAATATATTTCTCTGAGGAAGGTGCAACCATATTCGTATTAATTTTCGGGATAATAATTCCATCACTGTGAATATAGTAATAAAACTGCAAACCAAACATGATTTTTGTACATAGGATTGATTTGCATGCATATTTGAATAACACAGCACCTCATAATCCGGTGCCTGTATTAAATGAGTCTGCATATAGAATCTGTGTCTTGTGTGCCTATATGAAACGAGAATCAGCCAATTACGAGCTAATCCTACGGAACCATTGTTTGCTTGTAATACACAAAAGGAGACAAAAAAGGGCACTGGTGGGTTCATGCCTCCCTGTGCTCATAGAATGGCAACACAACAATTGGCGTGACGCCCTGTGTTTGCTCAAAACCCGGTTGTTCACAAGAAAACACACATTAAAGTTTTCGTAGCTCCCTACCAATATTCTAACTCACAGAGCGAGGGCAATTCCAACAATTTTGGACCAGGTAGGCTCACTCACGTAATGTGACGTGCTTCATCATTTGCCACCTCGCCCCACCCTAGTAAGATGGTACCACCAGGGTGGACTTAACCTCAGTAGGGGACTGGCTTGAGGGAGTTCTTAAAAATGTTTGTGTTTTTGGGATAAAATTCTTGGATCCGATTTCAAAGTTAAAAACCCTTAGGATAAACCACAAAGTGTCCTTTATTCTAGGCTTGTTTAAAAACACCGAGAGATATTATCAAGAGGCATATATGGTTATGATCATCTATATGTCACTGAATTGATAGCACTATCATTCCAACATGTTTCTGCCTATAGTTAGCCAAACGGTCTCAGGCATTCGTCAGGGCCAAATCTATGTGTCCCTACACTACAGTAACTTCAGTGCAGAGTCGCATAGAAGGTATGCAGAGAGGACCTGCCTCTCTAATGAAGTTTACAGGTTATTTAACCTGAAGGGATTACAGAGGGAGATACCAAGCAGAGATAAATTATGATAATGGTAGCAGTTCGAAAATCATTGAAGATCATTGTGAAGCTCATAATGGAATCAATTTCCAATTACAAGAGAAATGCAGAGGCTTGTGTATTGACAGCCTCCATATATTAAAAGCCTTAGCTTAAAAGACATTAACCAATGATATGACACAGTGATATTTAAAAACATTCTATCACAGTACATGCATGGGGGACACACAAGACATTCGTGTACAGGGAAACACATATGAATCCCAGAGATTTTTCTTTTTACCTAGTTTTAAAATGCTGGTCTGTTCGGGGTGGGCGTCTCCTGTTGTAATACTCTGATAGGTGTGATCCACAATAGTCAGGGAGAAAAGGAAATAAGGGAATATTGAGTGAGAAACAATACTGTTTTAATGTTTCGACTTCTTTTGTCTAAGAGACCCTTTCTTATATCCTATCGAGACTGTGTTAGTCGTGTTTGCTTGACCTGTTCACAAAGACATTATTTTGTATATATAATAGTTGTAATAGGAGCTACTGGAAGTTAAACAATTAGTGTAATAATCTTAAGGGTAAATATAAAAGATATGACAGAGATCTTATCCTATTTGACGATAATAGTCTTAATATGTCTTTGCCTGATATTGACAAAGGTGAATGTCTGACAAAATATCGAAATCAAAAATATCGAAATACAAAAATATCGGAACAAAAATATCGAAGTCAAAAATATAGGAATCCTATCCCTAACAAGGTAAGTACAAAAATATCGAAAAAATAATATCGTAGTACAAAAATATCGAAATTAAAAATATCGTTTTTTTAAATGTATTAATAATAATGTAAAAAAAATTATAAAATACATATAATGTTACAAATATTAAATAAAAATATTAAAACATAATTAAAAAATTAAAACTAATACATATACATTTAAAATAAATTAAAAACTTAATAATTTAATGTAATTTTATATTTTTTAATTTCATTTAATTGATTTAATTTAAATGTATTTTATTTTTACCCTGTACGACTGTACCCCAAAAACCCAAAACTGACCCTGAACCCTAAAAATACCCCTTTACCCAAAAACCCAAAACTGACCCTGAACCCTAAAAATACCCCTTTACCCAAAACTGAAAACTGACCCTAAACCCTAAAAATACCCCTTTACCCAAAAACTGAAAACTGACCCTGAACCCTAAAAATACCCCTTTACCCATGAACTGAAAACTGACCCTGAACCCTAAAAATACCCCTTTACCCATGAACTGAAAACTGACCCTGAACCCTAAAAATACCCCTTTACCCAAAAACTGAAAACTGACCCTGAACCCTAAAAATACCCCTTTACCCATGAACTGAAAACTGACCCTGAACCCTAAAAATACCCCTGTACCCATGAACTGAAAACTGACCCTGAACCCTAAAAATACCCCTGTACCCAAAATTAATTAATATTATTTAATTACCAATTAATTATTAATTAACTATAACAATAAAGTAAATATATTAGCACATTTGCTGTAATTAATTAAATTTAATAATTAATATTATTTTGCCCAATTAATTAATTAAGAATAACAATACATTATATATAAAAAAATTACTATAATTAATGTAATAAAATAATTAATAATAATTAATTACCAACTAATTAATAATTATAAATATGTAAAAAATTATAATAATTAATTAACTAATTAATAGAAATTAATTACCAATTAATTATTAATTAAAATATGTACAAACATATATCAATTAATTAATTATTATTAAATTACTTCCCACCCTATGCCCCTATAAACCCATAACCCGCTACAGAACATATTTATCAATTAATCAATTAATTAAAAATAATTAAAAATTAATTCTCAATTAATTAATTAATAATTCCTACTAATTAATAATTAATTTAACATAATTAAATTACTTCCCACCCTATTCCCCTATAAACCCACAACCCGCTACAGTAGTAAAAGACAATATTTAATTAAATTACATTAAAAATAAATAATAAAACATAATAAATACAATATAATATACACTAAATTTATTTAAAAATTGATATTAGTAACATCAAAGTTATTAATTTCGATATTGTTAACATCGATATTTACAACTTCGATATTACTGATATCATACCAATATCGATATTTAGACTGTCGATATTACTTACCTTCGATATTTTTGTATATCGATATTTAAACTTCGATATTTTGGTATATCGATATTTAAAACTCGATATTTTGTCTGTGTACCGACAAAGGTTATTTAGATCTAATGAAATTGTTATACATAGTAAATCTAATATTAGGAATAAATGATGTTTAGGTGTTATAAATTGTTCAAATCAGTGTTCCTTCTTGTATTCAACTTGAAGAAAGAAGGGTGAGCTTGACCATCAAGTTCAAACCGATGGCAATCACACACAAACCTTGGCATAAAACACGTTACCTGCTACGTTACTTTGCAGCGCAAATATAAATCTGTGACCAGAGAAAATGCACTAGATTATGGTACAATAAATGCTTTGCTTGGTAATCTATTCTCTAGATAATTGGGAGCCCAGGGGCACCTCATCATATTTTCATAGAATTCATGTATTTCTGAAGCTGCCAGGTGAAGATAGATAGAAGTGATTTATTCCTGTCCCTCTCCCTCATCTACTACCCCTTCTGAGGTCTTTGCCTACCACTCAACGGTCACTTTGAAACAGAGCCATCACTGGAAAATCGTCAATGGCGCAAGCAAGGAAATACCTCTTTTTGCAAAGTACTTAACTGATGTGCTGGTTTTTAATTTCTGACAGTGCAGTGAGGCTGCTAACCAGACCTCGGTGGCAGTGTTCTAACTCATTACAACCTATGAGCCTCATTTACAAAAAGCCTGCACCACCGCAGCGTCACTTTTTTTACTCTCCGGTGGCACAGGTCTCTCAGTCATAACCATAAGGCGATGCAAAGCCCCCCTGCCTGGCTTTGCATGGATATGGAGTAAGGCAGCACCTAGTGCTGCGTTGCCTTACTCTGCGTCAAGGAGGCGTTCCATGGGTGTTGAGGTGGGTGTTCCCATACAACACCCATGCATTTTGACGCTGCCCCAGATTTACAAAATCACGTAAACCTGTACCAATTTAAGACCACTAAAAGAAATGTTGCATACTCTAGACATGAGTGAAATACTTAATATGCTTTACTTATTAATTTTACTCATGTGATATTCTTAATGTCACTAGAAAAACACCAAATAAGCCTAGATGCTATTGATAAAAGACAATAAGAATTATACTTCTAAATACAGACCCACATTCCTCCAAGAACTAGCAGCAGAATTTAACAATGGACTGGATTGAATAATGGTGAGGTGACCCACCTTCCGTCTCCGATACCCACACAATGGACTATCAAACAGGGTATGCATTTAAAAAACTTAAATACAAAATATGTAGATTTAAGATGGGTCCACTGCTTTTAGTGGAACTGAATGTGACAATCAGTGGGTGGAGAGAAATCAAATATTAGCTGACATGGGAATGGGATTCTTGGCTTTGCGGAATACAAATAATCTATTCAGCTGCATTAGAGCATGTTCATGATGTGTAATTTTTTAATAAAAAGATTTATATAAAAATGGTTCCAAAATGAAAAGAGTATATTCTTGGAAAATATTGCAAGATGACTTCATAATCTTGTGAGAGCTGCTGTAAAGCATATTGAAAGAAGCCCGACAGTGCTGTGTGCACAGAACATATCTCTTACTTAAAGTAGATATTTCTTACTGTTGACTTCTCTTACTTTAGCATAAAAAGGAATAGGGCAAACCATTAACCCCTAGCAAGCTTGTCAGTTCTTATTATAAAAACACTAAATACTCCCTGTTCTTTTCAATGGTTTATTCTTTGGATATGCTCCAGTTCTTTTTGATGATTACAGTATTTCTAAGTAATTACTCCGTGTGATTGACTCTATATGCCGGTATAGAGTCAAAATATCGAGTTTTAATTATCGACTAGACATAATATCGAGTAAAAAATATATAATAGACATAATATCGACTAGACATAATATAGACTACCAAAATATTGACTAGAACATTTTAATATCGAATAGAATGGACATAATATCGAATCAAATATATAGAATGGACATAATATCGACTAAAATGAAAATAGGTATTCCCAGGACCCACAAATTATAGATATTAAGCACGGAAAGTTCAATTACTTAAAAAACATTTCATTTATTAAAATTTCATAATTATAAGACACAATAATTGCACAATGTTCACTCATAAAATGTTAAAATCAAAGATTAAAAAAGCATATTGCAACAATCAATACACAAAATAACAGTGCCCACAGAATTAACAACAATTAGCAAAATGTCATTATGACCAGCATAATTGCGACAGACAAAAAGCTGTACGACATATAGTTATCGATTACTGTTTGTACATCCAAATTTTGCTCTAAGACTATGTTTCTTATACTTAAAGAATTAGTGTTCTGAAACAATATAGAGTACAATCCTTTGAATAATTCTATTGTTTCAGAGCAAATTGTTTCAGAGCAAAATTTGGATGTACAAATTAATTAAATATGGTATTTTATTTAGTATTTATTTAGAATAAATTGTTAATTGATTATTAATTGGTAATTAATTAAAATATAATTTGTAATTTATTGTAATTGATTAATTGATAAATATGTTACTTTTATTACATTATTTTCTGTGGTGGGTTGTGTGTTTATAGGGGAATAGCTTGGGAAGTAATTTAATTGTAAGTAATTACATTTTTTAAAATATTTTTTTGTGTCTAATTTTTATTTATTTTTATATTGTAAAATCATTTATTGGTAATTGGTAAATAATAAAAGCACTCACTGGAGTGGGAATAGTACTTTTTACCCCTACGCTATCCAACGCTTTCCCTATTGTTGCACTCTCTGGAGTTGAAATAGTAATTTTTACCCCTATGCTATCCAACGCTTTCCCTACTGTTGCACTCTCTGTAGTAGGAATAGTAATTTTTACTTCTACGCTATCCAACGCTTTCCCTACTGTTGCACTCACTGGAGTGGGAATAGTAATTTTTACCCCTACGCTATCCAACGCTTTCCCTACTGTTGCACTCTCTGGAGTTGGAATAGTAATTTTTACCCCTACGCTATCCAACGCTTTCCCTACTGTTGCACTCACTGGAGTGGGAATAGTAATTTTTATCTCTACGCTATCCAACGCTTTCCCTACTGTTGCACTCTCTGGAGTAGGAATAGTAATTTTTATCCCTACGCTATTCAACGCTTTCCCTACTGTTGCACTCACTGGAGTGGAAATAGTAATTTTTACTCCTACACTATCCAACACTTTCCCTACTGTTGCACTCACTGGAGTGGGAATAGTAATTTTTATCCCTACGCTATCCAACGCTTTCCCTACTGTTGTAATCTCTGGAGTAGGAATAGTAATTTTTATCCCTACGCTATCCAACGCTTTCCCTACTGTTGCACTCACTGGAGTGGGGATAGTCATTTTTACTCCTACGCTATCCAACACTTTCCCTACTGTTGCACTCACTGGACTGGGAATAGTAATTTTTACCCCTACGCTATCCAACGCTTTCCCTACTGTTGCTCTCTCTGGAGAGGTAATAGTAATTTTTACCCTCTCACTATCCAACGCTTGCCCTACTGTTGCACTCTTTGGAGTTGGAATAGTAATTTTTACCCCTACGCTATCCAACGCTTTCCCTACTGTTGCACTCACTGGAGTGGGAATAGTAATTTTTACCCCTACGCTATCCAATGCTTTCCCTACTGTTGCGCTCACTGGAGTGGGAATAGTAATTTTTAACCTTACGCTATCCAACGCTTTCCCTACTGTTGCGCTCTCTGGAGTGGGAATAGTAATTTTTACCCCTACGCTATCCAACGCTTTCCCTACTGTTGCACTCTCTGGAGTGTGAATAGTAAATTTAACCCTCTCGCTATCCTATGGAAAAAATATTGTATATGTTTTTTTAATAATATGTATATATATATATATATATAGATATATATATATGTTTTAAAATATATATATTTTTCTAAAGTTACATTAATTATTTATTAATTTTAAGTTTATTTAAGTATGTTTAAATTAATTATATTTATTATTATATTACTTTTAAATTACTTTTAAGAAATTTAAAAAATTCGATATTTTGACTGTCTATATTTTTTCCTATCGATATTTTGGAGTCGATATTTTTGTACTTACCTGTTTGTAGATAGGAAGTCGATATTCTGGCATTCTATATTTTTAACTCGATATTTTGGTAAGTCGATATTTTGACTGTCGATATTCTGTCAGTGATCCCTATATGCCATTGTTCAGGACTTGAATTTCATTAAAGGAATTTTAAGTTTGATTATAAATGCTCAATTTGTTGGCAATTTACCTTTAGTCCATTTCTTACTTTGGAGCACTGCTCAATTAGCCCACCAAAAGCATCTCACATAAGAGAGCCCAACAGATTACAGACGCACCAAACAGAGAAGCCAAACATTTGTAGATCACAAATAAGCAGCACAAAACGCCATATGCAAAGATCCCTGATACAACTTGTTCTGTGATCCAGTGACTTTCATCGAACACTCTATGGTACCACATAACAAACCTTACGGGTTACAAACAACAGCATCTCCTGGTGCATCAGAATTAGCATTAGCCAGAATATGAAAAGACAGGGAACCTGCTCAATGATAACAAATGTAATATCTCCCTGTAGGTTATATCCTCAGCACCAAAATGCATCCACTCACTAACTGTTCCTTTAGACACAAACTAATCAATCACAACTTTTGCACATATACTACAAAACAACAGCTTTGTAGAGACTGAGGAGTTACTTTAACCATCATCCAAGATAAAGACATCTAATTTAGCCATGGCACGATGCTCATATGAAACAATTCCTCCATTGCCTATTCGAAAGAACTGTGGCATAATAAACGCCTTTCTTTCTACAGGAGTTTTTTTTCTCTCCTGCTAAAACACAACCCAATCACCAAACACCTTAAGAAAACATCAGCAGACCCCAATAGTCTTGCAAACTTAATGATGGAAAGGACATTTAAGAAACAAATGTAAAATATACATGGAACAGAATCATATAATCCAAGTATGTCTGGAACTGCCATGGCATGGATCCAATCCTTTATTTCTAATCGCATAAAATATAAATTGGTTCATTGGAATCATCCTCAAGTTGGTTTCAGAAGGTGGTTCTCAGTGGTCACCTATCTCTTGCTTGCTGTACAATATCTAGCTAAATCTACATAATACCAAATTATTTTTCACATATACACCAATGATATCCATATCCATTTCAAGCTGGAAATTAGCAGAAATAATCAGCCTAACATCACAGTATTCTTGCATGACACTTTTGACTCTGTATTCTTTGCACCAAAATTAGTACTGTGGTGAAAGGGGTTAAAATGCAGCTTTCTTGCTTTCACAAATTGTTCCTCTTCTCCAGACTGGCAGTCATGTAGAGGTCAACTGGGATGACATTTGGTGTTTTTATGGCATGCTTATCTATGCAGGCTCACAAAGAAACTTGTTAACAGTAACCGATTACAAATTTCTTTGTGAGCCTGAGTAGAAGAGATTGAACTAGATTGCAAACCCAGGCTCTCAAAATGTGCCTTAACCTTTACAAGCTTAAACACATCAAACTTTCATCGAAAGAGCTCCACACCGGAATATTTTCTCACTAGCTGCCACTGGATACAAGGATGAAGTTTGAGGTCTTCTCATTGTCCACAAAGCCTAAAAGAGGGAAGGACTAAAATATCCCCATCCTTAACCATCACCCACCTTCCATATTCTTCAGCATTGAGGAACCTTCATTCCACAACTGCGTACCTTATCAACCAATGGTCCTTTAAATGGTGGAAACATTCAGGCAGATCCTTGGGTCAGGAGTTCTTGGCCTAGGCAATGGAACTCTTTGTGACCACACCTCAGAGCTGAACTGAACTACATGTCACACATGTCATTCAGAATATTTTTGGATACAGAAGTTTTTTTAATTTTCCTACCTCTAATCCGTCAATGCATCATACTTCGACATGATCCAAAAAGTTCAAAAATAGTTCTTCCTCACCAATTATGTTTTATTGACTCTGTGGGCACCCGCTGCTGAATTTACCTATTGAGGTTTTTCATCACTGTGAAATACCTAAAAGGAAACACATTGCACTCTATATAACTCCCTAGAAAGAAATACATACAGAAGTAAGTCAAATTCCTGAATAACTCAACTCATTGCTGTAATGTGTCTGAATAAGTATAAATAATGTTGATAAAGCAACCCACGAAGCCTTGAGCTGGCACCCCGATAAGCAATGTGATTGGTGAACCACTACCAAAACTCACTGACGCTAGGTCAAGTTCTGCACAAGATTGTCATCTGGTGGCATGATTCTTTGTAAAATAAACATGAACGTTCATAAAGAAGCGCAAACCTTCACTGAGATCAACTTGCCAAATCCATTTGAAGACAGACCAATTTTATTGGTTATGCTCTGTAAACGTCCTCCTCTGAGTCTCTTAGTTCGCATTGACATCAGAACCTGCAGAGAATGACTTTGGTACAGATGTAATTTTTTGTCTCATCATCAAAGTTCTTCACTGTGAGCACCTTCTAAACTAATCTGTTGCCATGGGACTCTCTTCAGACACTGTCTCAAGACCTCCCCACAACTGAAAGAATATTTTCCTAGTAATCCATCTGTGAGAAGCTGCCCAGCCAAACTTACTATATTGAATGAATGAATGAATAAATGAATGAATGAAGCAAGCAAGTTTTATAGAGCGCATAGCTACCCTTAGACCTCGTAGCGCTATGGAGGGACAGAGCAGGTGCAGAGAGTGACCAGTTTGAATAGAATTAGTAAAGAGATGGGTTTTGAGAAGCCGGCGGAATATCTGTAGGTTGGGTTCCATGCGTAAGGTGGAAGGAAGTAGGTTCCAGAGATTGGAAGCATTCCAAGAGAAGCAACGCCCACCCCATCTAGATCTCCGGACCCTCCTTGAAATGGCGAGGAAGGCCGTGCTAGAGCGGAGATTCCTAGCTGGTAAATAAGGGGTGACCAGAGAGTGGGTAATAGCAGGGCCGGTTTTCCAGATAGATCCATGGGCAAAGCACATGGCTTTGAAGTGTACTCTAGACTGAACTGGCAGCCAGTGTAGTTTCCTAAGAGAAGGTCTCGAAGACTGACTCCGTGGAATTTCAAAGAGAAGGCGGGCCGCACAGTACTGGATTACTTGAAGTTTGTGAATTGTGGCTTGTGGGGCTCCCAGATACAGCGAGTTCCCGTAATCCAAACGGGACAAGATGGTAGCTTGCACAATGATCCTACGAGCCAAAAAGGGAAGTAAGAGAAGAATTTTCCTCAACATCCTCATCAGACCGAAGCAGATAGCAGAGAACTTAATGGCTTGATGGTTAAAACATAGGGCAATGTCTAGCCATATACCTAGACTCTTGATTTGGAGCCTAGGGGCTGGCGTTATACCAAGGCAGGGTGGCCAGGCGAAAGCAGATAGGGGTGAAGCAGGCTTACCCAAGAACATTAGCTCTGTCTTATCGCTGTTCAGTTTCAGGTGTGATAGTGCCATCCATTCAGCCACCGCCTCTAGACAATTACCCAGGTCGCCTGATGACACTTCAGGATGGTTTAAAGCGACCACCAACTGGGTGTCATTGGCCTAGCTGATAATTTCAATGCCAAACGGAAGCACTATTTCTGCCAAAGGTCTCATATAGACATTAAAAAGTGTGGGGCTCAGGCAAGAACCCTGAGGAACCCCACACGTCAGAGGCCAATGGATGGAAGAGACAGTGCCCTCCGAGACTTGGAAGAAACGATCCTCGAGAAAGGAATGTAACCAGGTAAGGTCCAGGCTCGACACACCAAGATTTTGTAGTCGCTCGACTAAGATGTTATAGTTTACAGTGTCGAAGGCGGCACTAAGATCCAGCAAAACGATTGCTGCGACGCCGTCCTGATCCATGAGTGTCCTGGCTTCCTCTGTGACTGCCAGCAGAGCAGTCTCTGTCCCTACATTTGGACGGAAACCTGTCTGAGAGTAGTAAAGTAAATTATTGGACTCTAGGTAATGAACTAAAATGGCGTTAATATGTTTCTCCGTTAGCTTGCTTAGCCAGGGGAGAAGGGAAATGGGGCGATAGTTAGCCATGTTGGATATATCTAAGTTAGGCTTTTTCAGAAGAGTCTTGACTTGCGCACACTTCCATGCAGCTGGCACTTTTCCTGAGGAAATAGAAGAGTTGATGGTGTTAAGGATTACCGGGGGAATAACATTCATGACTAACAACAAATGTCGTGGAGGGGCCGGGTCCATAGGGGAGCCTGAAATAACCTGAGTAGTGAGTCTATTCAACAAACTCTCATCTACCAAGGGAAACTCTATAAGAGAGCACTGAAGGTCAGAGCAGGAGCTCCTGAGGACTGGAAACATAGAGCTGGTTTGATTCGATGAAAAGGTGTGGGATATAGCCTGGATCTTTTGATGAAAATATTCAGCCTGAGTGTCACATCTAACTTGAGCGTCCGCTGGATTAAGGGGTTTCTGTGAAGGGAAGACAAGGGATTTAACTATGCGTAATATTTCTTTGGGGGCATTAGCCGCCGCGCTAATCCTCTCTCCATAGAAGGAGGATTGTGTGGTCTTGATTTCAACCTTATAATTTCTGATGACCTCCCTATATGTATTTTTCTTATCATCTGTTGGGAGTAATCTCCTTTCTAGTTTCCTACATATCTGTTTGAGCTCCCTAAGTTTAGGAGAAAACCAGGGAGCCAATGTGTGTTTAGGGTTTTTCTGGAGGTTTTTTTTGGCAACAGTGAGTCGAGCGGCTCCTGTATGCAGGAGTTGAAGTTGCTGTTAGCCTGATCAGGGTCCCGATCTAAGGCGGGAATAGAAGTGGCTAACTGCACCGACCACTGATTGGCAAAAAGGCTGGACCACTTCCTTTCTACCAGAGGGACAGATTTGTAAACCGTAGGTGAAACACTAGCTTCCCAGATCAGAGGGACTAGTAGATGGTCGGTCCAGGGAAGGGAAATGGGTGTATCGACTGAAAGTTTCTGGACGTTACTAAACACAGCATCCAATATATGGCCCTTAATATGTCTAGGTGCAACACCCGTCTGTACAATTTGAAGTGCTGAGAGACTATTTAAAAGGTCGGATGCTGGCGAGTTAAAAGGAACATCCAAATGGATGTTAAGATCACCCAGCACCGTGAAGTTGGAAGGACTAAGGGCAAACTCAGCGACATGCATCGGAAGGGAGTTCAGAAATTGTCCTATAGGTCCAGGGGGCCGATAAAGTAATAAGCCAGAAAAAGAGCAAGTCGGTGAGAATTCTACTGAGAATGACATGCCTTCACAGTCCGGTATATTCTCAACAACAGACCAGCAACCAAAAAGTTGGAGTGCAAAGATCCGCCACAGACAACCACCATGACTAAGACAAACAATGAGAAAGGATTGATGGACTAACAATGGACTATAGGCACCCCACCCCTCCTGCCTGCACTGTGGTAGATATCACAGGTGGGCTGGTTGCCTAGGTGCCTGTTTGTTAGGTTAGTTGCTTGTTTATTTGTGTACATGCATACCACTCACTCACTGTCCCCAGATTCTTCACCAATGAAGAAGGCAGGATGATAAGGGGAAGAACAAGGAAAATGTACGACCGCAAATGTCTTACTTCTTTCGATCACATTTACTCGACCACACGATGTACCCTCACTGTCATATCGCTATATTACACTGTACTTTTTCTAGTTTGGCCACTGCCTCACCTTAGGTTTCCTGGAGTTCTTCAGGTCAAATCGGCTTCACCAAGAATTTCCAATAAGCCAATCAGAGATCATGGAACACCCTTCAAAGTACGCATGTGACCTGCTCTCCCTGAGTTAACAAATGTCCTTGCATTTACCATGTTCTATGTGTTTCTTAGTGGACCCAAACAATATGGTACAAGTATATGTTGGAAAACGAGGCAGTATCTGTGAGACCTGCACAAACAACATGACTACATTTGTCCTTCACTGGGAACCAAACACCCCATTGTATTGCTTGACTCTTAGAGGGTAGCGTTGCAGAGCAGTCTAAGGCTTACTTAAGGGAGGTCGTGTGGGCTAGTATTCACCACTTACCAGTATGCAGAAATAACACTCAATAATTGATTGTCCAGTCTGTACTTTGCTTTATAAAAGGAAGAGTACATTTATTACACACACCCACTACTCAATACTATGCAACAATTTACAAATATACATAGGCTGTTGGAATTACTTTGTGACATTGTGTGACATTCCCACCCCTCCCACAGGGGGGGCTAGTACCACCACTCTCATGTATGCACATCATATTGCCCCTAAAGCAGTAGGTTGGCCATAACCTGGAGGGAGGGCCTGGCTCACTGGCCCCATCCCATTGGCAACCAACCCCCTTTATTTCAACAAGCATTTAAAATGGGCACACCTGCCATGGTGACACATAACCCTGACTTAGCATCTCATACTGACTATACAGTATACACCTCTACATCTTAGGGGCCAACAGTCTGGGTTGTTCTTCACCTAATGCAGCAGCAAGAATACATGTTTAGGCATCACTTAAAATGACAGTACTTATCTTTGCAGATAATCATCATAATGCATTGCAGTAAAAGCCCCTAAAAGGCATCACAGTTATAATCACGGGATTAAGCATATACAGCCAGACACTCTAGCAGGAATGTCCAGCAACATAACCCCACTTATGACTTCGCATTACACATGTGACTTTCAGTCCCTCAATAGAAATAACCTTGCTAAACACACTTATTGTGCAATTGTACCTCTTCTCCTCCAGGGATGCCTTTCTCCAGACATCCCCAGCTCAACCTTCCATACGTTGGTGCAGTCCCTACCACACCCCAGCTGTAGAACAAAAGTTCCAGCTCCTGGATGCTGTTGACCGCTGACTGAACCCTTGAGGGGTCGTGCAACGGCACTCCCCCGCCTTCCTGCAGACGTGAGGCAGTGCATCAGCACTACATCGTCCTCCTCCTTCACTTCGGGGCCCAGAGATCGGGTCCCGGGCCCCTGAACCATCTTTCAGGGGGAGCGCAACAGCGCTCCTTGACTTTCCGCTCTCTTTGGGGCCTGACGTTGGGGCTTCCGGGCCCCTTCCATTTTTCCCAGGGGGGCCCAATGTCGCTCCCCTGCCTCCGTTCTCCTTGGGGGCCAGGGCGGGATCCTGGTTCCCCGCTTGGCCAGTTTTATGGGGAGCACAACGCTCCCTGACTTAGCTTTTTTGCGGGGCGTGACGGTGCTCCCCGACTTCAGCAGGTCCTGAGTTGGGGGTCCCGAGCTCCTCTCACCCTTCCCAGGGGGGCGCGATGGTGCTCCCGTCTCCAGATTCACCAGGGGCCAGGCTGGGCACCTGGCCCCCCTTTCTGGGCCTCTTCCCGGGGAGCGCAACGGGGCTCCCCGACTTTGCTTCTTGTGGGGGCAGCCCTGGGACCTGACCCACCCCGGGGGCACATCTTGGACCGGCGGCGGAGCCCCACGCGCTTCGTCGTCGGCCCTCCCTGAGGTCAAAGGTCGCCTTCATTCTGGGGGCATATCTCAGCCGCAGGAGACCGATCTGCACCATTTTGGCCTCTTGTTGCTCCTGGTGGTGCACCTCAGCCACTGGGTGCAATTTCCTTTGCCCTCCTGGTCTCAAGGAGGGTGAACTCAGCAGGGAGCTATCTTCACTGGCTCCCTGCGCCAGCCTATTTGCCTGCCTCTCCTCCTGGGCCTCTCTTCTCCTTGTGCAGAGGCCCAGGCTTCTACTCACTGGTCCTGGACTCTCCTTTTGGTGCAATTTAGGGTCCTGGGACAGTCAGTATGTTCCTCCGTCCAACTGCCCATGGCCCCAGGCTCCAGCACCAGTATTCCTCAGCAGACCACAGCCCAGCGAGAGCTCCTCTTCCTGTGTAAGACCTTTTAAAAGAATTTGGAGGGGCTGGCAGGGGGCTCCACTGGCCTAACCTGCAGCAACACATCACCTCTCTGCCCCTGCTCCCTCCTTCTTGCCCAGGCCTCTGGAATAGTTAAAAATGGAGTCGTCCAGTGGTCTCATGCTACATGGTCTCTGAAAATCCCCCTTCCTGACTTCCCTCCAGAGCAGCTTGGTGCCTGGCACCAGGTGACAGCTGCTACTGATGGATAACCTGCAACTCCACCCACCTTCTCTCCCATTTGGAGAGGAGACCCTTGCCCTTGGAATGCTTGCAGTGGAGGGCCAGGTCTCTAATGCTACACCTTGGGGAGGAAGATCATTAATCCAGCCAGGCAGGGTCACACCCAGCCAGGCTCTGGTTATGAGCTAAGTCAGAGAAATACAACAGTTCTGGATGACCCAAAAGTAGTACAGATATGGCTTTGGACTCAGCCGAATACTTCTTCTCATATAAGTTACAGTGGACTTTAGTGCGTGTCTGGAATTTGAAGGCCCTAGAGAAGTAAAACTACCCCATGTGATCCCCATCCTCATTGGGGAATAATGGAGTGGTCCTTCAGTGAAAACAGTAAAGCACACTGACTTTCCCTTACATGTTTCTTCCCATTGTATAAAGCCTATTCCATGTCACCACCCAGCTCTGCATAATTCCTGCCACACCATTCAATCTGTACCTGCTCCTGGGCTGCGCACACCAGTAATCTTCCCTGCCCAGCCCCTACGCGTGTGCATACGCATGTACACATGTGTCTGCATGTAACCAGCCCGGTGCCCCTTAGTCCGGCTGCAGCGCAGCAGCCTTCTCTCACCAGGGGGACACCAGTAAAATTCACATGCAGTCTCTTTCATCATGTGGGTGAGTCCCACCTTATAAGGCTCTCCCACAGTAAAAGCTCAACAGTTAGGTGTTCAAAAAGTGAAAAATCCGGGCGACTCAGATTGTCAGAACCATCTTCTAACAAATATCATTATCAGTATATTGACTAATATAAGTATTGGATCATGCATATCGTTTACAAAAATATCACCCCTTTCGAGTGAATAATAGAAAATCTACACTGAATGGGACAATATTTCTGTAAATAATATTTAGAACGCAACATTTATGCCAGGTGATATTTTTGTAGATGATATTCTGACACACCACAGGGAAACATCCACTAAACTGCCCTACTATAAAACTACTCACAGAAACTTAACAACTTTTAAAAAATATTTTACCCACATCAGATTTTTTTAATTAGCCTGTGGCAACATACAGCTAATAAATTCAAAGAAATCTGTGTTAATAAAACACCCCCAAAACTATCAACAGAGTTGCCGATAATCATGATGGAGTCACCAAACTACTATGGTTCAAATTAGGAACCATTAGCACCTCTAAGTAAAAGTACAAGACTCTAGAGAGCAAAGGAAACGAGGACTTACATTATGTGCTGCTTATTAGAGGATCAATAACCTTTCAATACCAAGGAGTGGAGGCAGCAGTTGATCCTTAATAGCCCAATGCAGGAATCACAGCCCATGTGAAAACGTAGCCCAAACCAGCTACATTCAGCCAATTTGATCCTGGGAGTATCTCAACTACCACCTGCTACAATGCTAGGAAAAGAACAGAACACTGCTATTGACCACCAGGTTAATAAAGGTTCTTTGCAGGTCTTGAAGACGACTTAGTCCATGACTTAGTTAGACTCACATCTAGAAACACAGTTTTTCTTTTTTTTGCTTGGCCTTACGCCTCAGAATCCATTCCCTCACACAATAATATTGCAATTCATTCAGGGCTGTACCAAGCTCTAGCCATCACATTTCGACTGCCAAAGATCGAATGCTGGTGATGGTGAAAAAAGTCTACTTGAGGTTTCCTCCACAATAGGCCAGCTAGTCAGTCTCAGGTTCAGACTGTGAGCTGTTTTTGCCCCACACTTTCAGCACTGTTGACATTCTGATGTCCTATTGTTGGATTCTCGCTGTTGAGCGATGTTGTCCGTAACAACCGTGAAGCGTGCTTGAAGCCTCTACAATGCCGCTTCGATTGCAGGGACGTAGGTTGACATCAATTCAAGTCTTCTTCCTATTGCGGGGCTGTTAGGTTCAAAGCTGTCAATTTCTTTTATTGATGCTTTCCAATGAGGGCATCAGGCAAAGAGAGCAGCATCGCCCAAACTGTTCTTTGCCACAGTCTTATTTGGAGTACATCACTCTGTGGATTTCACAAACTTGCTTCCTATATTCTTTGTCTCAAAAGCTTCTACCTGTTGAGGCAGAATACCCCACTAGATTGCCCATCAAGGACAGCCTGCCTGGGAAGCACTGAACCCACCCTGTAATATGCACCTAACATAGCAGATCGTGCTCTCCCCTCTCGATGGTGGGGGAGCGGGAAAGATGGAACTAGAAGCCCCCCCATCCTTGAATAATCCTCACCCTCCCATCTGGCTCCTGTAGAGTTGTAACTGTGGTTGCCTGATCGGCCACAGCACTCTTTCCATGTTTGTCGACACCAGCATCCACGGGTGAGGGATGTCCCCAGCAGGCGGTCACCCCTGCCAAAGTGTTCCAAGGCACTCAGGAATAGACACTAAATGCTATGTTGACCGCACCATGTGCAGTAGGAGTGAAGGCAACAGTCCACAAACATTTAGCTCGGCAGGACATTGTTTTATTTCCCAACGCGCTCAACGGAAATTAGTAACCCACAAACTTGCTTCAAAGCCTGCAGACACACTTTGATCAAGAACATAACCAAGGATACAGTAGCCATCCTCCTGCTCATGTGGCCATGCCCCCTGCACAGCAGATTTGAATGGACTCTCAAGATGAGCCTTGATTGAAGTGTTGACTTTCTTTATTTCTTGTCAGCTGCAATGTTCAACTTTGCCCTTGTGTTAAACTACAGTTCTGATCAGAGACCCGAACTTCCACCTCGAGAACACCAACAACAGCAACTCCACCACCCTGTTCGATAACCTCACCAACCCCGGACTCAAACAGCTCGTCACGGCTCCCACCCACTCCACCGGACACACGCTTGACCCCATCTTATCAGCCAGCAACCTCGCCACCTTCAGCCACACCACCAAGCTCCACTGGACCGACCAGCGCTGCGTCTACTTCACCAACGAGAAGCCAACCACGCACCACTGCACACAACGGGCCCCCCACCGTAGCAGGAGCAAAGTCACCGAAGACCAGCTAGTCACCAGCCTTGCCCGAAACCCACCAACGGACACGACTGACACCGACTCCGCCACCCATTGTTATAAGGAAACCCATAACCTCAGGCAACAGATCGACGACTGTGTCAACACTCTCGCCCCAATCAAGAAACCCTCGAACAGACGCACCGACAGAAAAGCCATTCGCAGACACCACCAAATCATCCGAACCGACAAAAGGACCTCCTTCAAAGAGCGCATTGAAAACAACGCACACAACAGCAAAGAGCTCTTCAACATCGTGAAGGAACTCTCCAACTCCAATGACATCCCGCCATCACAAGACCTCTGCGACTCCCTAGCCACCTTCTTCCACCGCAAGATCACAGACATCCATGACAGCTTCAGCAACCAGGCCCCCCCGACAGACACTGACACCTCAGACTCACCGCCCCCCAGCCACATCAACCTCCTGCCTTCCTGGACCCACGTCAACAACAACGACAACATCAAAATCATGAACACAATCCACTGCGGCTAACCATCTGAATCCTACCCGCACCACATCTTCAACAAAGCAAGCTCCACCATCACACCCCACCTCCGCAAGGTCATCAACAGTTCCTTCGAGACCACCACTTTCCTGGAGGGCTGGAAGCACGCCGAGATCAACACCTTACTCAAGAAACCCAAGGCGGACCCCAAGGACCTCAAGAACTTCCGGCCGATCTCCCTACTCCCGTTCCCGGCAAAAGTCATCGAGAAGATCATCAACAAGCAACTGGCCTCCCTCCTCGAAGAGAACAACATCCTGGACCCATCCCAATCCGGAATCCGCAGCAACCACAGCACCGAAACAGCTCTCATCGCTACCACCGACGACATCAGGGCCATGCTGGACAACAGAGAGACCGTGGCCCTCATCCTCCTGGACCTTTCGGCTGCCTTCAACACCGTCTGCCACCACACCCTTCGCACACGCCTCCACAACGCAGGGATCCGTGACAAAGCCCTGGACTGGACCACCTCCTTCCTCACCGGCAGAACCCTGAGTGTCCGCCTCTCCCCATTCCGTTCTAAAGACACCAAGATCATCTGCAGCGTACCCCAAGGATCGTCCCTTAGCCCGACACTCTTCAACGTCTACATGGCACCGCTCGCCAACATCGTCCAATCACACGACCTCAACATCATCTCATATGCCGACGACACTCAGCTGATCCTCTCCCTCACCAAGACCCCCACCACCGCCAAATCCAACTTCCACGAAGGAATGAAGGCAATCGCCGACTGGATGATGAGCATTCACCTGAAACTGAACTCGGACAAGACGGAGGTCCTCATCATCAGATCCACCCCCTCCGCCTGGGACGACTCATGGTCGCCAGCCGCACTGGGAGCTACACCGATGCCCAATAACCACACACGTTACCTGGGAGTCATCCTGGACTTCGCTCTGTCAATGACCCAGCAAGTGAACGCCCTCTACTCTTCCTGCTTCAACACTCTCCGCATGCTCCACAAGATCTACAGATGGATCCCCACCGGTACCAGAAAGACAGTCACCCAGGCCCTCGTCAGCAGCAGACTGGACTACGGCAACGCTCTCTACGCAGGAACCTCAGCCAAACTCCAGAAACGACTACAACGCATACAGAACGCCTCTGCACGCCTCATCGACATCCCCCGACACAGTCACATCACTGCCTACCTAAAAAACCTGCACTGGCTCCCCGTCATCACCTTCAAGCTCCTCACCCAGGCTCACAAACCTCTCCACTACACCAGACCAGTGTACCTCAACGAACGACTCATCTTCTACACCCCGAACTGCCAGCTTTGCTCCCCTGACCTCTCCCTTGCCTCCGTTCCCCGCGTCCGCAGAGCGTTCTCTCACCTTGCCGCAAAAATCTGGAACACCCTCCTGATTCGCCTACGACAGACCCAGGACCTGTTGGCCTTCAGGAGACTCCTCAAGACCTGGCTGTTCGAGCAGTAGCAGCACCCCCACCCCCCGCATGCCTTGAGACCCTCACGGGTAAGTAGTAAAGTAAATTGATACTTGTATAGCGCTCTACTCACCCGCAAGGGTCTCAAGGCGCTTGTACGAATACCGCTGTGGAACCCATCCTGGCTTTCCCTGTGAGACGTCCACTCCTGGGCCCCCACAAGGTGGAGGCCAGGCATCCTTAGCGTTTGGGGGCCGTTGTGGAGATTAAGCAAGCTATTGCCCAAAGTTGCAGAGTGGGACTCCATGATTGGAATAGGCACCGAGGCGAGAATTATCAGGTCCGTGGAATTTTGAGCCCAAGACCCGCCGAGGCAGGGAATTGAACCCTGGTCACGGGCTAGACCTCTGCATCAGGGTCTGCCGCTCTAACCATTGAGCCACACTTCTCCACTAGTGTAGTGCTCTCTACAAATGTACTAATTGATTATTGATTAATTGATCAGTTCACTCATACCCGTCAGCTCACACGCATCCTGCAGGGGCCATCCTCTTTTTATTTCTATTCACCCACCTAACAAACAAAATTCCTTCATAGACTTTGATGGGGGATGGTTACCTCGCATTCAAACCTATATCACACTCCAAAAAAGTGTTAATTCGCTAAGCACCTTAATGAATCATCTTACAAAACCCCTTCACCCACAGTCAAGAAGGTGTTTTCACTGAACTGTTTACACTGAACTGTATGCTCTTACACCCAGCATCTCTTGCATGGTTAAGATGTGAAGCTAGCCAAAGTATCGTTATTTGGAAACACAGGTTAAATTAGAATGTTCATTTTTTTATCTGGTTGTGGAAAACTGCATTTAAATGTTCTGGGGCCTTTGCAGAAGCAAATCTAGTCCTTACCTTCTCCTTCTGCTCTATCGCCCATGACTTTCTCCCATTGACCAGCAGGCATTTACATTTGGCATGACTACACTTTCTCTTTGCTAATTCATGTACATATAATATTGTTATGCTAAGTATGGAAATTATAAAGTATATTGAACACCTAGCGGTCTCTTAGCTGTAATGTCTCCAATGAGAGAAACTTTGTGGTATTCATTTATTGATATTGGATTCTGAGCCCTTCTACCAAGTATTCAGACTAAAGGTGCTTGAGTGCCAAACAAGTGCGTTTTGAATTGGAGATGTATGTTGCAGTCGGAGAATAGACTAGGAATCTACAGAGAGAGAATGGCATTATCACAGAAGATGTACCACTGGTACATCCCCTGTGCCTTACGTACAAGAATACAACCAGGAGATTGTTGTTTAAATGAATGCATGTCAACATGGAGTTGATGCAGTTTTGACTCGGGTAATTCAGAAGGTATAGGTGAAACAAATTGGGTTTTATGAGTAGGAAGTTACAATCTAGATACCAGAAATTGCAAGCCATTGAGAAAAAGTGACAGTGGATATATTTACTACTTTTGTGAACAAAAGTAAAGGAAGACCAGGGTAAAATAACCAACTGGAAATTAACATAAATAACCTAGCATTTAAAGGAGACAGCCATATAATTGTAAATGTTTTGCTTCCCAACATAGGGAGAGCCACAGCAATCCAGAGTCCCCTATGAACCTTCTTATTTTTACAAAGTCAGCTATGAGGTACAGATAGTTAACATAATCTATGTGACTGCCCATTGTTCCACACCTAAAGGCTACTCTTGCTCTAGAGTCTTAATTAAATCTTCCATTGTGAGCAAAGAAGCAGGTTGTCCAAATGGTTAGATTTTCAAATTAATGTCTAGGACTTGCTGGGCCATTGAAACACTAACCCAAATAGCTAGCTCCCCAAACATCACCCACAAATCCCATGCTGGGTCCATGCAAAAGTTGATATAAGCTTGTTTAGAGAAAGGCACAGCTGGACATGATTTTGGGAACAACATGTCTGGGCACCTGTTACAGCTTTTTCCTTTCACCATTATGCACACTTGGACTGAAGCCTGCTTTGTTTTCAAGAAACTCTACTAAGGAGTTCCATAGATCCTTATTGGATGGAGACAGTTTCCACCTTGGCACAGAGGCCTGGCCAAAATCTACAAGTTACTTTAAGCAAGGAAGTAGCTAAAAAATGTAAATACACCCACTTTAAACGAAAGCTCTACTAACATCAAGGAAACACAAGTTAAGTCAAACCTTCCTGGAAGTGTCCCCTTGTCTCTTCCATCCAGGCATCTATCCATTCATCCTTTCACGCTTCCATCCGCCATCTGATATTCACCATCTCACCTTTATCATGTCATCCATCCATTCATCATTCAGTTTTCACCATTCCATCCATCCACAGAGCCACCATCTATGCATACATCCATCCATATATGCATCCACCCATACATTCATCCTTAGACTTACACATCGATCAATAAAGGCTTTCATCCGTCAATTGTTCCTTTTTGCTATCCACCCACTCAGATTTCCATTTACTCTGCCATTCTTTCACCAGTTCCTCCATCACCCTCTCAGATTTCCATTTACACTGCCTTCCTGTAACCCATCCATCTACCTCTCCATTCACCCATCCATCTATCTATCCACTCATTAATCCACCCATACATCCGTCGTATCACTCTTCATATCTTTCTTTCACACTTCCTTCCTCTTACCTTTCCTTCCTTTCAATACTTCATTCCCTTTTCTATTAACACTTGTTTCTTTCTTCCTTAAATGTGAACCTTTGCCTGTCTAGGTGCAGACTGAAGAGGCCCATTAAGAATCACACCCGCTGTAGCTGCTAAAGCGGAAGGTGGGGGGTTACAACACCCCTGACGTCAAGTAATACCTATTGCGGTTATCCAATTTTCCAGATGTCCTTTGCTTTCCACTCATCCTTCATGTTTTAAATTATTTAATTGGCAGATTTGTAGATCTTGTGCATTTCAATACATTCTTCCTTGCACCTCAGTGAGCACAAATGATTTTTTCAGCGACCTACGCTAGGACCTCCTTTTCCTCGCATACAGTTGACTCCAGTTGCAACATTCTTTCCTGTAGCCAGGATTCTCCAAAGTCGGTCCTGGAGTTCCAGAATCCATGCCATATTTTTAAGATAACTACATTCATCTAAATGGGGATACGCTAAAAATCTGGCATGGATCCAGCCCTCTGGACTGGCTTTGGAGAACCCTGCTGTAGGCCCTGAAAGGAGCCATTCAGAGAAGAGGAAAACAGCTCTCTTTACCCAGGCCAGCATTTCTTAGGCATTCCAGAATGTTCCTCTGTAAGATGATGTCTGCTTGGGCTATGAGACCTATTGTGACACCATGCATTGGATGGCTTATCAAATACTGTTGTCCAAGACCTCTTTCTCTACTAGACTGTATTTGATAACTCTGGGACCTATTTCTCTACATGTCCCACCCTGCCGGCATTATATTATCCACTCAACTAGGGATGCAATGAATTATAGTCTCACTGGCAAGCTTGTCTTTCCCTAATGGGGAAAAATGGTTCATACATGCGTCTTTAGTGATAAAAGCTAGCTCCTGCTTGGCTAACTTCCCTCTCCCTCATTTCACCAAATTCCCTTGCCTAGACACTAAAGAAAACAAACTCGGAACAGTATTTATTTTGGGTAATTCTTTAAATGTGCTTTTCAGTTATGTAGCTGACAGTCATTTGTTGGTTAAATGTGGTGAGGAGCATGGAACCAATTGTGTGATGGTTGCATTTAACGCTTTAAAGTGCAATTTAACTTGTGTAAATTCCACCATTCGTGGACACGCCTTTCTTCAAAATTGTCCCAGTATTTCTTTTTATAGAATTAGAAGACGTTATTTAAGTATTTTACTTAATACTAGGAGTTTCCATAATTTAGATGAAGCAAAGGAGTTCTTTGTTGATTTTTTGAAGCATGCAATAAAGCAAGGGAAGAGGTAGTCTTTTACTTTGAAGGGAGATGATACCCAAACAGAAATTACTCGAAGAAACTGGATAATGAATTTAGTGTACCTACTACTAGGACTCACTTACACCCTTACTCTTTGGCTAGATTTGTAATTGCCACTCAATTACAACGACTAGTCACCAGTACCAATGAATACAACATTAAAATAACTAAAAATTAATATAGATACCACATGAGGAGTAAATGTAACATATTAAATCAAAGAGGGCTTAATAGCTCTAAATATGCAAATCTTTGTAGAAATGTAACTATGGGGCAAAGAAACTATTAATCTGATCTATAGTATGGTTGGTTTCCCTACACAAAGTCGTATATAGAGGGGTCTTCAAAGGCTTCAAATCATAATTCATTTAAAAGAACAGTACCAAAGGTCACAGTTCTGCCACCAGTTCTGTTTCAGTACTTTCAGAGAGAATACCCTGTGAAATATAAGATGGTGTTACCAAGTCTGAGCTCCTGTTCAGCACACAAATCATAAGCATTTTGAAGGTCTCCCAACAGATTGTCCTCTGCAAGAAAACTTCCCCTCTTTGATCATATGCAACTCCTTGCAGCAGGTGGCACCAAAGTTTGATCAGGGAAGGCTGAAATCAGTGGCACACTGGCACTCTATGGATTACAGTGCTCTACTGGCTTATGGGAGTTCCAAATGTGTGCCCTGTGCCGGACTAGACATTAAATATTGAAGACAGCTTTTAAGGGAGCCTCTAGATCAATGCTGGTACAAAAAGTACAAACATAGGCGCAGTATTTTCTCAATCTGCTTTTCAGGTGGACGTGTTTATCGGGAGGCCTTGAGTTTCTAGGGAAAGGCAATAAACGTCATGAAATGTGCCTCCTGCTTCGTGTGGGTCTCTTTCAAGAGATTCTGCTTGGTGACTTGAGGGTCTAAACATTCCACCAATCAAGGTTAAGAATACACATGTACATAGCCAATCTGTGGGCAACTATGAAACAAAATTAAATAAAAGTGGAGTTCCTCATGGGATCTAATCGGGCTCTGCCCTGTTCAATTTCACATGTTGAGCTCTCTGTGGCGTTAGCTGTGTCTATCCATCAATATGTGGGTGACACACAACTCTCCAAGAAAATTCTCAACTTCGATAAGGCCCTTATTCTTAAGGATACGCTAACCAGTATTCAAAAGTGAATGTCTGTGACCTTCCAGAAATTAAATCCTCCACATTATCCTCAGCAGCAAATCACCACCAAAAGTACACAAGTATACACAGACTAGCTAGCTTATCTAAAATTAGATGATTTTATACTCAAACTACTCAAACTAACCCATGTCCTTCGGCGTTTGAATTGATGCTAAATTATTCATAACATGTCACATCAAGTATACTGTTAAGTTGGCTCAAGCAGCTTTCTTTTCCTTAATACGCCTCAAACCTCTCCTGAGGCATCTGACTTCCAGTAAATAATGAAAGTCATTGTCATTTCCAAAACTGATGAAGCAAATTCACTACTTACATCATTTACCTGTTTTGTTGGAAAGTGCTTTGGCAACTTTATGGGTAATCGGTGTCATATAAAAAACCCTCGAATAAATAAATACTTTTGTGAATATTGCCCATGCCCCAGAAGCACCAAAGATTGTTTCCAGGGCTATGCTGCTTATTTTCTCAAAACAGCTTTTGGTATCCGTTTGCCTTAGTGTCAGGACTAAGGGGGGCCCTTCTGCTTCATCATTATATCTAGGGATCTGGCTTCCTTGCAGTAAGCTGACATTTGGAAGCCCTGTGGAGTAGTGCCTGAAACCTGTGGTGCCCCTTGCTTGCTAACTGATAGCGAAGGAAGATTAGACAGCTCAACCCAAAAGTGATTTGTCTGTTAATCAAACATTTAAATTCTGTTTTACCGGGAAGTTTGTACCATTATCCTAGGACAGGTCCATTGATTCATGTGTCGTTGATTCATGTTCAGAGATACTGAGTAACTAAACCCCATCAATGATAACGTGATGGATAACAAGATATTCTAGCACCTGTATTTCTTTTTGACACTCAGATACAGTAAATAAATGTGTGACCTGTTACTAAAGGTATAGAGACAAAATATCGACTCCAAAATATCGACTGGACATAATATCGAGTTTTAAATATAGACTGGACAAAATATCGACTGGACATAATATCGACTACAAAAATATCGTTTTTCAGGTAAGTGAAGTAATATCGACTGTATAAAATATAGATAGCAAAAATATCGATTTTTAAATAATATATAATATTTTATAGTGTATTTTTATGTAATAATATGTGTGAATAGTGTGTATTAATGTTATAAAATATTTTATTACATGAATTTTGTTTTGTTAATAATTGCGTAATGTAATTCTGTAGCGGGTTGTGGGTTTATAGGGGAATAGGGTGGGAAGTAATTTAATAATAATTAATTAATTAATATATGTGTGTTAATATTTTTAATTAATAATTAATTGATAATTAATTAATATTAATTAGTTAATTAATTAATATAATTTTGAATATATTTTGTATTAGTAAATAATTGTTAATTAATTAATTGTAATTAGTTAATTACATTAATTAGAGTACATTTTTAATATATAATTTTGTGTTATTTTTAAGTAATTAATTTTGAAAAAATAATATTAATTATTAAAATAATTACACCTAATGTTCTAATATATTTATTTTATTGTTATTGTTAATTAATAATTAATTGGTAATTAAATAATATTGATAAATTTTGGGTAAAGGAGCATTTTTAGGGTTCAGGGTCAGTTTTCAGTTCATGGGTAAAGGGGTATTTTTAGGGTTCAGGGTCAGTTTACAGTTTATGGGTAAAGGGGTATTTTTAGGGTTCAGGGTCAGTTTTCAGTTCATGGGTAAAGGGGTATTTTTAGGGTTCAGGGTCAGTTTTCAGTTCATGGGTAAAGGGGTATTTTTAGGGTTCAGGGTCAGTTTTCAGTTCATGGGTAAAGGGGTATTTTTAGGGTTCAGGGTCAGTTTTCAGTTCATGGGTAAAGGGGTATTTTTAGGGTTCAGGGTCAGTTTTCAGTTCATGGGTAAAGGGGTATTTTTAGGGTTCAGGGTCAGTTTTCAGTTTTTGGGTAAAGGGGTATTTTTAGGGTTCAGGGTCAGTTTTCAGTTTTTGGGTAAAGGGGCTTTTTTAGGGTTCAGGGTCAGTTTTCAGTTTTTGGGTAAAGGGGTATTTTTAGGGTTCAGGGTCAGTTTTGGGTTTTTGGGTAAAGGGGTATTTTTAGGGTTCAGGGTCAACAAATAAGATTTTAAAAAATTATTTTTATTATTTTCATTTATTATTTAATTATTATAATTTAATTTAAGTCGTTTTAAGTATATTTTAGTAATTAAAATTTAATAATAATTTATTTTAACACTGTTTTTAATAAAGTCGATATTTTTTACATCTATATTTTTGTTAACGATATTTTGTACTCGATATTTTTGTACTTACCTGTTTGTAGATACAAACTCGATATTTTGACTGTCGATATTTTGTCCACGATATTTTGGCAAGTCGATATTTTGTCAGTCGATATTATTTCAGTGATCCGTTACTAAAATAGTCAGTGTCTGATTTATGGGAAGACTCGGCAAAGAAACCCAAACCCTGAATAGTGCAGTACAAAGATCCCATTGTAGAGAAATAATTGTGGTAATGAGGAACCAATGCAACCAGGAAGCAGCCAGGGTTCTTGTATCTGTTGAAGAAAAGAGCAAAAGCTGAGAAGACTAAGGCTAAAGATTAAAGATCACCAGTTCGCTGAGCCAAATGCTATTCTTTGTGCCAATACATTGCCATTTAAGTCATTTTCTTCATTGAAATGTAAAATACAGAAGCCCGTCCAAGTGGTACGGATTTAAGGAGCAATTGAAGGGTACACAAGATGTAAATAAATTCACCAAGTTGTTATTGGAGGGGAAAAAAGAGTCCGATAGATGCTGAAATGAGGGCACATATATAAACAACAACTGTTCCAGGTAAAGGGTAAATGTTGCAGTCAATAGATGTGAAAAATACAACAAAAATAATAGTAGTAAAATAAGGTGCCTACGCAAAAAATCCAAACATATAGCAAATTATAATTGTAAGCAGAATGTAGACGTAACATAAACACAACATACCAAGTGCATACATACATTCTTGATGCTCAACTTCTTACACAGATAAAAACACTTTAGACAGTACATAAGGTGTTACAGGTAAACAAACTCCTTGTCTTAATAAATGCATACCGATTTCAGTATTAGATTTATTATGACGGCATTCAGCAGATCCCTTACAGGTACCCCTTGAATTCTACAAGTCTTCTAGTGTGCTGGCTGACTGGTGTTGTCTTGCCTGCCACCAAGATGAGTCAGCAATCTCTGAGGTCAGATACCAATGCCTGCTCCGGAGAAGGTGTGCTCGCCTATTTCAACAGGATGGCTAGTGAATCTGCATACTAAGGCCAGAGGATTCAAAGCTTCTATCGCCTTTGATATGAGACCTCATCTTCCTCAATAACATTTGGCTCCAGGACAGGTGGGAAATTAGCTAGTCACACCTCTAAGGTGGGCTACCTGATGTTCTCCATGAAAGAAGGGTTCCACTATCCTGTTTTTGGTGGAATTAGGAACTCTAGGACAGGGTTATGCCCACTCCTCACAAGAAGTAGTCATATAGGGGGTGTAGTGACCCAGGAGCAAGTAGACCATTGGCTTCCCTCCCCTTAACACCCCTGCATTTAATATTTAGGTGGCCCCCTGACACCAGGAACTCATATGCAGTGAATGTTTCTCCTCTTTGTATAACATTACCACATTCTAGGCTCATGCCTTAAATTTGACAGCTGTGGTTTTCTACTGTTTTTCCTGTAAAAACCTATAACGTTTAAAGTACTTACCTGATTCCGATGATCTTGGTGCCTAAATTATATAAAGATCATTTGCTATTTCTTTTCTAAATTGGCCTCAAGTTTATTCTTAAATGTGTGTCTGATTTATTGACTCTGTGTGTACAAAAAATGCTTAACACTACCCTCTGATTAGCCCAAACTGCTTGCCCACACTACCACAAAGACAGCATTTAGGATTCATAATTTAAGCCCAGTAAGCCAATAAGGGTTGTCTGGACTTTCTACACAGGGTAACTCGTTTTGGTGCACTACGTAAAAAGCCAGCATTCTACAGTGTTTACAAAACACGTGCTCCTAATGCATCATGTGTCTAGAGGTATTGAACACATTATCAAAGTTTGCATTGAAGAATAATCCTGTGTGCACATGACAGTTGGCAATTTATGTCCAGCATGTTCCACTATAACTATGAAATAGGGTATAACATAACATGTGTATATATATATATATATATATATATATATATATATATATATATATATATATATATATATATATATATATATATATATATATATATATATATATATATATATATATATATTCATTCACTCGAACCTCCTGCACAAACGTGAAGGAATCACAAGCCACTCCAGCCGGGTAGATTATCAGGTATTCTTTAATGGGCACAAAGAAGACGCGTTTCGAGCACACAGGCTCATATATACCCACACACGCATATTTATATATATATATTCACTGAAAAAAACATAGGTTATAGACCATATATAGTTAGGAATTAGCATTTACAAAACCTTATTTTACTCACACAAAACCATTGAAATTCGCATATATAGTTAGTTGCACTAACTATATATCGCGCACCCGCAATCCACTGCTGATCATGTCACATATTACATCATTCGTGACATGGTCAGTGACATCACTAATGACATCACTGATGACATCTCAAATGACATCACTGATGACATCACTGATGACATCTCAAATGACATCACTGATGACATCACTGATGACATCTCATTTGACATTACTGATCACATCACTGATGACATAATTCATGTGATAATACGATGAACCTCTTCAGACTCTAATATAACCTTAGATACACTCAGTGTAAACAGACACTCACAGACTGTCACTCGTCCATGGAGTTACTCACACACCTAGTCAGTCATGCAAAGAATCAATCACACCTCCATTTCCTCAACGTTACAGTTATACACACCTTACTTATTCAAACATATACTAACACATATTTACTCTCTTATACAATCCCTGATACAAGTTCACAATGATCCATACAGCCACTCACACATTCACTGGCTCTTATGCACAGTTATTTATATATGTCAACTCTCACATGTACTGTGTTTTACATATGTACTTACTTTGACATGTAGCACTGAGATATCCATTCACTCACCAATACACTCATGCACACAGTCAACCGCCCCATACAGCTGTTTCCACATGCACTTTTGAACCCATACATCTAGTGAATCAACTGCTCACACATCTATGCACAGAGTCATACACCTCCCAGCCACCCACACACACACTCAGTCTCCCATACAAATACTTGGGCAACCAAACAATAACCCATATAGTTACTCATATAGCTACTGATCAACACATGCAGCAGTTTACAGAACAACAGACATAATGATGCACAAATTAAGACAGTTTAGTCACTAACCCATGCACTCAGTGAGACACATTTAATCACTCACTGATACAGTCAGTCATGCACCTACTAAATCCTTCATCCAGACACTTATACATCCACTCATTCTTCAATATGTAAGACATATTTTAACTTTACAGAAACATACAGTCACTGGATGTTGTCATCAGTGATGTCATCAGTGATGTCATTTGAGATGTCATCAGTGATGTCATCAGTGATGTCACTGACCATGTCATGAATGATGTAATATGTGACATGATCAGCAGTGGATTGCGGGTGCGCGATATATAGTTAGTGCAACTAACTATATATGCGAATTTCAATGGTTTTGTGTGAGTAAAATAAGGTTTTGTAAATGCTAATTCCTAACTACATATGGTCTATAACCTATGGTTTTTTCAGTGAATTTTCAAGGTTTTGTAAATGCTAATTCCTAACTATATATGGTCTATAACCTATGGTTTTTTCAGTGAATTTCAATGGTTTTTTAATAGCAAATATCAAAAGCTGTAAAATGTATTCTTCTTTTAAAGGAAAAATATATTTTATATGTATTAAAAAAAATTTTTTTTAAATATATTTTTATTGCAGGAATCAGTAAATTTTTACAAAGCGACCAGCATTATAAGTTCAATCAAAATTAGTAGAATACATCCCTCCGTCCCCTAGCAGGATGAACCATTACACAGCCATTTAGCCCACAACCCAAGGGTCGGGCGGCGATACCCAATGGGGACTCAACAGGAAGTCGGAGCTGGTCCGGATGATCCACTATCCGTCATCTGCTTTTCTAAACCATCCTACAAAGAAAGCCAAAAGAACCCCCCCCCCCTCAAAACACTATGAACCAAACCAAACCCCCCCCCACCCCCGCCATCAGTGCACGGTAACAGCCATAATAGGATCTGTGAGAGGACCCATGAGGAAAGCAACAGACATGTAAAGTGCAATCGTCTATCGGGACTCGGGGCGAGCTGCATCTTCGCTCTCGGAATCGCTAGGAGTGCAATAATCCCTGAGGGCCTGCACTAATGTCTCCCATTCTAGCGCCGCCTCCTGCGCCTTCTCGTTGTGTTGTCTCCTAGCTAACTGGTACCGCAGCGTGCTTTCCCCCGCCGCCCATTTCAAGAGTTCGCTGTGCCATCGGGCCCCCGTTGGACCAACCAGTGCCTTCCAATTCCTGGTCACCTCCCGTTTAGCAAGGAGAAGCCCCAGATCAATGAATTTACTAGTGATTTTATTTTTGGGGGTATGTGGGAACCAGTGTAGGAGCCCCACTGCCGCATCAACCGATAAGGATCTCCCCGTTACCTCCTCCAGGGTATCCCCCACTTCCAGCCAGTAGGAGGACAGCCCCGGGCAGGACCACAACATATGAAGAAGGTCTGCATCAGGCGCCTGGCACCTGGGGCAGTCCGCGGAGTCCGTGGCAAAATATTGTTGGATCTTCGCCGGGGTTAAATATGCCCTATGGAGTACGTAGTAGTGGACCAATTGAAAGCGGGCGTGGCGCGTGCCCTTCCAGGCCCGCCTCATGAGTTGGGACCAGGTCGTCTCCGGGATCTCCTTCCCTATGTCTTCCTCCCAACGGGTTCTTAAAGTAGTAAGGGGGGCCAATCCCTCATTGAGCAGTCTGCCGTACAGGCAAGTGACCGCCTTAACAGTTCCCGCGGACATCATAACGTACTGGCACACCGGAGAAGTAGGAGGTTCCTCCTGCCCGTGCTTCCAGTGCGCCTGAATCGCTCGGACCAGGGCCGAGTGCAGAAGAAAATCACCGCGAGGAACCTCGAAGCGATCAATGAGCTCCTGGAAGGGCAAAAGCGCCCCGTCCTCGTAAAGGTCACCCACCAACTGTAGGCCCGCGTCCTCCCAATCCGTTAATCGTGACCAATCACCGCCATGAGGCAGGGCCGTCAGCATGCCCAGAGGTATTTCGGGTGCATACGGTATCCGCAACTGGCCCCGGGCGTGGGCTCGGTTCCAACACAAGCGAATGGTCTTCTCTTCAAGTGTCAAGTCCTGCAAGGCCAAACGCTGTTGCAGCGCTATGAAGGAGAGAACATGCCTAGCTATCCCTGTGCCCCTCCTGTCCTCTGGGCCTCGAAATTCCCTGGCGACCTCCTGGGTGAAAGTCTGCAGCTGCGCTGCCAAGTAATACTTTTCAAAGTCCGGCACCGCCAGCCCACCTTCAGCTTTCGGCCTCGTCAGGGTCTTGAGGGCCACTCTTCGGCGGCCCGAACCCCAGAGGAATCCGACCACCATTGACCGTAACAGTCGAAATGTGGCTGGTGGGATCCAAATCGGCAGCGCCCGGAAATAATATAGCAACCTGGGGAGTGCCACCATTTTAAGCAGAGCGATCCGTCCAGCTACCGAGAGCGGTAGAGTAGCCCAGAAGTCCATGCTACCACGCAGCGCGCGAGTGCTGCGAGCTATGTTTCCATCCAGGAGGTCTGATGGTTCATGGTAGACGTATACCCCCAGGTACTTAAAGCAGTCAGGTTCCCACCTAATCTCTCTACTGATATCAGGGCTAGGTGTACCCTTACGAACCGGGAAAAGACAGGTCTTAGCCCAATTCACCCGAAGGCCCGAGACCTCCCCAAATGCCGTGAGCGCCGTCGCAGCTCCATTCAGGGCAGCAACCGGGTCCTCAAGGAAGAGCAACAGGTCATCAGCGTACAGCGAGACATAATGTGGGCCCGAAGGCATCCATAAGCCATTATAGTGGGCTCCCGACCGGAGTAGCAGCGCCAGAGGTTCCACCGCTAACGCGAAGAGAAGCAGGGATAATGAACAACCTTGTCTCGTGCCTCTCTCCACCGGATATTGCGAGGAGATCAGCGGGCCTGCCCGTACCCTGGCCGACGCCGAGGTATATAGTACCGTGGTCCATCTGACGAAACCCTCACCGAGGCCGAATCGTAGTAATACTGTGCGCAGGTAGTCCCATTCCAGGCTGTCAAAAGCCTTCTCCAAATCTACCGAGAGGACTACCGGGCACGGGGCGTCCACGAGCGGTTCTCCCAGCAAGCGGAACAGCCTACGGATGTTCATGGTCGTGTTTCGCTTGGGGATTAATCCAGCCTGGTCCTCATGCACCAGAGAGCTCATGTGACCTAGCAATCTCGATGCCAAGATGCTGCTCAGTATTTTATAATCGACCGTCAACATTGATAAAGGACGGTAGGACGCCGGATCGGACGAGTCCCTTCCCGGCTTGAGGAGGGGAACCACTAAGGCCTCGCACATCGAGCCGGGGAGCCGACCAAGCCGCTTCGCCTCTCTGTAAACGATCAGCAACCTCGGTGCCAGGAGATCAGCATAAGCGGCATAAAATTCAACCGGAAGGCCGTCCAGTCCCGGGGTCTTATTCCTTGCCATCTTTTTAATGGCGCTGCGAATCTCCCCCAGTTCAATGTCGGAACCCAGGGCTTTCGCTACGTCAGGTTCCACCATTGGGAGCTCTAGGGGTCGCAGGTAGTCATCAAGCCGGTCGGGGTCTCTGGCAGAGCGACTGCGGTACAAACGTTCATAGTAGTGCAGGTAACAGCTCAGAATCTCAGGCTGAGTGTGCACTTCGGTCCCATCCGCCGTACGCATGGAAGTCGTCAGAGAGGTCCGGCGCGTAGGATTAGCTAGCCACACCAGCAATGCGCTCGATCTATCCCCCTCTGCGAGGGACCTAACAGTATAGGCCTTATAGTCGAAACAGCGCAGCCGTTCGACCTCCGCCGCTACCGCCTCCTTCGCCGCTGCCGTGCGTTCCTGGAGTTCCGGGCGCCCAGGGCGGCGGAGTTCCAACTCACGGAGTTTCCGATCTGCCATTTCTAAATCATCAAGGATGATTCGCCTCATGCCCACCTTCTTGGAAATGCAGAAGCCCCTGACCACCACCTTAAAAGCGTCCCATTCTAGCGCCCTCGAACCCGCAGTGCCCCCGTTGGACGAGAAGTATTCCGAGATCTTGTCTTCTAGGTCCGCTTTGAATACAATGTCCTCTAAGAGTTCGGGACGCAACTTCCAGGTGGGCACCGCAGGCACCCCCGGAAACCAGCGAAGGTCCAGCAGGAGAGGATTATGATCTGAGATGGTCCTGGTCAAATATTCAGACCGGACCGCCGCTGAAACCAAGTCTGTCGAGCCCAGAAACCTGTCCAGACGGACGTGTAACTCGTGTAAGCCTGAGAAGTAGGAATAGTCCCTAGTGTCGGGATGCTGCGCCCTCCAGATATCCGTCAGACCCCAGTGCGTCTGCCAGTCCCTTCTACCTTTAGCCACACGGCGAACCGGAGAGTCAGGGAGGGGGGGATGTGAGCGGTCATTCTCCACATCTACTACTGAATTGAAATCCCCGCCGAGCAGGAGGGGCCCGGAAAAGAAGTGGGCCAACGAGCCCGATAACCTGGAAAGGAAGGCAAGCTGGTCCACATTGGGTGCATAAACACAGCAAACGTTTAGGTCCCTCCCCCCCAGAGTGCCCGAAATGGCCACATATCGACCCTCCGGATCCACCACTGATTTCGTAACCTGAAAAGGAACCCCAGCTCTGATCCAAATTAGCGCCCCCCTGGCATACGCGGAGTACGAAGTGTAAAAGACCTGCCCCCTCCACCTACGCTGTAGCGCCGCCCCTTCCGCCTTGTTAAGATGGGTTTCCTGCAGCAGCGCCATTTGCACCCCCCTACGCACTAAATAAGCGAGGACTTTGTGACGTCTAGACATAGTGTGAAGCCCCCGTACATTCCAAGTAATGCATTTCACATTAGCAACATCAGCCATTGTCCCATATTGTTCGTGCAAAGTCTCTCCATCCGGGTCCCAACAAAGAAAGAGCAACAATCAACCCAGCACTGATGGCGGCCATTTTCCCCAACCAAAACACAACAACCCCGGTTCGACCCAAACCCTTGCCCACCCTCCCCAGAACAGGACCCAAATAGTAGCATCTAGACCCCATCCAAACCATACCCCCAGCAAACCCTCTGTCCCCGACTAATCCTGCAGTCGCCACCGCAGGAAGGCCTTAAGGGCCAGGTGCGGGCTGGGCGTTGGCAATGGGCCCTCGATGCTCGGGCTACCGAGACTAAAGTGAGCCCAAAACAATAAGAGGAAACCCTCAAGGCACGGGCAGGGCACCCCACCTCCACTTCCCCGGGGATTATGAGCAATCGCCTACCCCCGCCACCCCCGCTGCGGGCCCCCACCCAAATGGACGCAGCTCACCCCGTCAACCCTGTCCATCCAGAAGGTCCTCAACCGAGTTCGGAGTGATCACCGGGGTGTGGACACTGTCGGTCACCGATTCCTCCGAGTCCGTTGGTACCCCCTCGTCACCAAGGTCCGCTTCCTCTTCTATGGTACCATCTCGTGAGCCAGACAGCGCAGACAACACCTCCAACACTCCCTTCCGCTCCGTCGACGTCTCCGCAGTCGAGGGTCCGCCTGACCGGCCACGGCGACTCCGAATCCTTTTGGACCGCCGTCGCTGTCCAGGCTCCACTGCTAGTTGAGATGAGGAGCCAAAGCCATCCTTTCCGGCTCTATAGAGTTCTAGCCAGTTACAGACATCCTCCGGGGAATCAAAGAACTGAGTCTTGTCATCGACAATTATGCGGAGCCTTGCAGGAAACAGGAGCGAGTATTGGATGCCCTCGCTCCGGAGCTCGCGCTTGACCGCCAGGAATGAGAACCGCCTGCGCTGGGTCTCATAGGTGTAGTCCGGGAAGATAGTCACCTGGCTGTTCGCCACCTTGAAGGGGCCCTTATGTCTGGCGGCATTAAGGATGAGATCTCTGTCCCGAATGTGCAATAACCGTGCCACCACCGGTCGCGGGGCCCGGCCCTGTTGCGGCGGTCTCGCTGGGACTCTGTGTGCTCGCTCCAGGGTGTAGAAGGAGGATAGACCCTCCGGAGCCACCGTGTCCCGTAGCCAGGCTTCCAAGTAGGCCACCATGTCGCCATCTTCGATATTCTCCGGCAGGCCCACCACTCGAATGTTATTTCGCCTGTTGCGACCTTCCGCGTCTTCCGCTCGCCGCTCCAGGGCATCAATCCGGGATAGGGCATCCTTCATCGTCGCGGCTAGGGTTCTCTGTGCTGGCTCCAAGGTTATTATCGAGCCCTCCACTTCCTTGACCCTATCCGAGAGCTTGCCGTGGTCCGCTCTAAGGAGGCCCAGACTCGTCACCACCTGGGCAATGTCCTGCTGGAGGGCCGAGCGCGTGGTCGCGATCGCCTCCAGGGCCCGGTCAAATTGTTGCTGCAATGGCGCTCCACCAGAACTCTCCGGGTCCCCACGTTCTTCTTTGTCCGGGGCCTCCGAGTCGGAGGCGGCTGGGGTGGTCCCTTTGGCTCCCCTCGGTTTTCCCATGGCACAGGAGTCACACGGTGGAGAGCCAGTCAGAGGCGCCACCAAGTGCGGGTGTCGGCTATGTCCCTCTCGGCTAGTGGCCTTCGGGCCGAGGGCGGGCGATCTCCGTCTCCAGGGCCTGTTGGACCTCCACAGCTTCGGGCCGCGCCACCACCGCGTCGTCGGAGGGCACTGAGGAGGAGGCGGGGACAATCGGCGCCAGGTCGGGCAGGCCCGTTTGGCCGATGAGGATCTGGAACGAGGGTCTCCAACACCACCGGAAACTTTGTGGCGCCAAGGCGCCGTGCTGCCCATGGAAGTCAGTCACTCGGGGGGATGCAGCCAGGCACGGCTCAGGGGATCGGCACCGCAGCCAGGGCCGCCAGGCGTCCGTGAGTCGAGGTCCACTATAGTGTGGGCATCCAATCATCCAGGAGCGATCACCGTAATCAAAGTCCGATCAGAACGACACCCAGACCATCACATCACAGGGAGATGAAAAGGTGGAGGGTGCGCTGTAGATAACGACGCTCCTCCAGACTAAAGGTCCCGACCAAGGGGACAAAGAGGTCCGGGCGCCATGTTGGGCCGCACTCCGCGGGACCACAAACTTCGACTTTCCGTCGGATCAACTCATGTTCGAGTTGCACCAGGTGCCTCGGCAGGTCCCAATCAGTCTGATCGACGGTTTGCGGGGACTAGGGTGCCCCACGGCCTTCGATTTGCAGGATAATCACGGGCTCAGTCCGGAGCCGAGCTCTCAGGCGACCATCACCATCGGCGTCCAAGCCACGCCCCCCTATATGTATTTAATATAATTTTTTATGTATATAAATTTTTTGAGGGAACGAATTTATCAACTATCATGCTGAAGAAGAGTGTGGGGAAAACAAAGAGGAGGACTAAGAGGAAAGAACAATCAGTTCAAAAATACAATTGCTTTAAAGCATGAAGTGCTTTTCCACACATTTACAATTAAATAACCCATATTAGAACATACAAAATATCTACAGAGGAGACGGTGTACATTGAATTTTAGACTCTTCATTGGTACCTACATGTTGGTACTTACATCACCCACATAACACAACAGCTCTATTCAGAGCTACCCTACCTCAAAGCACTCTAAAATATTATTTTACTATTTCCCTTGGTTTTCCCCTTGTTACGCTTTCCGGAACGCAACCCGGTGCGCGGACCTGGCACCTTTTTTTTTTTTTACATATATGGGCCTCCTCAGCCACCCTCAGAAAACCTAGGGGATCAGGATATGTCTCCCGTGCCCCCTTATACCCATTCCCAACATTGTTTATCCTCCATCTTGTGACTAAATTCGTCCGAAACACAAGATGGCGGACTCCCGTTACGCTACCGGTGAGCTACCCGGTTCGCGTAACGGGTAGCGCTTCCACCGCGAAATATCGAAAAAAAATTATTTTATTTTTTTGCCCCGCGGGGGCCTTTAATATCCCCCACATCAATCCTAGGGGGTCAGGAGGGGTCTACCTTGCCCCTTTCATTCATTTCCCCCTTCGTTTATTTCCACCTCTTGTCTCTCGATCCTACCGATAGACAAGATGGCGGCCACTCCGGACTGTTTAGAATGTTGAGAGTCACCAGAGAGCCAATCCGCTTCTCCTCGCGAAGTTCCGTTACGCGTCTGGTACGCGAGCCGGGGCGCTAACCGGGACGCTGTCACAGATATATATATTTTTTGGAACGTTAATTTCTCAAAATCCACTGGAGCACATATCTTGAGACCTAGCAAAGGCACATCGGGCAAACAGTCTCTACAGTTTTGCCAAGTTTCATAGAAATCCATTCAGCCGTTCGAGCTAAAAGTGAGTCCAACCGCCCTATGGAAAACTCAATGTTAAAAACACGTTTTGGGACCCCCCTTTTTTCTCGCCCCCCGCTTGACGAAACCCCCCCAAACTTTCAGGAGACGCTCAGAAACAAAATGTGCCATTTTCCTGAGAATTTCAGCCAATTCCGTCTATCAACTTCAAAGTTATTCAACATAGAATTTTCAGAAATCCCTATTCAAAAAAATCCTAACTATATATACCTACTGGCGACCGCCAGTAGGTAATATACATATATATATATATATATATATATATAGAGTTAGGATTTTTTCTCTATGGAACTTTTGAAAATTCTATGTCTAATAACTTTGGCGTTTGTGGACGGAATCGGCTGAAATTTTCAGGAAAATGGCACATTGTGTTTCTGAGCAGCCCCTAAAAATTTGGGGGGGGGGTTCGTCAAGGGGGGGCCGAGAAAAAAGGGGGGTCCCAAAACGCGTTTTTCCCATTCATTTTTCCATAGGGCGGTTGGCCTCACTTTTAGCTCGAACGGCTGAATGGATTTACACGAAACTTGGCAAAATTGTAGGGACTGTTAGCCCGGTGTGCCTTTGCTGGGTCTCAATATGTGTGCTCCAGTGGATTTTGAGAAATTAACGTTTAAAAAAACAGATATATCTGTGACAGCGTCCCGGATAGCGCTCCAGATCGCGTACTTTTCGCGTAACGGAGCTTTGCGAAGCGAAGCTGATTGGCTCTCCGGCGTCCGTCAACATTCTAAACAGTCCGGTGCGGCCGCCATCTTGTCTCTCGGTAGGATCGAGAGACAAGAGGAGGAGAAAAACGAAGGGGAAATTTAATGAAAGGGGGCAAGGTAGACTCCTCTTGACCCCCTAGGAATGATGTTGGGGTTATTAAAGGGTCCCGTGGGGCAAATAAAAAAAAATTGATTTTTCGCGGTAGAAGCGCTTCTCGGTTCGCGAACCGGGTCGCAAACTGATAGCGAAACGGGAATTCGCCATTTTGTGTTTCGATTTAATTAAATTACAAGATGGAGGAAAAGCAATGTGAGTATTGGGTATAAGGGGGTATGGGAGACGTATCCTGACCCCCTATGTTTTCTGAGGGTGGTTGAGGAGGCTCATATATGTTGATAATTGTCTTCCAGCGGTTGCGCGTGAGCGTTTTTTGTTTTTTTTGCTGCGTGACTTCTGTTAACGTTCCATTCGAAGGAAATCAGGAAGTGTTGACCGCCATTTTGACACTGCGAGTAAATATATTGTTAAAAATAATTGTTATAAATTAATCCGTATTGATAAACATTGTCTGCCCCATCTTGCTTTTTTTCCAATGCCACACTTTTGTCGTGCACGGCAGCCATTTTAGATGCCTTGACCAGACCCACTCTCTGCACGCCGCCGATCCTCAGCATGGCTCCCCACCCTCGCAAGCATCTCCCCCATGCACTGGTCACCCACGCTCTCTCTCTCATGTATGGGCCATAAACCTCCTCCCATATGCGCTGCTCTTCCCTGAGAATCACACCCCGTGCTGAGGAAAATTCAGCCCAGATTACAACCGATGCCCAGGCTGCTGGCACAAGACGCCACTTAGTTCCCACCTTGAACGGTTACCAAATAAAGAGACGGGCGTTGGAAGCAGGAACACAAGAACAGAGTTTTATTTCTCATGAGGGGAGCCTGTTATTTCACTCTACATATCATACAAGTACCACTCAGCCCCCCGGCCCCCTAATCCTGAGGCAGAATTGCCACTGCAACAAAGGACTTAAACTCCTGCAAAGAACACCATGTAACATTTAATATCATTTACCACCAATGTTTTCATATATCAGTGTTGCTGAACTCACTCAGTGAAATGTCGCTCATTTCATTAAATCACTTTTAAAGCATGCCTTATAACAATGCACCCAATCCTATGTGGAAGTGCTTACATTAAATATGACATTGCTTTAACCAGGATAGACAAAGAAATGACACAGTGATGTAAAAGTTTCTGAAAGAAATGCCAAGAACGTCCCATGTGAAAGTGAATTTTATCTTGCAATTTTTTTCTTTTCCTTCTCATGAAAAGAAAGTTAATGCCAGGTTCGTTACCTGCCTCATAAGCAAAAAAAAAACTCTCGAGAGGGACCGAAAAAAAATATAGCTATGGTAATCATACCATGCATCGGCACATGGAGAGGTGGCACCCTCTTAATTATTCTAAAGCACAACTTCGAGATTTGGTGGATAACCCCCGACCGGCAAAAACATCCATCAATGACTTAGCAATAAGTGAGTCAGAGGCAAGGGAAACGGTCCGAAATCTGCAAAAGAACTTTGGGCAGATGAGATTGACTTGTGTAGCATGTGGAAAATTATTTTCATGCGGAGAGATGAGTATTACTTTAATAAATAGATCATATGAAAATCATCAATGTCCAAAACGTCCTAGAAAGTAATTTTTGTCATTTTTGAGGAAGAGAGATAACCTACAGTGGTACGGGGTCGTTTTCGTTCGTACTAGGGGGGCCAGGTGACATTCCTTCGGGGTGGCTTAGGGGCATTTAAAACAACTTCCCTGATACAGGTAGCATATAAAGCAGAGGCTAAATACCAGGATCTTTATGGATTGCTTTATGCTGTACAAAAATGAAAAACACATACAACAAACCTGGACCATTCATATTTTCAATGTTTCTGCGTACTATACTTTTTAACCCTTAACTGATTGAGCTGCTTCATTTCACCTGCTTTTTTTTTATAAAAAAAAAAATCGGAAACAGTGGCCATTTCTTCGAAACTTACCAATCTACGCGTTACAACTACGTTTGCTTTTTCAAAAACCTTTAATAAAAATGTTGGTGCCCAAATACGGGCCTACAACCCCGTGGGCCGGCCACGGAGCAGGCTGGAACTGTAAATGGGGGGGGGGGGGGTATTTATTTGTGGAAAACATAATAGAGTAAGTGGTCTTTTATTTCATAGTAAAAAGTGCGACAAGTGCAACAAAATCATATCGATAATTCATTGTGAGCAAGTACCAAAAGTGTCGACAATTCGAACCTTCAATAAATACAGTAATCAATGATGCATTAGAACTTAATATCAATTCATTGTTCGAACGTGTAATCAGTACCCGTCCCATGTCAATTCATTGTTCGAACGTATAATCAATACCCATCCCGGATCAATTCATTGTCCGAACATATAATCAGTCTTATCCCATATCAATTCATGTGCTAAAAACTGCATACATATCTCATGATATCAAGGCTGAGCAATCGGGGCACAACAAGGAGTTGAGAGTTTCATTTGTACCGGCGCCATTTTGGGTGAGATCAGGAAGGTCCAAGTATAGTCAAAATGTCTCCACCAACTCGTGGTTGGACCGGGACCTCTTTCGGCAGTCCAAAAGTTTTCGTTGAAGGGTAGCAGAGGGGACTGGCGACATGAACCATCAGTGAAAGTGGGATGGGAGGCAACAATCTCTCCTACCGGGTCATACTGGTGTCCCACCGGAACTGATCAAGTTGGTAGTCTTTCAGGATTTTGGTCATTTCAAGACTGAGGCCGGCGCCGGCATGAGCGCGCCGATGTCCCGCGGCTACGTCGTGGTCGTTCCGTGGGTGATTATGGCAGTCATTCCCCATCGGGGGTGTCTGCGGGGGTCGGGGGCCCCCGTGGCTCTTATAGAATCTTCAAAGTCGAGGAGAACGTTTTTGGACGCAGGACTCATTTTCTAGCTGAACTCAGAAGCGCCGTTGCACCGCAAAAGTAAACGAGACCCACGCTGGGTGAGCGGAGCATCATTGCCTCGCAATAGTGGACGAGACCTTTTGTTGGGTGAGTGGAGCGTTGGGGGTGCAGCTGAGGGGCCCCCACCTCGGGCGGTGGGAGAGGCTCGTTCGCGCCGCCTCTCCCTCCCAGCGCACCCCACGCCGACACCTGGCGTTGATATCCGTGATGTCCGGACCAGGCGATAAGAGGGGGGGGGGTCGGAGGCAGAGGCAAGACATCCCCCCCGTTGTCGCAGCCATTAGTGAAGAAAGAAGAAGAGGGGGGGGGTCGGAGGCAGAGGCAAGACATCCCCCCCGTGGCCTGCAGGGCGCCGCTTCAGGGCCGAACGGGGAGCTCATACCAAGCCGGGGCCAGACCAGGAGATACGAGGGGAGGGGGGGTCGGTGGCATGTGCAAGACATCCCCCCCCGTGGCCTGCAGGGCCCCAGAAGAGAAAGGGAGGACCAGTACATTCCGGGCCGACCATCCCACGACTTCTCCGACTGATGGCGGCTAGTCGGGCCCCGCCCTGCACGTGTCGAGGCCTCATCTTCCGGATGGGCGTAACCGTGGACCTGTTGCACTTCGGGAGTTTCCGGAATGGGGGTAGGTATCTGCTGATTTGTATCTATTTCATGTTACCGTTATTGGGCGTGGCGGGCGGTGGGACAGACATGCTTGGAGCAGTAGGGGGGGTGGCGGAGCCTAGCTACCTCGTGGCTGCCGTAACGTCAAGCTTGGCTTCTCTCACCACTTTCATGTTTCTTATTTCTAGCGAAGTCAAAAACTCATCAGTGGCCTACTGATTTTATTCGATTTCTTTCCCTTCCTTTTCAAGTGTGTTTCATTGTAAAGTTTCTGTTTAACAGGATACAGTGATTACTTCGTATTTTACATATGTCTTTTTTATTAGGGGTACCCTCCGGTTGAGCCAGATGATGTACCACTAATAAATGGTCCGGGTGGAACTAGTTTATCAATCAGTGGGGAGTAGATGGGCATGACAGATTACAACGGGGGACAAAGGTCCGCATTACCCACCCTTCACTACTTGCAAAGACTAGACAGAATATTTCTATTCCACGTTATTTGCAAATAGAGAATACCTCGAAAGAACTATTCCTTGAACAATAAATGTCCAGCCAATCAATCAATCAGTGGGGAGAAAAACAGGCATGACGGATTACAAAGGGGGACAAAAGTCCGCATTACCTATCCTTCACTATCTGCAAAGGGAGACAGAATATTCCTATTTTTCTCTGTTTGTAGACAGGGAATATCTCAAAGAGCAATAATCAATAAAAAATTAACAACTTTAAGGTAAATACTCACAATATGACTATTCAACGAAGTTAAAAAGTAACGGATATAGGTACTTGAGAGGTTTTCGGTGGCAGATAATCTACAATATACACTTGTTCATATGAGTCCGATACAGGGCGGATCTCTGTATAACTATGGATAATTAGATATTAGGATGGCATACAAAGCTCCCAACCTTCTTACTTTTTCTCTTAAAGGGTTCCAAATTGGGGACAAATATTAGGCTGTGCTCTAGAGGTTGACGGTGTTGCTCCACTGGTACTCGGGCCTTCTCATGAAGCAGAAGGAGCCGCTCTCAATCTCCTTAACTCTTCCCTTGCAAAGTTGACCGGATTCTTAGTCTGCAACTGCTTCAGCATACTTGCAGTTCCACACCAGTCCTTTTTATTGGGGTCTCCTCTTGAAAGCAGTCTTGCATATGCGGCAAGTAACTTTTCTTGCATTCACCTTTTTTAAGACTTGTGAAAATTAATTTCAAAACATTCAATAAATACGGTGTTACTATGCATTGTGTCAAATGCTTTATTAAAAATATGCAGAAAATGTTCCCTTTATTTGTTGTTAAGGTCTTTACAAGAGAATTTGAAAGGAGAAAGTAGGAGATGAATAACACATGTAGGACGTTATATCTCAAACTGCAAAAATTGATAAAAAAGGGTGGACCAAAGTCTGCATGTACAATGCCAGTGGAAGCGTTTCAGGCACACTGCGAAGATTTAAAAAAATATAAATATTGTCAAGTTTTACTTTGACTTGTGATGTTTGATCTCATTTAGTCACTTCAATCTAATTTTAAACACTAATTTTCTTTTTGTTTTGCAGATTAACTACAATACTTATTTTGGACTCCATATTATATGTTGTTTATTATATTGTTTTGTTACTTATAGTTCTAGTTATTTATTGTAGTGTTATCTTTTAGTTATAGTTCCAGTTATTGTTTTAATAAAAGTTAATTAAAAAAGTACATACGTCTGTTTTTTTGTGGGGGTAGCAGTCATCAATAGAAATGATATTTATAATTTGAAGTATAATGCTGAAGCTCACTCATTAGCAACATATTGTGGTGAACTTTTAACCTATGTGCTGACGTAAGTGTTCCATAAACTACTACTATGGTAACAGGCAAAATACTGTTTGGGGGTAGGGTATAATACGCAGGAATGCTGTAAAAATAAATGGGCAGGGGCTGTTTTGTTTTCCACTGTTGCAACATAAAGTGATCGATAAGAATCCGATAATCAGACCTATCAGCGACTAAGACAGCAGGCCAAGTCTCTTTTGCTCAACGGCTCCCTCATGGGACGAAGAAACGCACTTTTTCTCGAAATAGGAATATTTTACTTGCAGGACAGTTGTTCATTTCCCGTGAAAATACATTAGCCTGGAACATTGTTAGTGATAAACTGTAAATGCATCTGAGTCCTTTGCTTAAAAAATAAAATATAAAATATATTTTTGAATTAGAATAGAAATACATTTTACAGCTTTTGATATTTGCTATTAAAAAACCATTGAAATTCACTGAAAAAACATAGGTTATAGACCATATATAGTTAGGGATTAGCATTTACAAAACCTTAATTTACTCCCACAAAACCATTGAAATTCGCATATATAGTTGCAATAACTATATATCGCGCACCCGCAATCCACTGCTGATGATGTCACATATTACATCATTTATGACATGGTCAGTGACATCACTGATGACATCACTGATGACATCTTAAATGACATCACTGATGACATCTCAAATGACATCCCTGATGACATCTCAATTGACATCACTGATCACATCACTGATGACATCAATCATGTGATAATACGATCAACCTCTTCAGACTCTAATATAACCTTAGATACACTCAGTGTAAACAGACACTCACAGACTGTCACTCATCCATGGAGTTACTCACACACCTAGTCAGTCATGCACTGAATCAATCACACCTCCATTTCCTCAACTATACAGTTATACACACCTTACTTATTCAAACATATACTAACACATATTTACTCTCTTATACAATTCCTGATACAAGTTTTCAATGATCTATTCAGCCACTCACGCATTCACTGGCTCTTATACACAGTAATTTATATATGTGAACTCTCACATGTACTGTGTTTTACATATGTACTTACTTTGACATGTAGCACTGAGATATCCATTCACTCACCAATACACTCGTACACAGTCAACCACCCATACAGCTGTTTCCACATGCAGTTTTGAACCCATAGATCTAGTGAATCAACTGTTCACACATGTATGCACAGAGTCACACACCTCCCAGCCACCCCCACACACACACTCACTCTCCCATACAAATACTTGGGCAACCAATCAATAACCCATATAGTTACTCATATAGCTACTGATCAACACATGCAGCAGTTCATAGAACAACAGATATAATGATGCACAAATTAAGACAGTTTAGTCACTAACCCATGCACTCAGTGAGACACATTTAATCACTCTCTCATACAGTCAGTCATGCACCTACTAAATCCTTCATCCAGACACTTATACATCCACTCATTCTTCAATATGTAAGACATATTTTAACTTTACAGAAACATACAGTCACTGGATGATGTCATCAGTGATGTCACTGACCATGTCATGAATGATGTAATATGTGACATCATCAGCAGTGGATTGCGGGTGCGCGATATATAGTTATTGCAACTATATATGAAATTTCAATGGTTTTGTGCGAGTAAATTAAGGTTTTGTAAATGCTAATCCCTAACTATATATGGTCTATAACCTATGTTTTTTTCAGTGAATTTATATATATATATATATATATATTTATTTATATATATATATATATATATATATATATATATATATATATATATATATATATATATATATATAAATTCACTGAAAAAACCATAGGTTATAGACCATATATAGTTAGGGATTAGCATTTACAAAACCTTATTTTACTCACACAAAACCATTGAAATTCCATATATAGTTAGTTGCACTAACTATATATCGCGCAACCACAATCCACGGCTGATGATGTCACATATTACATCATTCATGACATGGTCAGTGACATCACTGATGACATCACTGATGACATCTCAAATGACATCACTGATGACATCTCAAATGACATCACTGATGACATCACTGATGACATCTCATTTGACATTACTGATCACATCACTGATGATATCATTCATGTGATAATACGATGAACCTCTTCAGACTCTAATATAACCTTAGATACAATCAGTGTAAACAGACACTCACAGACTGTCACTCATCCATGGAGTTACTCACACACCTAGTCAGTCATGCAAAGAATCAATCACACCTCCATTTCCTCAACTATACAGTTATACAAACTTTACTTATTCAAACATATACTAACACATATTTACTCTCTTATACAATCCCTGATACAAGTTCACAATGATCCATACAGCCACTCACACATTCACTGGCTCTTATGCACAGTTATTTATATATGTCAACTCTCACATGTACTGTGTTTTACATATGTACTTACTTTGACATGTAGCACTGAGATATCCATTCACTCACCAATACACTCATGCACACAGTCAACCGCCCATACAGCTGTTTCCACATGCACTTTTGAAACCATACATCTAGTGAATCAACTGCTCACACATCTATGCACAGAGTCATACACCTCCCAGCCACCCACACACACACTCAGTCTCCCATACAAATACTTGGGCAACCAATCAATAACCCATATAGTTACTCATATAGCTACTTATCAACACATGCAACAGTTTACAGAACAACAGACATAATGATGCACAAATTAAGACAGTTTAGTCACTAACCCATGCACTCAGTGAGACACATTTAATCACTCACTCATACAGTCAGTCATGCACCTACTAAATCCTTCATCCAGACACTTATACATCCACTCATTCTTCAATATGTAAGACATATTTTAACTTTACAGAAACATACAGTCACTGGATGTTGTCATCAGTGATGCCATCAGTGATGTCATTTGAGATGTCATCAGTGATGTCATCAGTGATGTCACTGACCATGTCATGAATGATGTAATATGTGACATCATCAGCAGTGGATTGGGGGTGCGCGATATATAGTTAGTGCAACTAACTATATATGGAATTTCAATGGTTTTGTGTGAGTAAAATAAGGTTTTGTAAATGCGAATTCCTAACTATATATGGCCTATAACCTATGGTTTTTTCAGTGAATTTTCAAGGTTTTGTAAATGCTAATTCCTAACTATATGTGGTCTATAACCTATGGTTTTTTCAGTGAATTTTCAAGGTTTTGTAAATGCTAATTCCTAACTATATATGGTCTATAATCTATGGTTTTTTCAGTGAATATATATATACATACATATATAAACATATATCATCTGTATATCTATATAAATACAAACATAAATGCATGCATACATATACTTATATGCATTCAGGTGCATGTTATTTACATGAAAGTTGAAAAAACACTAATAAAAGCAAAGCTAAAAAGCCACCTCATTACAAACAGAATGGCTTTAACTTAAACGAGGGCGAGATCTATTGCATTTTCAATGCTTGTTTACTTTGGTTCCATCAAGAAGGCATTCAGATGTGTCACACATTTGCCATAAATTCTGAATGTTAGCACTCTAGTTGCACATTAGATCACTGTAGTAAAGCTACTGCTCACCAGGGACGTCTGCTGCTGGTATTCAAAGTGCATGTTTCAGTCTGCATGTCAGAATTTTTTTAATGAAATAGAAGAGGATTTGAGAAGTCACTCAAAATGATCCCTAATTTTTCTTTCTGAAGCACTAATCATACTTTCTATGGCAAAATTAACCCCCTCATGTTGTTCCTTTTTAAATTGAGTGTTTTCAGACTTACCACTTCATTCCAATCAAGATGGCTTCTGGTGTGCCATACTTTTGTCATAAGTAAGACTGTTAGCGCTCTAGTTGTTCTTTAGAACACTCTGGGACATTCTGTCATTGGGCTATACTTGGGGTACATCTGGGTGATATTTGGGCTACATTTAGGCTCTTTTGTCTCTGGTGGCCATCTTGGGAGACTGTATGTCAGAATTTTTCAATGAAATTGAAGAGGGTTTGAGAAGTCACTCAAAATGTGCCCTAATTTTTCTTTCTGCAGCACTAATCATAATTCATATGGCAAAATATACCCCCTCATTTTGTTCCTTTTAAAATTAAATGTTTTAAGAGTTACCACTTTATTCCAATCAAGATGGCTTCAGGTGTGCCATACCTTTGTAATAAGTAGGACTGTTAGCGCTCTAGTTGTTCTTTAGAACACTCTGGGACATTCTGTCATTGGGCTATACTTGGGCTACATCTGGGTGATATTTGGGCTACATTTGGGCTCTTTTGTCTCTGGTGGCCATTTTGGGAGACTGCATGTCAGAATGTTTTAATGAAATAGAAGAGGATTTGAAAAGTCACTCAAAATGTGCCCTATTTTTTCTTTCTGCAGCACTAATAATACCTTCTATTGCATAATATACCCTCTCATTTTGTTCCTTTTTAAATTAAATGTTTTAAGAGTTACCACTTTATTCCCATCACGATGGCTCCAGGTGTGCTATACCTTTGTAATAAGTAGGACTGTTAGCGCTCTAGTTGTTCTTTAGAACACTCTGGGACATTCTGTCATTGGGCTATACTTGGGCTACATCTGGGTGATATTTGGGCTACATTTGGGCTCTTTTGTCTCTGGTGGCCATTTTGGGAGACTGCATGTCAGAATGTTTTAATGAAATAGAAAAGGATTTGAGAAGTCACTCAAAATGTGCCCTAATTTTTCATTCTGCAGCACTAATCATACTTTCTATGGCAAAATATACCCCCTCATGTTGTTTCTTTTTAAATTAAATGTTTTAAAAGTTACCACTTTATTCCAATCAAGATGGCTTCAGGTGTGCCATACCTTTGTAATAAGTAGGACTGTTAGCACTCTAGTTGTTCTTTAGAACACTCTGGGACATTCTGTCATTGGGCTATACTTGGGCTACATCTGGGTGATATTTGGGCTACATTTGGGCTCTTTTGTCTCTGGTGGCCATTTTGGGAGACTGCATGTCAGAATGTTTTAATGAAATAGAAAAGGATTTGAGAAGTCACTCAAAATGTGCCCTAATTTTTCATTCTGCAGCACTAATCATACTTTCTATGGCAAAATATACCCCCTCATGTTGTTTCTTTTTAAATTAAATGTTTTAAGACTTACCACTTTATTCCAATCAAGATGGCTTCAGGTGTGCCATACCTTTGTAATAAGTAGGACTGTTAGCGCTCTAGTTGTTCTTTAGAACACTCTAGGAGGCTGCAGTAGAACACAAAGGAATCAACTGACAGTCTCTGTCCTTGTTGGATGTACATGTTTTACTGAGAATGTCAGACTTCATTTTCACATGACTGAGAAAGATAATGTGAATTTACAGAAAATATGCTTTCAGTTTAGCTTATAGATCCCCTTCCAAACCACTGTGGGAAAATCATGAGATATTAGTTTTCTTTCAAACAATATTCATGATATCACAGCAGAAGATTTTTTCACATGGTAAAATCACCTTAGAACCCACCACAATTACTAAAACGAGTATGGTACCATCAACAAATGATTTATAATGTAACTAAAGTCCTAAAACCCTCTATTAACTACAATGCTTTTTAATGAGGTGCTATCATGTATATTGGTCCCAAGATGGCTGCCAACACTTCTTGGATGAAGTGCTGACAGCCAATCAGATCAGATGTGTGGTTAGGCTCCGCCCAGATATATATCTTTTTTTGAACCTAAATTACTCAAAATCCACTGGAGCACATATATTGAGACCTAGCAAAGGCACATTGGGCTAACAGTCCCTACAATTTTGCCAAGTTTCGTGCAAATCCATTCAGCCGTTCGAGCTAAAAGTGAGGCCAACCGCCCTATGGAAATTAACATGGGAAAAACGCGTTTTGGGACCCCCCTTTTTTCTCGGCCCCCCCTTGATGAAACCCCCCCAAATTGTCAGGGGCTGCTCAGAAACAAAATGTTCCATTTTCCTGAACATTTCAGCCAATTCCGTCCACAAACGCCAAAGTTATTAGACATAGAATTTTCAAAAATCCCATAGAGAAAAAATCCTAACTATATATACCTACTGGCGACCGCCAGTAGGTAATATATATATATATATATATATATATATATATATATATATTACCTACTGGCGATAGCCAGTAGGTATATATAGTTAGGATTTTTTCTCTATGGAACTTTTGAAAATTCTATGCCTAATAACTTTGGCGTTTGTGGACGGAATTGGCTGAAATTTTCAGGAAAATGGCACATTTTGTTTCTGAGCAGCTCCTGTAAATTTGGGGGGGGTTCGTCAAGGGGGGGCCGAGAAAAAAGGGGGGTCCCAAAACGCGTTTTTCCCATGTTAATTTCCATAGGGCGGTTGGACTCACTTTTAGCCCGAACGGCTGAATGGATTTCCACGAAACTTGGCAAAATTGTAGGGACTGTTAGCCCGATGTGCCTTTGCTAGGTCTCAATATATGTGCTTCAGTGAATTTTGAGAAATTAACGTTTAAAACAAGATATATATCTGTAACAGCGCTCCGGGCAGCGCTCCGGTTCGCGTACTTTTCGCGTATCGGAACTTTGCGAAGCGAAGCTGATTGGCTCTCCGGTGTCTGTCAACATTCTAAACAGTCCGGAGCGGCCGCCATCTTGTCTCTCGGTAGGATCGAGAGACAAGAGGAGGCCAAAACAAAGGGGGAAATGAAGGAAAGGGGGCAAGGTAGACCCCTTCTGACCCCCTAGGATTGATGAGGGGGATATTATAGAGCCACGCCGGGCCCATAAAAAAAAAAAATCTGATTTTTTCGCCGTAGAGACGCGTCTTGGTACGCGAACCGGGCAGCTAACCGGGCAGCTAACCGGGAAGCTAACCGGCAGTGTAACGGGAGTCTGAGGAGTAGCTGATTGGCTGTCAACATTGTAAACAGTCCGGAGCGGCCGCCATCTTGTCTCTCGGTAGGATCGAGAGACAAGAGGAGGCCAAAACAAAGGGGGAAATGAAGGAAAGAGGGCAAGGTACACCCCTTCTGACCCCCTAGGATTGATGAGGGGGATATTATAAAGCCACGCGGGGCCCAAAAAAAAAAAAATCCGATTTTTTCGCTGTAGAGACGCGTCTTGGTACGCGAACCGGGCAGCTAACCGGGCAGCTAACCGGGAAGCTAACCGGCAGTGTAACGGGAGTCTGAGGAGAAGCTGATTGGCTGTTATCATTGTAAACAGTCTGGAGCGGCCGCCATCTTGTCTCTCTGTGAGATCGAGAGACAAGAGGTGGAAAAAAAAAAAGGTGTAAATGAATGAAAGGGGTAAGGCAAACACCTCCTGAACCCCTAGGATTGATGAGGGGGCTATTAAAGTTCCCTGGGGGGTGAAAAAAAATATTACGATTTTTCGCGGTAAAGGTGCTTCCTGGTACGTTAACCGGGCAGCTAACCGGCAGCGTAACGGGAGTCCGACATATTGTGTTTTTTGAACGTTTGTGATATGTGCACGTGTGGATTTTGTCTAATTAAGGTTAAAAAAAAATATATATATCTTTAAGCGTGTTCTGGCGCGCTTACGTTTTGGGTTTGGTTTGCGCTGCAGAGACGATACGTCACGGTTATGCGATGCATCATTAGGCGTCTCACGGGCTACGTGATACGTCACTTAATAAAGAATATATTTTACAGCTATAGATATTAGCTTTTAAAAAACCATTGAAATTCACAGAAAAAACCATAGGTTATAGACCATATATAGTTAGGAATTTGCATTTACAAAACCTTGAAAATTCACTGAAAAAACCATAGGTTATAGACCATATATAGTTAGGGATTAGCATTTAAAAAACCTTATTTTATTTGCACAAAACCATTGAAATTCCATATATAGTTAGTTGCACTAACTATATATCGCGGACCCGCAATCCACTGCTAATGATGTCACATATTACATCATTCATGACATGGTCAGTGACATCACTGATGACATCACTGATGACATCTCAAATGACATCACTGATGACATCACTGATGACAACACCCAGTGACTGTATGTTTCTGTAAAGTTAAAATATGTCTTACATATTGAAGAATGAGTGGATGTATAAGTGTCTGGATGAAGGATTTAGTAGGTGCATGACTGACTGTATGAGAGAATGATTAAATGTGTCTCACTGAGTGCATGGGTTAGTGATTAAATTGTCTTAATTTGGCAATCATTATTTATGTTCTTCTGTAAACTGCTGCATGTTTATATCAGTAGCTATATCAGTAACTATATGGGTTATTGAATGGTTGCCCAAGTATTTGTATGGGAGACTGAGTATGTGTGTGGGTGGCTGGGAGGTGTATAACTCTGTGCATAGATGTGTGAGCAGTTGATTCCCTAGGTGTATGGGTTCAAAAGTGCATGTAGAAACAGCTGTATGGACAGTTGACTGTGTGCATGAGTATATTGGTGAGTGAATGGATATCTCAGTTCTACATGTCAAAGTAAGTACATATGTAAAAAGCACTCCATGTGAGAGTTGACATATATAAATAACTGAACATAAGAGCCAGTGAATGTGAGAGTGGCTGTATGAATCAATGTGAACTTGTATCAGGGATTGTATAAGAGAGTAAATATGTCTTAGTATATGTTTGAATAAGTAAGGTGTGTATAACTGTATAGTTGAGGAAATGGAGGTGTGATTGATTCTTTGCATGACTGACTAGGTGTGTGTGTAACTCCATGGATGTGTGACAGTCTGTGAGTGCCTGTTTACACTGAGTGTATCTAAGGTTATATTAGAGTCTGAAGATGTATTATCACATAAATGATATCATCAGTGATGTAATCAGTAATGTCAAATGAGATGTCAGTGATGTCATCAGTGATGTCATTTGAGATGTCATCAGTGATGTCATCAGTGATGTCACTGACCATGTCATGAATGATGTAATATGTGACATCATTAGCAGTGGATTGCGGGTCCGCGATATATAGTTAGTGCAACTAACTATATATGGAATTTCAATGGTTTTGTGCAAATAAAATAAGGTTTTTTAAATGCTAATCCCTAACTATATATGGTCTATAACCTATGGTTTTTTCAGTGAATTTTCAAGGTTTTGTAAATGCAAATTCCTAACTATATATGGTCTATAACCTATGGTTTTTTCTGTGAATATATATATATATATATATATATATATATATATATATATATATATATATATAACATTTCTATGGCAAAATGAAACCCCTCGTTTTGTTCCTTTGCAAATTAAATGTTTTAAGTGTTAACACTTTATTCCAATCAAGATGACTTCAGGTGTGCCATACTTTTGTCATAAGTAAGACTGTTAGCGCTCTAGTTGTTCTTTAGAACACTCTGGGACATTCTGTCACTGGGCTATAGTTGGGCTACATCTGGCTGATATTTGGGCTACATTTGTTTTTTTTGTCTCTGGTGGCCATCTTTGGGCTACATTGGGCTACATTGGGCTACATTTGGGCTCTAACATACATATAGCCCAATGTAGCCCAATATATATTTTTCAAAGTTAATTTTCGTAAAAACCACTGGAGCATATATCTTGAGACATAGCAAAGGCACATCGGGCTACCAGTCCCTACAATTTTGCCAAGTTTTGTGGAAATCCATTCAGCCGTTCGAGCTAAAAGTGAGTCCAACCGCCCTATGGAAAACTCAATGTTAAAAACACGTTTTGGGACCCCCTTTTTTTCTTGGCCCCCGCTTGATGAAACCCCCCCAAACTTTCAGGGGACGCTCAGAAACAAAATGTGCCATTTTCCTGAAAATTTCAGCCAATTCCGTCCATCAACGCCAAAGTTATTCAACATAGAATTTTCAGAAATCCCTATTCAAAAAAATCCTAACTATATATACCTACTGGCGACCGCCAGTAGGTAATATATAACATTTCTATGGCAAAATGAAACCCCTCATTTTGTTCAATTGCAAATTAAATGTTTTAAGTGTTAACACTTTATTCCAATCAAGATGACTTCAGGTGTGCCATACTTTTGTCATAAGTAAGACTGTTAGCGCTCTAGTTGTTCTTTAGAACACTCTGGGACATTCTGTCACTGGGCTATAGTTGGGCTACATCTGGCTGATATTTGGGCTACATTTGTTTTTTTTGTCTCTGGTGGCCATCTTTGGGCTACATTGGGCTACATTTGGGCTCTAACATATATATAGCCCAATGTAGCCCAATATATATTTTTCAAAATTAATTTTCGTAAAGACCACTGGAGCATATATCTTGAGACATAGCAAAGGCACATCGGGCTACCAGTCCCTACAATTTTGCCAAGTTTTGTGGAAATCCATTCAGCCGTTCGAGCTAAAAGTGAGTCCAACCGCCCTATGGAAAACTCAATGTTAAAAACACGTTTTGGGACCCCCCTTTTTTCTCGGCGCCCGCTTGACGAAACCCCCCCAAACCTTTCAGGGGACGCTCAGAAACAAAATGTGCCATTTTCCTGAAAATTTCAGCCAATTCCGTCCATCAACGCCAAAGTTATTCAACATAGAATTTTCAGAAATCCCTATTCAAAAAAATCCTAACTATATATACCTACTGGCGACCGCCAGTAGGTAATGTATATATATATATATATATATATATATATATATATATATATATATATATATATATATATATATATATATATATATATGCTGCAGGAACTCGTCTCAGTCTCGCAAATGAAACCAACAGCCAGAACACGCAAAAGACGAGGTAGACCCAATTCAGTGCTTCTTATTTTATTTTGCTTTGCAGTGCAACCACATCAGCCACGACGCGTTTCGGCAGATCCCTGCCTTGATCACATGACCATATATATATACATACCCACACACGTATATATATATATATATATATATATATATATATATATATATATATATATATATATATATATATATGATTCACAATTGCCCTTAAGCTTTTCCAGGACACACTCGTGTTTAGCCAGCCATCCGGCCTGTCTGGATACTCGTCCCCACTTCCTCTCAGGTAAGCTGTGGTGCCTGACGCGTTTCGGGGCCAGCTGCCCCTTAATCATAGGCGGCTCGATAAGTGCACTTCAAAGGCTCGTTTTTATTTGTAACTTTTGCAAGCATGCTCGTCATTGGTTCACAGTTCATTTTTGAAAACATGTTGCATGCTGGGAATCGTATTTTCCAATTCGAGTCTCTGGGTCACTCTTTGGTTTAGAGCAGTCATTCAAATCCCTAAGTGGGATACCTTCAAGTTGTGGAGATGCAATTTGATCCGGCTTCACACACTTTCGCGGACGAGCATAGTTCAATCCGCAGCCCCTCTTGTCAGTTTCCCGCTGCCGGTGACAAGAGACGGTGCATCCTGACGCGGTAAGAGCACCGCGCTGCATAAAATGATTCACAATTGCCCTTAAGCTTTTCCAGGACACACTCGTGTTTAGCCAGCCATCCGGCCTGTCTGGATACTCGTCCCCACTTCCTCTCAGGTAAGCTGTGGTGCCTGACGCGTTTCGGGGCCAGCTGCCCCTTAATCATAGGCGGCTCGATAAGTGCACTTCAAAGGCTCGTTTTTATTTGTAACTTTTGCAAGCATGCTCGTCATTGGTTCACAGTTCATTTTTGAAAACATGTTGCATGCTGGGAATCGTATTTTCCAATTCGAGTCTCTGGGTCACTCTTTGGTTTAGAGCAGTCATTCAAATCCCTAAGTGGGATACCTTCAAGTTGTGGAGATGCAATTTGATCCGGCTTCACACACTTTCGCGGACGAGCATAGTTCAATCCGCAGCCCCTCTTAAGGGCAATTGTGAATCATATATATATATATATACACATATACACACACACACACACATATATATATAGACTGAAAAAAACAAAGATTAAAGTAACGTTATAGTTAGGTGAATTTGTCAGTGTCAACATTAACGTTTTGAGCTAAAGAAAATACCGAAATTCACCTGTTTCACTCAGCAGAGTTGTCTAGGTCAGAAAACATGGTTGGATGCATGGGAACTTCCACGCTCCACCCAAGTAACGCCCTCACCATGCTGTGTAACGCAAAGCAGAGACTTACTCTGCTTTGTGTTACACTAGATTTACCAAACCACACAGGGTGGCTTTGGTTGGATTTGGGTGGCTTGCTGAATCTCATTGTAAGTTTTGCGCTGCCCTGCTTTGCCTTTAGTTGTGCGGGGCGACGAAAAAACCTATAATAAATATGCCCTTTTTCTGCGCTCACAAAACTTGAGGGTAAAAAGCCAAATGGAAATGCTTATCGTGGGAATGCTCTCGTTTGGCACCAGGATCTCTAATTGCACTGATTGAGCCATTCTGTACAAAAGAAGAAGCAAGGGCACTTTATGTGGTAGAAACGTGGTGATTTACAAATGCAAGGCATTTAATGATACCTCAAAATTTGCTTTTAAGATGGGTGTTTAGGGCTCCAAAATCAATGCGTGTATCTTTGAAATGTAAACTAGATGCTAATTGCGTTGTGAGGAATGTAGTCCTCAAACCAGTAAACTCTTGGCTAGAATGTTGGCAAAGCAGGCAGCATTCATTTATCAGGAGTTATTGGTTGATTTGATATACCATGATCAAGCATTCAGCCTGCCATGGATATCCCATGACTGGACTATTTTCTTGGGTTTGGGCCTGAACTATGTACAATGCTAACGTCTCTAAGATTATGGTCCCTTTATTGGGGAAACAATATGTGTAGGGGTCTTGAACCATATCTGTAATGTCACATTGCGTTTAAAGTATATCAAATTATAGACAGTTACCGGGAGGGAAGAATATGTGGAGTTGGGCAGCCCCCATGTATTTGTTTAACCTACATATCAAAATCAGAGTGGGGATTTTACCTATAAGTAATGGAAGCCTGGTTTGCCCTCCTGTTGATATTGTAGAGACCAGCCTGAGAGAAAATTAGTTACATATTCTCGTTATGTGTCTATATTATGGTAATCTGAAGAAGGACCTATTGAAACCAGATTTTGTTAAGTAAATACATTATAATGCATCAGGATAATTTGTGTTCAATTTTCCTACAGTGCATTACATCTGGTGAGAATGGACGATGAGGAAAAAAAAACAGTAACACAATCCTATCTAGGAAAAAGAGCAAGTCACACAGTGAGCAAATGGCCAGCTTGGGTCTAGCAACATGAAGAATGTGAATGTTCACCCTGCTGCCCATAAGATCCAGTGACAAGAGGGTTGAAAGGTCACCGTGTAGAATGTTTCATACTGTAATTACAGTTTTTTCTTGATAAAAATGAGGTTGCCATTATTTATAAAGAAAAATAAGACATTGTCATGTATTTTATGCAAAACTTGGAGTTGTTTTGAATTTTGAGAAGGTTCTCATCATGATGTCAGTTCCATTGTAATAGTGGGAATGTTTACTGACATTCACCTTTTTTTAACAAGGTAACACGTCTTGTTTGTCAATTGATGAATTGTATGTTTCAGGGAATACTAATCTAAATTAAAATTAAAATTGAATTTAATTAATTTTAAACTGGAACCGCCACAAGTGAGCATTCAATACTATGCTCAATATGTCCTCCTTACAAAGTCCTACAGAGATATCACAAGATGGAAATTCCATAAACTCCATAATTTCCCATTTCAATCAAGAGTGAACTCACCAGTGGCCTTGGTGTTTTTTCTTTATGTGATCTGCCATGGCAATGCGTCTGTGGTGTTTTCTCCGCTCCTCCCGACACACCTAAGGAAGCCCTGGTGTCCTCAGTGTTGACCACAATTTTCTCAGAAGTGCAGACTTCACATCTACTTAGATTCTTCAGGAGAAAGAATGGAACCCCGCGGACAAGGTGTTGATTGTGATGTAACTCGCGTGTCATCAGTCTACCTTCTTCCACTAAAGCCAAAGTCTAACCGCATCTTGTGGTGCCTTGAAGCATGAGCAGGAGACTAAGAAGCCAAATGACTTTCAGCTAAAGTATTGATTGATTGATTGAATGATTTGTGGGCTTCATCGATGACCAATCACCTTGAGTTTGATCATGTTGCCTTTGAATTCATTCTGTAAAAAAGATATTTTGAAAACTTAATCTGGCATTCTTTCCATAAACATGCCTCCTCTTTCAGATATTTTCTGCATTGTTTTACCAATGTCTATGGCTTAAGATGGGGATGCATAATAGGACATCATGGAACTTTTCAAGCATACATGAACTAGCCAGGAAATAATGACATCACTATGGGCCAGATTCCTATTCAGGTGGAGTGCTATCCCGTGGTGCAATACTGCTTCCCCTGATCATGACAAGCCTGGTGGTCCCATACTCAGTTTGCCAGTTGCAGGAACACCAGATCCAATTTTACAAGCTAGTGAAATTGCATGAGGTTTGGACTGCAACTGCAACTAAACCATGCCTTCTGGTTCCTGATGACATTTTTCCCTGGCAAGGAGGGAGCATGCTCAGAGCAGGTGGTAAATGTGTGAACTATGCCCCTCATAATAGAGAATACCCTTGTGTAATGCCAGTTGGCAATTCTGCAGAATTCTGATGGAGATACCAGTAATGGTGATTCCGGCCACTAAGAACCTCTGCCCAGAGTTCTGTCAAACTACTGAACCATCTCAAATGACTGCATCTGTAATATTGGAAAGATTTGAACCTATCTCTCAATCTCAGACGCATGACCTGTTGGTTAAAGCAACATCTGGATCTCCCTCTGATATCTGTTCCCCTTATATCACTTCCACACCCTCCTCTCTTCTTGCACCATTTATCAGACCTTTGTGCAAACAGTCTCATCTGGCTCTAGCTCCTATTCCACGACTTTGGAAAGTAGCTCATGTTACACCAATCCTAAAACAAATGTATGCAAACCTGAACGACCCTGCTAACTATCGCCTCATATCCCTTCTCCCTCTTTTGGGTAAAGTTCTGGAGACCCACATCAACAAACACCTCTCCTCCTATTTGGAGACTTACAGGTTGTTGGATGCCTCTCATTCCGGCTTCAGATCTTACCACAGTACGGAGACTGCCCTTCTTGCAGTAGCAGAGACAATCAGGCTATCCCTTGATGCTGGAAATCCTGCCATGTTGGTTCTGCTCGATCTTTCTGCGGCATTCAATACCATCTCTCACCCTATTCTGAAACAACGTCTACAACAGATTAGTATCCAGGGCGCCGCCCTCGACTGGCTCAAGGACTTTCTTACCGACAGGGCTCAGACTGTTTCTATTGGCTCCTATCACTCTAAAACCATCCTGTGAGTTTGAAACCCTCTCCTTTGCTGACAACACCAAACTGGTTATCTCATTTGGGCCTGACATCGAGAACATCAAACAGCGATTTGTCGCATGCATGTGGAAAATAGCCATTTGGATGTCCCACAACTGTTTTAATTAAATGGGGGCAAGCCAGAGATTCTTCTGTTTGGTAAAGTCCAACTCTATTGGTCGAATGATTGGTGGCCAGCCGAAGTTGGTCCTGCCCCTGCGCCCAGCAGAACAGCTAGGAATTTGGGTAAAGTATCTCCAGGGCAGACTTACCTCCCTGACAGGAATCTAAGATCAACAAATCAACTTCTGCTACATCCTTGATGCATTTGCACGTCAAAATATGGAGGCAGGGCATTTTCCTATTTCGCCTCACCCCACTTGAATAAGCTCCCTCTATTTATTAATGTATGTCCTAGTTTGGCTGGTTTCAAAAACACATATCAAAATGTGGCTGTTCTAACTAGCTGCTCTCTCGATACCCTCTTATCTCCTGCATGTTAGAGCAGCGAGATGTCCTTTTGGGGGAGAGTTGTGCACTATTTCAAAACCCAATTAACATAAGATAACATAACTCGTAATCAGAACGTATGTGTAATATTCTCATTGTAGTGAATAGGACGGCTAATCTCGAGGAAAGGGTACCATTTGAGGGAGAAAAAGTAAGCAAGGTCTAATCAGTGGGCATGAAGAATACCATTATAAATATATAAAGTGTTGGATTCATCATTTAAGCATAGAAATAGTGCACAAGACAACACAGAATCACCACAAATGTAATCATCTTGTGTGTTTTGCTGTATCATTGGCTACTCATAAATTCTTGTTCTCCACATTTGGTATTCATTTTCTGACTTGGGTATGGAGTGTCAAATATAAAGTGATTTTGAGTTAGGAACAACGAAGGCCAGTGCCATTGCTGGTCAGGCTACAGGCAAATAAGTTGACATAAATTCCTTCTCCTCCAGGCGAGTTTCAGTTTACATTTTATGTGTTATCAAACATGCCTGCATCAGGTCTAGTGTACCTATGTCAATGCTAGCTTGTAAAAGTAACCTTATTTTCTATGGAAGGGTATTGCCAGTCGTTGACAATTTTTTGTGCTGAGCCTACTAGGAAAGTGCAGTTTCCACAAAAGTGTAAATTACTACAAAAGTTTAAGTTAGAACAAATGTGCAGTTTGTGAATATTGAAAAGTAGTAAACTTACTCAAAAGACAAAACTTACTGAAAAGTGTAAGTCTTTGTGAATCAAGCCCATATGTTCTCAAATGGAATGCACTCTTCACCCATGTAGAAAGATTAGACTTTCGATATTGTTGACATAATAGGTGCAAAAACACAGAGAATTTGTGAGATTCTTGAGATTTTGAAATGGTCTTTTTGTGACAGATAGCTTGTTTGTATCTTCAGTCTCATCACCTTGGGTTGATTAATAAACTCGTAGCTCTTTAAACGCAGAATTTGTTGCTCACGTTAGAACTAGAAGGAAATCTAGGCAAAACAACTGTAGGACTGCATTCTAGCTAATATGGAAGCCTGATATCCATTTTAAAATGGGGGATTAATCAATTATACAATGCATTTAGCTTGCATTACTAGACTCGTACATCAGATGATTTGTATGCACAGTGTAATCTGGATAGATTACTTCAGGGTCAATATGCCAGTAAAAAATCACTTTCAATATATTTATATATTTAATTTACCACAGAGGTTGCTATTGAGTAAGCAACTGGGCATGGAAAGGTGAACTTGTTAGAGTAGAACAGGATTCCTGATACACCTGGAATTTTACCTACCTCTTTGAAGGAAAACTGTAGAAAGAAGGCTAAGCTTATGTTTCTATCTGAGAAGGCACCAAGACGTATGCCTCTGTCTTGGAAATTACCTAGAACGTGTATGATTATCAGAGAATCACAGACCGTAAAAGTTTTGCACTAACTTGTTGCATTAAGTAGTACGCTGAAAAATACCAAACACCCTGATATGGTCCTTCCATATGATAATGTGAAAATACACATGCATAAATCTGATAAATGATGTAGGGATTCAGAGCCATGTATGCTTGGGAAATGTGGAAAGAGAGGAGGGATGGAGAAGTCACTAATGAAATATCCAGGGCCCTATTCACAAAGGTAGGTTTGCATGTGTGGATCTCTTCACGATTAATCTACACCTTCACTGAGGTATGAATCTCCTCAAGGATGGAATTTACCATGTCTATATTTAGCTTTAAATGTAGACATAGACTTACAAGTCTCCATGGCCTTTAGTGAAATTATGAGTGAAAAGGTATTATTAGTAACGTTCGACCTTGTTGTGGAGATCTCCGCTACCAGGGCAGAGGTCTGCCTATAAAAAATCACTGGGAAATTTTAGAAAAAATAATATTAAATTAATGCAAAAGAAATATTGTTGTTTTAATTAAAAACAATTAAAACGTATTTCCTTAACTTCTGTTCACCTAGGACTACCATGGTAACAACACACAGGCAGTAAAACGTAACATAATAATAAATGTTTACTTTCAAAAAAATATTTATATAAATATTTTTTGCTATTAAATATATTTAATTAAGATGTTAATTTTCCCTTCCTTACTCCAGTCAATATCCTTTGGGTTGAAAGTGTCTCAATCTTGGATGCACATAATGTATTATTTTACTTGTGATTTCATTTTTTTAAATTAAATATTTACAACATATTGTATGAAAATATTCTGTAAAATACAAATATGGGATTTATATAAAAATATTTAATAGTAAAATGTAATACATTTTAAATAAAGTCTTATTTAAAATGTTATTTAAAGTTATTTATTTTATGTTTCTCTGTGTTAGTTTTATTTATTGCCTCCATTGATTTATACTGGAGTGTGTTGCAGTACCAGTGGTTGGCCATGTGTGGTGCTTGTCTCACTCCAAGGCTGGGCTGGAGTACAGTTGAGCTGTTTTGTGAGCTGTAGTAGATTTCAATGTGCATTTTGTGAATAACAATTGTGTTACTCTTATATGGGTGTGTGTCAGTTTAACTTGTCGCTCCTTAAACCTCTTCTTCAGTTTTCCTTCACCCCACTCATTTTACAGTAATTATTCTCCTTTTCCAGCAACTCTTTCTTGTCCCTCCCACAATCTCTACTAAATCCTATACCAACATGTACAGCAATCTCTCTGCACAGAAAAGACAGGTGATATGGAGGCAGAGTCTCTGCACTGAGGTTGATGAATTGCATTTTGGAGTACACAGAGTGGCAATGCATGGCAAAATAGCATTCATGAACAGACCTCCCCTCTGAGTGGGGCTTCACAAGAGGCTATGGGAAAGAGAAGTGGCAGGAGGGTACACACGTGATTAGCGGGGGCTTGTTGATGGGAGACTGTTACCAAGGCAGGGAGAGACCTGCCCATTTTGCCAGTGGTAATTAGCAACACACAGGGAGCAGCCATAATGGAGGAGCCAAACCTGGGGAAGCTTGGGCCTTGGGCCTCACGCAGTCTCCTACACCCACCACTTCTGCACCAAGATGAAAACAAGTTACTTACCTGTAACTTTAGTTCCCCAGTATTGGTAACTTTCATAGATTCCCAGGCTTTGTATCATTCCCCGTCGTCGGAATGGGAGTCTCGGTAACAAAAATACCATAGCTGTAGGTACAAAAGACAAGGAAAAAAGGCCTAGGCCTCATTCCCTTTTGTAGCATATCACCCTCTTTGTGTAAAAGAGACCAAACTTTGGCCATCAGCCAATCAGAAGTGCCTCACCCCTTAGAAACTTCCTGAAGGAACCTCAGAGCCTCAGATTTTCGTAGCCGTTGGGTACTTAGACACCATATCTGTTGTAGGCTGAGCTTTCCTCGGGGAGGCGGGTGGGCGCATGGGAATCTATGAAAGTTACCAATACTGGGGAACTAAAGTTACAGGTAAGTAACTTGTTTTCTTACCCCAGTATTGGAACTTTCATAGATTCCCATGCGTTGTATCTAAGTAGCAAGCAGTTGGCAAGATAATCACATTTTGCATCATAAATTATAGCAATAGGCAACATGAGATAAGATACAAAATGTGAAAGACGGAAGGTGGAAAGAAAGGAAAGCTCACCATCAGTAGAAGAGGTTTGCGGGACAGCCTGTCCTACTGCCGCATCATCTTGTTGCAGAGATTCCAAGCAGTAATGCTTGGTAAAGGTGTGAACGCTGCTCCAGGTAGCAGCTCTGCAAATATCCTTAATCTGCACCCCCGCGAAGAGGGCTGTTGAAGAAGCCACAGATCTTGTGGAATGTGCTTGGATCTTTCCAGTCAGAGGTTTTCCTGCAGCCTTGTGACAATGTAGAATGGCACTTGTGATCCATCTCGAAACACCCTGTTTGGATAGCGGAAGGCCATTACCAGGACCCCCGAAGGCTACAAATAGTTGTGAAGATTTTCGAAAACCTTTAGTACGTTCTAAAAAGAATTTCTATCATCGCTGGACATCCAACGAATGCAATGCTCTTTCTGCTGGCGTAGAAGGTTGAGGGAAGAACACCTTCGGAATGACCGGTTCATTCAAGTGGAAATCCGAGGGAACCTTTGGCATGAACCTAGGATTAGTTCTCATGATCACAGTGTTTCTCTTGAATTGAAGGAAAGGCTCTTGGATGGTCAAAGCCTGTAATTCTCCAACACGCCTAGCCGACGTGAGAGCAAGGAGGAGAGCCAATTTCCACGAAAGATATTTCATGTCAGAACGATGGACTGGTTCAAAGGGACCCTTTCTGAGTTGAGAAAGGACCAGATTCAAATGGCATGTAGAAGGGGGCGGTCTCACCGGTGGATAGACCCTGAACAAGCCCTTAAGAAATTGCTTGATAATCCTGGTAGACCACAAGGAAGGACCGGATCCTGTCCTTCTGAACATTGACAAAGCAGCCAAACGGACCTTAATAGATGAATGAGCTAGTCCCGACTTAGTCAAGGACAGCAGATAAGGTAGGATCTGATGAGGATTGGAATTGAAAGGATCAATGCTTTCTTTCTTACACCAACAACAAAATCTTTTCCACTTAAGGCGGTAAGTCCTGTTCGTTGAAGGAGCCCTTGCCTGGGATAGAACCTCCTTAATCTCTCTTGACAAGGGCAGGTTCATAAACTCTCGCTGCTCAGGAGCCATGCAGTCAGGTGTAACGACTGTGGATCTGGGTGCCAAATTTGCCCGTCGGACATCGTGAGAAGATCCGGCAGAATTCTCAAAGGAAAAGGAGGAGCTATCGACAACAGATGGAGCTCCGTGTACCAGAACTGCCTCGGCCAAGCCGGGGCTATCAAGATCATCCTGCATGGCTGCACCTTGATTTTCCTGATAAGTCGTGGTATCAGAGGAATGGGAGGAAAAGCGTAGACAAATGTCCTCGACCATGCTATCGAAAGCGCACTCCCCAGTGAACCTTGATGGTGAAGCCTGCTTGCGTAAGACCGGCATTTTTTGTTGGTCGGAGTGGCAAAGAGATCGATCTCCGGTCTGCCCCATTGGCTGCAGATCTCTTCCAAAACTGTCTGATTCAATTCCCACTCGTGGCTGACTGAGGATGACCTGCTCAGCCTGTCGGCGTTTTCGTTGAGGATCCCTGGTAAGTGTTCTGCCTTCAATGATATCCTCTGGAGGATCGCCCATTCCCAGATCTGTTGAGCTTCTTGGGACAAAGGACGAGATCTGGTTCCTCCTTCCTTGTTCACATAGTGCATGGCCGTGGTGTTGTCCATCCTGATAAGCACTTGCGAACCTTCTAGGCGAGGAAGAAAAGCTTGCAGAGCCAGTCTTATCGCCCCTAGTTCTAAAAGGTTGATGTGGAGATTTTTCTCCTGGGGCGACCAATGCCCGCTGACATGTAAGTCTTGCATCACTGCTCCCCAACCCTCCAACGACGCGTCCGTTGTCACTACATGTGGGGACCGGTCGCCTACGAAGGATAGACCTTGGGTCAAGTTGTTTTGATCTGTCCACCATAAGGTCGCGTCTTTCATCCTCGGAGTGACCGTCACTATGTCCTCGAATGAACCGTGGACCTGTTGCCACTGGTTGTCCAGTTCTTCCTGCAGAGGACGCATTCTGAGTCTGCAATGGGGAATCAGAGGAATGCACGATTAAATCACCCCCAGTAGGGATTTGTATCGGCGTACAGAAAGACACCTTCTTGCCCGTAAGTCCCGAGCCAAGGTCTGTAATTTTTCCCTCCTTTCCAGAGTAGGGAAGGCTCTTGAGAGGTTTGAATCCAAGAGGGCCCTTAGGAAGCGAGCCTTCTTTGACGGGACCAGAGAGGACTTCTCGTTGTTTAGAGTGAGGCCTAGATTCTGGAACAGATTTATACAAGCGTGAACTGCCTCCAGCGCTGCCTCTCTGGACGGAGCTTTCAGCAACCAGTCGTCCAGGTAGGGGAAGACTTGGAAATGGTTCCTTCGCAGGAAAGCTGCTACTGGCGCCAGCACCTTTGTAAAAATCCTCGGGGCTGAGCGGAGTCCAAAGGGTAAAACCCTGAATTGAAAATGGCTCTTGGCTACTGTGAATCGCAGAAACCTTCTGTGTGCTGGGTGGATCGGAACATGGAAATACGCATCCTCGAGATCGAGAGTGGCCATGAAATCTCCCGGATTGATGAGCTTCAAGATGTCCTGGAGAGAGACCATCCGGAAAGACAGGGAGATGAGATAGGTGTTTAGCTCCCCGAGGTCTAAAATGGGGCGCCATTTTTCTAGCGTTTTCCTCACCAGGAAGAACCTGGAATAAAATCCTTGTCCCCTTTGGTTTGAGGGAACCGGCTCTATCGCTGCCTTTCGGAGCATCTGTTGGACTTTGAGCCGCAGGAGACGCTGATGTTTCGACGGAATGGCTGCCGGGGGCTTGGGTGGAGGGACTTGCGTGAATTCCAAAATATGCCCTTTCCGAATGATGTTGAGCACCCAACTGTCCGATGTTATTTTGGACCAGTTTCGAAGGTATTTGGTGACCCTGCCTCCAACTGATGATTTCTTGAAGTAGGGTCCAGTAGGAAGAGCCAGGAGGCCGCTATTGGCGCTTGGACGAGTCCCGTCCTCGTCCAGCCTGTTTTCCCTTGTTGTAAGGCCTGGAGTAGTTTGTCGACTGGCCCTGGCGCTGTTGATAGGGCTGCCGGTATTGCTGGGAATCTGAGCCCGTGGAGGAGTAGCGCTGTTGTGTGAAGGACCCTCTATAGGTACCACCTCTGCCTCTGGCTCCTTTAAAGGGAGACTTGCGGTATAGAAGGGTTCCTAAGGACCTGGCAGTCTCTTTATCCTTCTTTATTTCTTGAAGGGTATCATCGATGAGTTTCCCAAACAATGCCTCACCATCAAAAGGAAGATCCAGGACCTTGTTCTGGATCTCAGGCCGGAACCAAGTCGCTTTGAGCCATCCTTGGCGGCGGAGGACTGCCACCCCAGCCAGGGTTCGAAACGCTGTGGTTGCAATATCCATTGCACAGTCAATGATTTCCATTGAAGTCGCTTCTCCCTCCTGCAGGATCTTCTTTGCTTCAGATGTAGACTCCGGAGTCAACTGGTCAATGTACGGGGCGATATCGCACCAAAGCTGGCGGTCATATCTCCCCAAGATTGCCAGGGCATTAGCGGCCCGTACTAGTAAACTCGCCATGGAAGAGAACCTCTTCCCCGCATTGTCCAATCTCCGCCCTTCTTTCTCCGGTGGAGCTGTTAAGGGAGCAGAGGGGTTACGGGATTTTCTCTGCGCTGCCTGCGAGATAACGGAGTCTGGTCTTGGATGACCCGTCAAGACTGCGGGACCCTCATCGGGTGCCTTGTACTTCTTGTCCAGACGGGGTGGCACAAGGACCACCGTCGCCGGGTTCTTCATGGCCTTAAGGCCCTCCTTCCACAAATGATCCACAATAGGGATGGACCTTGTCGATTTCCTAAAAGGCTCCTTGAAATCGTATAGAAAACAATCAGTAGAAACCTTAGGCATGGCCAATTTGAATCTGGCCGCAGCTCTCTCCATTAACTGCTGAAAGCCCCCGATGTCCACTGGCGGGGAATCCGCAGATGGTGGGACTGGTGAAGCAGGATCCGCAATGATATATTCGTCATATTCAGTATTCGGAATAGAGTCATGATCCGACTGCTGGTCCTCATCCGAGGAATCATCATGGACGTCTTGCAGTCCGGAGGAATCTTGTTGGAAGGATGTCTGAGGCTGAGGTGAAATTTGAGCCTGTAAAGATGGCGTCATTGGTGCGAGCAAAAATACTGCTGTTGTAGCAGCTGCCGGGACATGAAGTGGCCTATTCGCCCTAGATTTATAGTCTTGCAGCATGCTATGCAATTCTTGGAGAAAAGAAGATGGCACCGTCACCATATCTTGGCCCGAATGATGTTGCGACTGGGCCGTTTGATGATGACCACTCTCCTCCTGGACGTATTCACCCTCAGAGTCCGTCTCCTGGCACTTGACCAGAAGTTGGGAGGGACTATTGGCATAACTGTAAGCGTCCTGGTCCTCATCCTCTGACTCCCCTTCTTGAAAAAGCATAGTTGGTGGAAGGGGGGATACACTCCTTGGAGAAGTCATCTCCGGCGTGATTCTCGTCACAGAAATGGTAATCCTTTTCTCAGAGGATAATATCGTCGACGGTTCCGTCGTCGACGGCTGTACATGCGTCGACGAGATCGAAGTCGTCGAAGTCGTCGACGAGGAAACTGTGGGCACACCAGCCGTCGTCATTGTCAGAGTCGTCGTCGATGCCCTCATCGACGAGACTGTCGTCGACGTCGTCACCATCGTCGTCGGTGACACTGTAACCTTCGTCGTCGGCGTCTTCGTCGTCGACGCCTTCATCGTCGACGCCTTCGTCAGCAGAGTCTTCGTCGTCGGCGAAATCTTCGTCATCGACGTCATCTTCGTCATTGGCGCCTTCTCCGTCGACGCTGACGTACCTGCCGTCGACGGTACCTTTGTCGACGAAACTCCCGTCGACGCCACAGTCGACGATATCAACTTCGAAGTCGATTTTTTCATCGACGGAACCTCCGCCGTCGACGTCTTCGTCGTCGAGGACTTAGAGCTCCTCTCAGAAGATTGAGAAGAAGGTTTTTTGAAGGCTGAGGCAGTCTTCTCACCTTTTGAAGGCGTAACAGGTCCTACTTTCTCCTTTTCACTTGTGTGAGGAGATTTGCTGGGACCTAGGCTCTCAGACTCACTGGGGGTCTTTTTAGAGGCCTTAGAATGTCTTTCCACAGAAGGGGAAGGGGAACTCCTACCCCTCTTCACTGACCTTCTTGATGAAGACATGAACGCTGCATCCTCACTGTCACTGGAGACAGTATCCTTTCTGGCCTTCAGCTTCTGGAGACATGTCAAGAGTCTACCCTCACGGTCCCGGAGTGTCTTGGTTGAGAAGGTGCGACAGATCTTGCAGTCAGCAGCCTGGTGGTCAGGATAGAGGCAATAAATGCAGTCTTTGTGCCTATCCTCCACAAAAAGCCTTTTCTTGCCACAGGTGGAACAAGGCTTGAAAAGGGCTTTTTTCTTCCCCATTTCACTCATCCTGGAAGGTAGTAGTAATCCTGAAGAGAATCAAAAGATTCTGAAGAAAATATCCAAAGTAATTCCTAGAAAAGTAGAAGTTGAGCAGAGCTCACAGGAGACTCCCTAAGCACAACGTGCAGTAGAAAATCTGAGGCTCTGAGGTTCCTTCAGGAAGGTTCTAAGGGGTGAGGCACTTCTGATTGGCTGATGGCCAAAGTTTGGTCTCTTTTACACAAAGAGGGTGATATGCTACAAAAGGGAATGAGGCCTAGGCCTTTTTTCCTTGTCTTTTGTACCTACAGCTATGGTATTTTTGTTACCGAGACTCCCATTTCGACGACGGGGAATGATACAAAGCATGGGAATCTATGAAAGTTCCAATACTGGGTAACACCCTACTCAATTCAACTCACACAAACAAGTCACCCGCTCTTGTTCATACAGGCCAAACACCACCCATACAGCACATCACACTTGCATGTATGCTTTCAACACCTGCTCGCTCTGCAAACACGCACAGAGATATGGGACCTACTGCACAACCACACTCCAGACCTACTCTTTCTCATAGAAACATGGCTAAATCCCACCTCTGCACCAAACATTGCTACAGCAATCCCTGCTGGCTACAAGATTACCAGGCAAGACCATCAGCATAAGATCTGAAGTGGGGTCGCCATCAATTCAAAGACACCCCCTCCAGCTCCATGGAACACTTCACGCTCAAGATATGCATCATAGTCAAATTCTCTCTGGCAGAGCCCTTGTATACAGACCACCAGGACTTGCACTAATTTCACCAGCGACATCACAGACTTTGTCGCACCCCTCATCATCAACTCTTGCACCTTCATCCTCCTCGGACACCTTAAGTTTCATCTATAAGACCACAACAACTCCAACTCTACGACCCTTCTAGAAAATCTTGCAAACCTTGGCCTCACCCAGCCCATTACTGACAGACCACCCCTTTGCCTGTTTCAGCATACCCATCCCGCACCACCATAGACCTAACACCACCGGCACAGCCTGCCGCAGCTGGATAAGCATCACAGAAGAGGAGTGGACTCCTGCCCTCTCTGCACACCAGCCCAAGTACACCAGCTGCTTGCTGAAAGCCATCAAGAACTTCAAAAGCTGGATCATTGCATTGACACTGTCAGCTTGGTTCTCAAGTGCAACCCAACAGCAAGAGCCCTACCACAAGCCACCTCAAGCAGATGAAAAGCCACTGCAAGCAACTGGATCACAAATGGAGAACAAGACTCCAGAGATAAAGACATCTTCAAATCAGCCCTAAGACGTTACCACCCGTAGATACGGAACACCAGGCGCATAGCTCTTGTAGATCGTATTGACTATGGCACCAACAGCAGCAACAAAATATTTGCCTTCACTGCACCTCCTGCTGCCTCCAAGATCTTTACAACAAGCCCTGAAGAATTCTTCTGCAAAAAAATTAGCTCCATATACGGCAATTTTGACCCTCAACTTCTCACACGGGACCAAAGAACAACCCCTGACCTCATGGCCAGCAGTAACCAACATCAAAATCACTGCCAACATGAATATCATCCACTCGGCCCGTATTTGACACTTTCTCTCACCACACCTTCATTAAAGAACTCCTACTGATCCGCAAACACTTAGACCCATCTTCAGGGCCTCCATTGACTCAGCCACATTCCCAGATACATGGAAACGTACCACCGTCAAGCCCCTGCTCAAGAAACCACCCGCGGAATGAACCACACTTTTCAGCTGCAGAATCATCACTCTCCGACCATTCCCATCAAAGATCTCAGAGAAACAAATCAACCGATATCTCACTGACCACCTCAACAACCACCAGCTCTCCGACGCCATGCAGTCTGAATTCAGACCCAATCACTGCACAGAAACAACACTCATCACTGTCACAGACGGCATCCTCATCGTTCTTGACAGAGGAGACACGACAGTCCTCATTCTCCTCGGCCTCTCTGGAGGATTTGACATGGTCTGTCTTGACATGCTGTCCTCATTAGGCGCATGCCCAAGATTTGCATCCAAGGACACAGTCAGCTGGATCTGCTCCTTCTTAACAGTTAGAACACAAGCTGTCAGCCTTGCACCTTACTCTACAGAAACCTGTAAACTCATCTGCAGAGTGCCTCATGGTTCATCGCTCAGCCCTACCCTCTTCAACACATACATGATTCCTCTGACCATCATCATATGCGCACACAACCTCAATGCCCTCTCCTACACTGAAGACACAAAAACGTATACTCTTCCTCTCGAACAAGACCCCCAACACAAGAAAGAAGCTCACCGCCTGCATGACCGAAGTCACTAAATGAACGAAGGTCAACTGTCTTGAGCTCAACTATGACAGGACAGGCTAGTGATCTTCTGCAGGAACCCCTCATGATGGGACTCCAACTGGTGGCTGGCCGAATTTGGGCCCACACCCAACACCCAAGCCAGGACCCTCGGAATAATCATTGACAGCAAACTGGACATCAAGGCACAAGTCCTTGCAGTCACTGAATCCAACTTCTAGACCCTGAAGATGCTGAGGAAGATCTTCAAATGGCTCCTAAGCAACACTAGAAAAACTTTCATTGACAGCCTAGTCAACAGAAAGTTGAACTATGACAACACCATCTACACCGGGATAGCCAAGCAACTCACTGGAAGACTACAAACCATTCAGAACTCATAAGCCAGACTCATCCTCAACCTCCCACACACAACTCACATGACTCCATACCTCAGGGAGCTCCACTGGCTGCCAATACACAAACACACTCTTTTCAAACTCTTCACACACACATACATTCAAGGCACTACACAACTAAGGCCCCACCTACATGAGCAGTTGCAGCTCTTTCCACCAAACGGGAACACTTCGGCTCTGCAGTACTTCTACTCACACACTTCCCATGCATAAACATTACCAGATCAGGAGGACGGACATTCTGTTACAGCGCTCCTAAAGCATAGAACTGCCTCCCATTCCACATCAGAACCTCCTCATGCTCTCTTCTTGAATTCTGCAAGAAGGTGAAGACCTGGCTTTTCAATTAAACAACTCACAATTGGCCGGTCTAGGCACACACAACCCCTCAGCACCAGGATCCCCTTGAGGGTGATACTGTGCTTTACAAATAAACTTAACAAAACATTTACATATCAAACACATCATTTGTAAAACAGATCAAAAAGTCGGAGTATGGAGGTCCCCACACTAGGTGATGTAGACACACTTCTGTCTGGGGATGACTTCACAACTGTTGATACTGATTGAAGCAATATTATGGTGGTTGCTGGCTTTAAATCTTTCTTTAAAGATGTTTATCCCCTTCCTTCAGAAACTGCTATCAGTGACCACAGATTGGGCATTTCATACCTAGTATTTAATCCCCGAGGTCACTCTTCCAAACTGTCTTACTTACTGAGGCAAATCTGTTGAACCCAAGCCTTGGAACCTTCGATGACCATGTTCTGTCAGCACACCTACAAACCCGAACCCAGCAGTCTGTTTCCCCTAGAGAGAGAGAAGAACTTATTCCATCTTGCTGCAGACATTTGGTGGTTTTAGCAAACAACCAAACATGATTAAAATGGAATATAGAACAGAAAGATGTAATATACTGCTTCCCATTGAGAATAGTTCTAATATTGTGCAGCTATTCTTTATTCAGGAGGTAATTCCTACTAGGTATATAAACCAATTTAAGGACCTTCTAGACAGATTTGGATAAGAAATTTTGAGACCCTGCAAATATGGTAGGTAGGTAAAAGAAGTTTATTGGGACACTTGTCCATAAAACATCCTCAAACAATTAAACAATTACAATACAGTATCAACTTTAAAAACAAAGGCAAAAAATCACCACAGACCCTCCTTGAGCAGCACAGCCTATTCTAACTAATCCATAGCATTCTGCTTAACAGTAACTATAAAACTTGCAATTCCTGTTGCAACATCAAGGTAACGCATCTCGGGCAGAAGCTCCCATGCCTCCAACCTTCAAAGGGGCAGATTTATGTTAACTGGCGCATCCCCAGGGATGCGCCAGTTAACGTGCGCCACAGTGCGCCACAGCTCCGCCACCGATGGTGCGCCGCATTTATAATGCGGCGCACCATGGTGCAAAAACGGCACAGATGCGTGACGCATCTGTGCCGGAAATGTGGCGCATTGCTGGAGTTGCGTCGCAAGCGCGACGCAGCTCCAGCAAGGCTCGGGGGTACACCATCTGCACAATGCTGCGTCAAGACCTACGCCTGCTTCAAGCAGGCGCAGGGTTTTGACGCAGCATTGCCCTGAAAGTGACTGAGTGAAATCTCATAGATTTCACTCAGCCACTTTCAGGAGGCGTTCCTGCGCAGGAATGCCCCCCCCCCCTGCGCAGGAACGCCTCCTTATGGCGCAGTGCTTTACAACGTGACGCATCTCCTAGATGCGTCACGTTGTAAATAGGGCGCATTGTTTGCGCCGCAGTTGCGTCAAATAAAGTGACGCAACTGCGGCGCAAAGAGGCACAACGGCCTCATAAATCTGCCCCACAGTGTTTTAGATTTTAAAAATAGAGGTCTTAAAATCTTGATACGGGCAGGAATATAAAAAACACAGTCCATAAGTACATGCGATAAGGAACATTTTACATTCACGGAACATGTACAAAATCCATTGCTATCCCGGACAGCATTAAACCATTTAGAAGTTTTAAGGATTGGGGTTACACCCTTCTCTCACTTTTAAGATTTAATTTCTTAGCCTGGGGTCTGGTATTTGGGCCAAATAGGGAAAGACTGTTTGCTGGCTAAGAGTGTTTAATGTAAAGCCTATCAAGGGTTTCTCCCTCGAATAAGGCCCAAAGAACCGCCAATCTTGCCCAGAGATTCTCTCAAAGCTTGTTTACTGGGGAAGGGGACCAAGTATCAATTGTACCCAAAAGAGAATGCATTTTTTAAAACATCTCCCATGCCGACTCCTTCTTTTACTATTAAGCATTTCTTCCCAACATAACCTAGAAACCTTAGGAGTTTCGATATTGTCTGCTAGCTTGTTGAAAAATCTCAGTGTGCTGGAGTTAGCTAGCAGATTCCAGGAAACTAGATTAAATTATACCCTGAACCATCATTCCGTCTGGCAGTGACAACTGCCTCAAAAGGATGGACCCCTCCAGCAGATGTCAGTTGCAGTAGGGGTGAAGAGCAATTATTTCTGCTCCATTCAGTCCTATCGGGGGTATTTTCCCTTCTTAGGCCTTCATTCGTGAAGTAAGGGCCAAGCCCCCATATCTGATTAAATATGACCAACAAACCTGCTTGCAACTTGGACGTCTGCTTAACGTTCTCCATATGGATATTACACTTTAAATTCCTATAAAAGGACAGCCCAAGGTATTTATAGTAGTACACCACTTTCACCTCTTGAGCATGCAAGCACCATTTAAAGTTATTCACTCTTCTCTCAAAGACCACTACCATTGTCATATCCAGGTTTATTTTCTATCAATTCTGCTTATTATAGAAAGTTTAATTTTCTTTGCAGACCGACAGGGGTGTAGTCCAGCAAAACCAAGTCATCTGCACATAACAGACAGGAGATATGCTGTTAAGAGTGCCAAGAATAAGCTAAAAAACAAATGTGCTAAGATGCCCTCTGCCATAGGCCATATTGGATAATGAGCATTTGCCATAATCTGCCAGATTTATCAAGTTGAATCTGTGCCCAATTGTCCCTCTGCAATGCTTGTATTGCACTGAGGACGGAAATCGGACGTTCCCAGGAGCAAAGCTTCTCCCATAGGAGTCCCCTCTCTACTGTATCAAAGGCCATACTGAAATCAATAAAACAACAGTGCAGACTTTGGTTCACTTCCAAGGATTTCTGAATGATGGTCCAAAGAGCAAAACAATGGTTTATGGTTGAGTGATCCTCCCGAAATCCTCCTTACTTAGTTGGTATGATCTTATGCTCGTGTGCCCAGTCATAGAAAATGGACAACAATATTTATGAGAACACTTTCTCAGAGACATCTAGGAGACTGATCAATCTATAATACAAATACAATGAGGGGCCCGAGCCATTCCCCTTTTTAGGTCGAGCAGACCTACATTCAATGCGTAAGCATTGATTGTGTCTGCTTTATTAGGTCGAGCAGACCTACATTCAATGCGTAAGCATTGATTGTGTCTGCTTCAGACCTATTGTCGGCCGTATTTAGGAATGAAGACACGAGTCAGACACCCGCTTTTTCCTAGTCAGTTTTGACCGCGGGAGCGCGCGTCTGAGCCGCGCTTGCGCAGACGAACTCACAGCCCCTGCTTTCGCTTCCCTCGCATGCATTAACGGCGCACACACACAGAGACAGCCAGCCCCCACCCCTCTGCATGCACGCACACACGCACACACACACACACACAGGCGCGCGCACACATACACACGCTGCCGACCCCCACCCCCCTGCACACACACAGATACGCACGCATACACACGCCGCCGCCGCCCTCTACCCCCCCCGCCCCCACACACACACGGTGGTTGGGTGTCACGGGCAGCTGCCCTCTGCCAGGCTCACACTGAGTGAGAGGAAGGGGCTTTGCCGATCCTTACCGGGGTTCTTCAGATTGCCTCCACCTGTTGTTGAGGAATCGAGACATTGTTTGAACCTCTTTTCATAGGTGGTGGTTCGTGCTTTGCATCTGACAGTCTGGCGAGCGCATCGCCTCATCTCCTTTTTGTATGGACGGGGCGTGTTTCAGACCTCTTTCTGCAGCCAATGTGGCTCGCATGTCAGCCAGGCCTGCTGCTGACGCTGTGATCCCGGTCGCTGCCTCTCGCCCCCATCGTTGTGTGGGCATGGCTTGTTTCCAGCCTCTTCCCGCGGCCGGTGGCGCTGGCTCCGCAGGGCTGGCTTGACATGCGAGCCCCGGCGCAGGCTCCTTTCCCTCCGCCCGGCTTGACAGTGCGAGCCCCTGCGCAGGCTCCTTTCCCTCCGCCCGCCGCGGTGCCCCGCTCCCGGCTCGGCATGGCCAAATACACGCTGTCCTCGCGCTTCCGCAAGCTGGACATCATCGCCGCCACCGATGACATCCGAGCCCTGATGGACAATGGAGAAACAGCGGCCCTCATCCTCCTAGACCTCTCCGCGGCATTCGACACGGTCTGCCACCGCACCCTAACACGGCGCCTCAGCAACATCGGTATCCAGGACAAGGCGCTGGAATGGATCATCTCCTTCCTCGACGGAAGAACACAGCGAGTCCGCCTACCACCGTACAAGTCAGAGGCCTCTGAAGTCATCTGCGGCGTCCCCCAAGGATCATCACTGAGCCCCACCCTCTTCAACGTCTACATGAGCCCCCTCGCGGCCATCGTACGCAAACACCACCTCAGCATCATCTCCTACGCCGACGACACCCAGCTGATCCTCTCCCTGACCAACAACCCCGCCGCCGCCAGAGCCAACCTGCACGAAGGGATGAAAGAGGTAGCCGAGTGGATGACGACCAGCCGCCTGAAACTGAACTCGGACAAGACGGAGGTCCTCATCCTGGGCTCTTCACCCTCCGCCTGGGACGACTCCTGGTGGCCTCCCGCCCTGGGCACCGCACCCAAACCGACAGACCATGCACGAAACCTGGGCTTCATCCTGGACTCCTCCCTCTCCATGACCAGGCAAGTCAACAGCGTCTCCTCGGCGTGCTTCAACATCCTACGCATGCTACGGAAGATCTTCTGGTGGATCCCCTCAGAGACCAGGAAGACCGTCACCCAGGCCCTCGTCACCAGCCGACTGGACTACGGCAACGCCCTCTACGCCGGGACCACCGCCAAGCTCCAGAAGAGACTCCAGCGGATCCAAAACGCCTCAGCCAGACTCATCCTCGACATCCCACGATCCAGCCACATCTCCGGACATCTGAGAGACCTTCACTGGCTCCCCATCAACAAGAGAATAACCTTCCGCCTCCTCACCCACGCACACAAAGCCCTACACGACCAAGGCCCGAGCTACCTCAACAGCCGAGTCAACTTCTACGCTCCCAAACGCCACCTCCGATCAGCCAACCACGCCCTCGCCGCCGTCCCCCGCATCCGAAGAGCGACTACAGGAGGAAGGTCCTTCTCCTACCTGGCCGCCAAGACCTGGAACTCCCTCCCGTCCGACCTGCGCCTGACCCAAGACCACCTCTCCTTCAGGAAGAAGCTGAAGACCTGGCTGTTCGAGCAGTAGCGGCACCCCCCCTCCCCAGCGCCTTGAGACCCTACGGGTATGTAGCGCGCTTTATAAGTGTCACTGATTGATTGATTGATTGATTGACATTGACCAGTTCGACGAGAACAAGTTTGTGGAGGATCCGCAGGAAGTGGCATCGGAGCAGCACCACCAGCAGCCGGGCCCGGACGAGGGGGCGGCGGAGAGCCTGCTGAGGGGATATCCTTCACTGACTGAGGGGAGTGAGCAAGGGGGTGGGGGCTGCTGAGCGGTACCGCCAGTGCCTGGGGTGAACCTGGGGGCTGACCGGGTGGGAGACACGGTGCGACCCTTCATTGCCCAAGGTAGGCACTGGGGGATGAGAGGGGCCCTCTGGGAGGGGCGGGGTGTGGAGGGGGCCACTCGGGGTAGAACGGGGTTCATGGGGAGAACTGCTGTTGGGAGGAGGCATGAGGAGGTGCAGTGAAAGATTGTGAACCCCGAGTGGGCGTGTGTGGCATTTTGGGGGTGGATATATGCCTCACAGATGGTCTGTGGGCAGTAGGCCGCTGCCGTGGTTTTTTAGGTTTGTTATTTGTAATATCAATACATCTAAGTCACATAAATACAACACATATTGCATTTCAAATGCTATAAGTGTCACATTTGCGAAAGTTATAACCATTGGCATTCTTAATAACAAAGCTATTAATTTCGCTATTTTTAAAACCAACACATAAATAACAAATTTGTCATTTACAATATCAATAGCTCAAACTTTCCTAATGCGAGACCTATTGCATTGCAAATGCTTGTTTAGTATGGGTTTCACTATTGCCCCCTCCAAGATGAGGGATATTGGCCCATTGAGGCTCTTTAACAGAACAAAAGAGAGCACACCTTCACCTACCAGCCACTATTTGACTTAATTGAAACTCTCAAGAAGTTGTTGGGGTCAGCAGCTCTTGAAAGCTTGATACAGTCAATTACCGCCTTTATTTCTTTCACAGAGAACCAGTTGGGGGGCAAATTCTCAGGGGTAGGCATTTAAGGCTAGATGAAATAGATGAGCTGCCATACAGGCCCTGTAAATACACTGCCCAAGTATCCTCGGCAGTCATGCATGTTAAGCCCCCCCATGTGGGCTGCAGGATACATTCACTTTTTTCAGTACTGTCGCAGGTTCCCTGACTGTAGGGCCTTTAGCATATCCCCCCACAAACTATGATAGAAAGTTGGCTTTTTCTCTTTAATCAGCTTCTTATACTGGCACCTTAGCCTATCCAATTCCTGTTTGGGATATCTTTCTGGCCTCAGCCTAAATTGTTTGTTACCTACCTGCAAATATGGTACTACGTAGTTGTGGGTGTTTTTTGTGAAAAGAGTGCACTGTGACAAAAATAATTTTTAAAAGCCTTTATGGTGGGAGCAAAAAAGATGACTGAGTCTGAGGAAGATTCCCAATCTTAACTATTGCTGTAGGTATTAAAGGACAATAAAGCTCTCTGGACCTCCACCAGCTGGAGAGTGAGTTTCCTACAAGCAAGTCACAAACTTCCACAGTACTGTCATAAAAGATGAAAATAGGCTAGGTAGAAACTTTTTCACTAAGACAACTCCTAATAAAAAGAAAATATTTAGCACAAACAAAATTCGAAGAGCCCTCTAAGACTAGAAAAAAAGTGAAGGCTCCTGACCCTGGTTGACTTTAATTATCAATGTCCTGCCTCTATTGGTGGGTCACCTTGCCTGTTTTTTCATTTAGCTTTTCAGCTGGCATCACTTCAGCATCTTGGCTTAAAACAGTCATCATCTTAAAGATAAAGAATGCACTGCCAGAATTTCCACTCAAATTCACTTCTTGACAGTACAGCTACATTTTTAGAAGCTCCCAAAACAAAGATGAATCGATCTCCTAGAGAAGAAGAGAGCAATAGTAAATAACAGGTCAGCTTAATTGCATTTGACTAGCAATTCTAATAACGGAATATCCCGTTTCAAAAAAGTAGTCCTGATATGAAATGTTTCTACCTTGGGGCTGTATTTATTAAAGTTGTTTAGTTCTTACTTCATGGTTTGGACATATTGCATGTTACCAGAGGACATTACAACATGGGAATGAGCAAGTGCACATAGCTGCTAAGGTTTTAGATTGCTATGTATGACATTTTCATGGTATCAGTGTAATTATGAGTGACATTCAATGACTATGAGTGACATTTTCTTGCGAGCAAAATCAAGCACCGAAGACGAGGGAATTATAAATATCAGAAATTACACCCATTTGAGAAACGAGAATCTCTAAGATCTAAAAACGACTGCAACGCACCAGATACCGTAGTAACCTGATCTTACCGCAGACAGTGACTCACTCTGCAATGCAGATGTCTCAGCTGTAACTTTAGGCTGAATGATGCGTTCCTAAAAGTAAATTAAATTAGGAGGCCAAGGTGAAAAATATTTATGCAATCATACCCCTCTCAGTGCTGAACTATTCTCCAGGATTGATGCAATGTATATGTCTCCTGCCTTTACAGTTGTGCCCCAGTCACCTTCATGCGACAACCTTCTCGTTATAGCATCGCACATTTTTCCGGTGTCACTGGTATACAGAGACTTATGATGTATGCTAGCAGAGACATAACACCTTCTACTAGCCAGTAACCTAGTGCTCATCCTCTAACATCACGTGTTGGAGGTACGTGTACATATAACACACTCGACCAAATACTATATCCACACTGACCCCAGGAGAAACTTTAAAGATGTTCTCCCGCAGGCTGCACCAGTGGGCTCAGTATTTCTTCCCTCTCACTGCCGAAAATCGGAATTTAACATTTTAAATTTAAAACATACATGAATCCAGGCAGCACCACAATTTATTTAATTTAATTTACTTATTTCCTGCATATGCATTCAGGATTTCTCACTCCATCAGCGAAACCTTTATGTGATGTACAACAGGAATGTAGAACAGAAACAGAAACATGTGTCTGCTCTCTCTCTGTGTCTTTTCCTTTGCGGTTTAGACGCTATTCACAGAAGCAGATTGTCTGCACCTGGAGAACCTCTCCGGTATTTAAGCTCCTGTTCCGGGTCTTGGGCTCAAAAATTCCACGGATTAGATAATTCTCGTTCCGGTGCCTACTCGACTCACGGGTTCACACTCTGCGACTCTGGGCAATAGCTTGCTTAATCTCCACTATGGCCCCTCGCGGAGGGATGCCTGGCTTTCACCTTGTGGATACCCTGCTGGGGTTATCTCACAGGGGAATACCAGGACGGGTTCCCAAGGCAAGCGCCTTGATGCCTTCGGGTGATATGTGCGCTATATAAATCGCAATACATTTACATTCCACATACTCAGCACACATCAACGGAGTTCCAATGCAGCAGCTACAGGAAGCGGGTCTCAGACTTTAATGAAGTAAGTGGGGTAACCAAAGGGGGTTTTCCTGTTTCCTCTTGACACGCCGACATGCGGAGTCACAATCTGTGCCATTTTTTCTCCCTCATTCACACGCACAGAGTGTGACCATAGGTCGGGCCCCCCATTGAACTCACGGGGCACATTCCTGAAATTTTCAGTGTAAGATTTACCGCCTTTTGGCATCTTTTCATATGAATCACATATAACGCTATTTGTTACCACTCAATAGCGCATATTTCAAGACGTTCCTTTTAAACCAAAACGCACAAAAACGCTACGCTCGGTCCTCACTATGCCAATTTTTCACATAGAGCATGGACACGACGCTCTTGAGTCACTTGATATAATATGTCCAAAAAAAGCCACTATTGTATGTATTTGTTTGTTTGGCTGTCTGCCGCTTTTTCCCTTACAGAAAATTAGGAAGGCTACTATTACTGTGTCTCCTCTATGCGGACGATACAGTCCTAATCAGCCACACAAAAGTTGGGCTTCAACAACTCGTGAATGCAACACAGGGATATTCGGACTCAAATGATCTGACAATAAATCTAGAAAAAACACAGACGATGACAATTAGTAATAAACGTAACAAGTCACACAGCTGGTTTTGGAACAAAACTCGTATCGAGAATACGTCACTATACAAATATCTAGGTGTAAAAATTGATAACAGTGGCCTGTTTACTGCACAGAAAACTAGTATCAGGGGCAAAGGTGTTGCCTCAGCAATCACTCTGAAAACACTAAATAGCAAACTCACGGGCCCGTCTCTTTTGCCTCTGACACAAGTAATAGGAGCTAAACTGTTGCCAACAATAACAAACGGGAGTGAAGTATTGAGAGGCAGAGATGCTAAGATTCTGGACAAAACTGTAACAGCTGCGTATAGGATTATATTTAGCCTGTCCAAACATACTTCACCGGCCCAAATCAGGCTTGAGTTTGGCATCCAGAAGCAGACCCTGGCAAGACAGGGCACATATATAGTAGTGTGGGATAAAACGCGAAGCACCAAACAAGGAACCTTAAATAACCATCTATGGGAAGAGCTAGAACTACATCCAGCCTCACCAGCCGCAAAGTACCTCAAAAGGAGCCTGTTGAATCGTGGTTTACAACAGCTTTGGGATACCCCAACAAGCCATATTATGCTGAAAAGATTGGTCAGGCAAACAATTAGGTATCTCTCATGGATTGAAGATAAGGCATCATTCGCAAAAAGGTCACACTGCTGGATGATCCAGAACTCATATACCACACAGGTACTGCAGAACTATCTCGATTTAGGTTATTCAAAAATAACCAAAATGAAATTCTTAAAGTACAGGCTGGGTTTGTTACCCTGCATCCGCCACTTCCCACACTGGTTAAAGGAAAAGGCGGGCTTCCTCTGTCGGTTATGTGGTTCAGTGCCTGAGGACATGCCGCATTTGCTGTGCTCCTGTGACAAATTGCTGGAAGAACGAAAGCACCTGCTAAAATTCCATTTTAACCAACGAGGAGTTCGCTCACGAAGACAGGCAGTTCTTGCCTGCCTTGCACTCCAGGATCCTCAGCTGAACTGTAGATTTGTGAGGTTTATGATGGCAGTGGAAAAGAAAATGAGAAAAGCTGACTCTTAATTGCCTTTTACAAACTCTTTGCACTTGTGAAGCTCAGTAAGGCACTAGATAAGAAAGCATTATGACCTGTTCTTAAGTGTCTTTTAGATAATTTTGGTATTTCCTGACTCTCAGTAGTCTTGTGAAACTTTTGAAGGTTAAGCCTAAACCTGTTCTTAACTGTTTTTAAATAGTTTTATTAATGAAGCTATATTATTTATTGTTAATTAAAACATGAGATTTTATGACTTTATTTAGGAAAGAAAATGTGTGAGTTGATATACTGTTTCTTCCTTTGTACAGGGAGGTCATTTACATTTTTCTATTGACATATTGATTATTTTAAAATTTGTATTGCAACGGTTTTAAGTAACTATGCAAATAATAAACTACTTACAGGAAATGAGCCATTAGAGGAAAACATCCTCTTCCACAAATGGCACCTTAGTGTGTGCGCCACATAGCTGGTCCTTAATATATTATTTTTAGACCACCTTTCAAATTCACACCATTAGGTCCTGATGAAAGCCAGTTTAACACTGAGACCTGGCTGAAACATGTTGACCGCACCGGATATCGGAGTCATTAATTATCTCCACTGATATCCACTTCTTAGTTTTTAATCACTGCCAAGGGCACAACATTAAAATAGCTTTTTGAATTCTGGGACCCATCAGACAGTTTTTTAACTCATGCACAACTCCCCTTCACTGCACATTCACAGCACAAAACCTGCTCCGCTGTAACCAGGTGTTAAAGAACACCCATGGTACACTCAGTACCTTGTGTGAGACCCGATGATGAAGCATGCCACCAACTTGGTTGGTGGGTGAGGGTCTTCATAAAAAAACAAATGTTTTTTCCTTCAAACAAACACAAACTAGGAGTTTCTACCCTGTAGCTTGATTGCTCTTAGATAATCAAGCCAGGAGGACACTCAGTCCATGTAGCGCTTCGTAAACTCCCTGCTTTTTAAACTGTTATTGTGTTGAAACTGTTTGTAAGAATTTGTACGGCTTTTAAAAACCGGATGTACTCGCACTCACCTCCACCAGGGGAACTTGCACATCTCTGGTGGGGTAACGGGGAAGGTTTTGTGTAGTTGCACTACCGCCTGCATTCAGGAAGTACATTGATGCGTGTTGCAACTCTAGATGTTTAGCGGTGACATGGATAAAAGCACGGCCACTAAGCAGCCGCACCAAAGCCAAGCCTGTCTGCCCCGTCCTGTGCCTTGTGCCAGGGATGCTGCCAGTTTTGGCTCTCAACTTGTCACAGGGCCGAACTATACTCTGGACCAACTACGAGGCTAAAACACTGGTGGTAAGTGTTGTAGGAAGTGTAGTCCCATCAGTTTTTTTAGCTGAGGCACCGTTTCAATGCCCTGACTGCAGTTTTCATATTCACCCTTGTAAGCCATATTTAATGTCATCTAGCTCTACTTTTGGCCCAAACGGGCCGTGTGGAAGGAAGACAGTAATATGTACATTGATTATTGCACGCTCTCTCTGCAAGCACGCCCTAGAGCTTGCTTTGTTTGGGGAGACACACGTTGTGGACCTTGCCTTTATTACGGAAACATGGGGGGAAGCCTCCGCATCAGATCCAGACTTAGCAATGGCCGTTCCTGCTGGGTGTACTATGTTCAAGCAAGATCGGGTGGGAAAAAGGGGTGGGGCATTGGCCGTGAGCTTTAGAAGTAAGTGGAAAGGGAGGGTTTAGTCCCCAAAATAATGAAGCAACTTTGGAATCCTTACTATTTAAAATTATAATAGATGACCATCATACTTTTAATGGTATTCTACTCTACCGGTCTCCCAGTCCCCGGGCTGATTTTTTTAATACTATTGCTAGATCCTTGGATGTAATTTCTCAGTTTTCTAATTTTACACTCCTAGGTGAATTTAATCTTCACCTTGAAGATCCAGCGGACAAAGATGCCATGTATATTTTGGACATTACTAACAGGCTTAGCCTCACTCAGCAGGTGACTGGCAGCACACATTTGGGGGTACATTTGTTGGATGGGCTGTTTTCAAACAACAAGAGGCAGATTTACAACAAAGTAACGCAGCACAGTGCAGCAAGTCATTCTGCTGCACCGTGCTGGTTTAGTTTGGAAAGCACAGAGATGAGACATATTTACAAGAATATGTTGCATCTCTGTGCTTCCTTTGCGCTGGCGCACAAACTGCAGCCATGTGCCGGTGCAGGGACCCTTGCACCATGGTGCAAGGATGCCTGCGTCGTGGGGAGATTGTTTTTATGCAGGAAGGGACACCTTCCTGCACAAAAACAATCCCAAGAGGCTTTTTCCTCTTTCAATGCGTGCTGTAGAAAGCAGCACACATGGAAAGAGGAAAAAACGAGGAGAAATGAAAACATTTCTCCTCATTGCGCCTCACTACGCCACCTCTAGGGTGGTGTAGCATTCACACGCATCTCCAGATTTAAGATTTCTCGTAAATCTGGAGATGTGCTTGTTCCATGGGTGTTGCTTGGGAACACCCACAGCAACACCCATGGAACGCCCCTTCCACGCACAGTGCTGCGTGTGAAGGGGCCATATTTACAAGGAGAGAAAAAAGTCACGCAGGGTGGTTTTACCTCTCCTTGTAAATATGGAGGAGCCCCCTGCGCCACCAGTACATCACGAAAAGTTACGTAGTGGGGGTGCAGGGGGCTTGTAAATCTGCCCCCAAGTCTTTAGATTGTCTTCCGTCGCTGCCTCTCATCTGGTCAGATCATAGAGCTGTCATGTTTTCTCTCTACCTCCATAAGCAGACAGCAAAACCGAAAAATAATCAGCCGAGAAGATTGTAAGTGATACTTTCGATAATTCCTTGTCCCATAACCCTCTTAACCTCGTAGAGGATCCAAATGGGGCTGCTGCCTCATTTGAGAAATGGCTTAGAAGTACAATTGAGCAGGTATGTGTGGCCTGCTCCGGCCACAGAGTAACCCCACCGCATGAAGAGCGGGTCAGTGTGTTCACCACTCATGGAACACACATTGGGAACAACGTACCGTTTCAGCAGCGTGAGTAAGCAGCGGTCTCATACCATGTTACACAGCGTCCGAACTGGAAATTTTATTGTCGGAGGAAAAGATATGACAGCTGCCACTACGGCTTCAATATAACTACGGTAACCATAATGCTGTCTGGTCAAGACACGCCCACTGGGCGGGAGTAAGAACTTTAAAAACACCTGAACTTTGCACAGAGCTGTTCATTTCCCCAAAGCCCTGCCGGTGAACAAGTGAATCTCTCCTGAAATGCGTACAGCAATTATGGCTGAAGTACTCGCTCTGTGAAATGGATTCAAGTGTGCTGATGCTGACTGAAATAAAGATGGTGTAAGAGCAACGTTGAGAGTGGTTCTCCAATTGTGTGAGCACAAGGCATTTTGAATATATATAAATATATATATATTCACTTAAAAAACCATAGGGTTCAGGCCTTATATAGTTAGGAATTAGCATTTAAAAAACCATTGAAATTGCTCCTATATAGTTAGTTGGACTAACTATATATTGTACTAACTATACATGCACTCTTGAACTCATACACCTAGTGAATCAATTGCTCACACATCTATGCACAGAGTCACACACCTCCCAGCCACCCACACACACACTCAAGTCTCCCATTCAAATACTTGGGCAACCAATCAATAACCCATATAGCAACTCATATAGCTACTGATCAACACATGCAGCAGCTTACACAACAACAGACATACTGATGCACACATTCGGACAGTTTAATCACTAACCCATGCATTTAGTAAGACACATTTAATCACTCACTCATACAGTCAGTCACGCACCTACTAAATCCTTCATCCAGACAATTATACATCCACTCATTCTTCAATATGTAAAACATATTTAAACTTAACAGAAACACACAGTCACTGGATGATGTCATCAGTGATGTCATCAGTGATGTCAAATGAGATGTCATCAGTGATGTCATTTGAGATGTCATCAGTGATGTCATCAGTGATGTCACTGACCATGTCATGAATGATGTAATATGTGACATCATCAGCAGTGGATTGCGGGTGCGCGAAATATAGTTAGTACAACTAACTATATAGGAGCCATTTCAATGGTTTTTTAAATGCTAATTCCTAACTATAAAAGGCCTGAAACCTATGGTTTTTTAAGTGAATTTGCAAGGTTTTTAAAATGCTAATTCCTAACTATATAAGGCCTGAAACCTATGTTTTTTTAAGTGAATTTGCAAGGTTTTTTAAATGCTAATTCCTAACTATATAAGGCCTGAAACCTATGGTTTTTTAAGTGAAGTTGCAAGGTTTTTTAAATGATAATTCCTAACTATATAAGGCTTGAAACCTATGGTTTTTTTCAGTGAATTTGCAAGGATTTTTAAATGCTAATTCCTAGCTATATCAGGCGAGAAACCTATATTTTTTTTCGATAAATTTCAAAGGTTCTGTAAATGCTAATTCTATTAGCGGATAACGTTTATATATGTTGTTATCCTTCTGGGACCACCTGAGCAGCCATCTTGTTTCTCAGGAGAAGTGAGGCACAAGAGAGCCCAAAACAAGAGTGGAAACCGCGAAAAGGGGGCAGGGTTGAGACCCCCTGACACCCTAGCCCTTCTCAGGGGGTCCCAGGAGGACCACCAAGTGCAAAAAAAAATAATTAAAAAAATGTAAATCGCGGGGTACGCGCACCGTACGCGTACGGTGCGCGTACCCCGCGATTTTTTTTTGCCCTTGGGGGTCCCTTTGGGACCCCGTGAGAAGGGCTAGAGGGTTGGGGGGTCTCTACCCTGCCCCCTTTTCGTGTTTTCCACTCTTGTTTTGGGCTCTCTTGTGCCTCAGTTCTCCTGAAAAACAAGATGGTGGCCAACACTTCCTGGTTTGGACAGTTTGGAATGTTGACTGTCGACTGCCAGCCAATCAGAAACTCACTCGCGCACGTAAGGGTACGCGCACGTACGCGTACGGTACGCGTACCGTACGCGTACAGTGCGCGTACGGTGAGCGCATATAGATACATAATTTGCTCAAATTCAATTTTCTCAACAACTACTGGAGGGATTTTCAACAAATATAGAAAAGGCACTACTGCATACCTGTCCCTACCATTTTGCCAAGTTTGGTGTAGTTCCGTTCAGCCGTTCGGGCTGTAGTCGTGTGTAAAGGTCCCATAGAAAATGCCATTTGAAAAAATTCAAATTCCATTTTCTCAAGAACTACTGGAGGGATTTTCATCAAACATAGCAAAGGCACATCTGCATACCAGGCCCCACCATTGCCAAGTTTGGTGTAATTCCATTCAGTTGTTCGGGCTGTAGCCGTGTCTAAAGATCCCTATGGAAATTAACGTGGGGAAAACACGTTTTGGGACCCCCTTTTCGGCCCCCGCTTGAGGAATCCCCCCAAAACTTTCAGGGAAGGAGCGGAGCGGAGCTGGCCAAAATTCTGGAAAATTACACACAGATTCCTCAATCAGCGCCAAAGTTATTCCCAACAGAATGTTGAGCGCATATAGATATATAATTTGCTCAAAAAACTACTGGAGGAATTTTCACCAAATATAGAAAAGGCACTACTGCATACCTGTTCCTATCATTTTGCCAAGTTTGGTGTAATTCCGTTCAGCCGTTCGGGCTGTAGCCGTATCTAAAGGTCCCATAGAAAATGCCAATTGAAAAATTTCAAATTCAATTTTCTCAAGAACTACTGGAGGGATTTACACCAAACATACAAAAGGCACTGCTGCATACCAGTCCCTACCATTTTGCCAAATCTGGTGTAATTCCGTTCAGCCGTTCGAGCTGTAGCCTTGTCAGAATGTCCCTATGGAAATTAACATGGGGAAAACACGTTTTGGGACCCCCCTTTTTTCTCGGCCCCCGCTTGATGAATCTCCCGAAACTTTCAGGGAAGGAGAGGAGCGCAGCGAGGCAAATTTAAGGAAAATTACAGGCAGACCCCTCAATCGGCGCCAAAGTTATCCCCAATAGAATGTTCGGAATTTCCTATGGTAACTAGGTCCTAACTATATATAGCTACTGGCGACCGCCAGTAGGTAATATATATATATATATACATATATATATATATATATATTTATTTTACCTTCTGGCGGTCACCAATAGGTTGTTATAGTTAGGACCTCGTTTCTATTCAAAAAACGTTTTATCTTTTGCTATTATCTTTGGTGCAATTTGACAAATCTTTGCAAAATTTTCAAAACTAATGGTTCACTCAGGTTAGCTCCCGTCTTGAAAGTTTTGGGGTGATTCGTCGAGCTGGGGCCGAGAATAAAGGGGGTCCCCAAAACCCTTTTTCTCCATGTTAATTTCCATAGGAACTTCAGACAAAGCTACAGCCCGCATTGCTGAACGGAATTACAGCAAATTAGGCAAAAAGGTAGCTCTTGGTTCAAAAAGCGACCTTTTTTTAAATGGTGTAAATCCCTTCAGTAGTTCCTGAGAAATTCAAAAAATAAAAAATATTGCTATCTGGTGGCCGTGGAGGATTTGCGAAACGTCCCGACCACAAGCTTCATTGTGATTGGCTGTCAACACTCTAAACCACGAAGTGTTGGCAACCATCTTGTAAACAGTAAAAAAGATAATAAGCAAGAAAAGGGGGCAGGGTAGAAACACCCTCACCCACAAGGCCTGCTCAGGGGGTCCTAAAAAACCATTTAAAAAAAACAGCCACCTCCCCGGGTCTTTACGAAAATATGGGTGGGGGGCCTCGTGGGCCCCCCCAAACCCCAAGGACCACCACCTCCCTGGGACTTTTAGAAATAATTAGTGTGAGGGGGCTCGAGCCCCCCGCACTGCCCCTCGGACCCCTTCCTCCTAGGGCACTCTGTATGGAAATACGGAGGTCCGTTGCAGACCCCCGGCCCTGGGGACCACCACCTACCCGCGGCAATGTGCACGTTGGGAGGGGGGCCCCTCCTGGAGCCTTCCATGGCCCTTGGGATCGCCACCCCCCAGGGCTGGCTCCAGCAATGTCCCTGGGCGTCCCTGAAACCTGTGTTTTTTCAGTGAATATCAAAGGTTTTTTAAATGCTAATTTTTAACTATAACGTCCCTGATACCTGTGTTTTTGTCAGTAAATATATATATATATATATATATATATATATATATATATATATATTACCTACTGGCAGTCGCCAGTAGGTAGTTATAGTTAGCACCTAGTTTCCATAGGAAATCTGCAACATTCTATTTGGAATAACTTTGGCGCCGGTGGACGAATCGTCGCGAATTTCACAAAAAAAATGACATGCGCCGCTCCGCTCCTTCCCTGAAAGTTTGGGGGTGATTTGTAAAGCGGGGGCTGAGAAAAAAGGGGGTCCCAAAACGTGTTTTCCCCATGCAATTTTCCATAGGACCTTTAGCCAGAGCTACAGCCCGAACGGCTGAACGGAATTACACCAAATTTGGCAAAAAGGTAGAGTTCTGTTCGCAGATCACGCTTTTTGTTAAATGGTGTAAATCCGTTTAGTAGTTCCTGAGAAAATCAAAAGTAAAATCATAGATATATCTATAGGCGCTTACCGTACGCTTACGGTACGAGTACAGGTCCGCGTACCGTACGCGTACCTTTCCGAACACGAGCTGCATGCTGATTGGCTGTCAACACTCCAAACCAGGAAGTGTTGGCAGCCATCTTGTGCCTCGGTAGACTGAGGCACAAGAAATCAGAAAAACAAATGTGTAGAATGCAAAAGGGGGGCAGGGTAGAAACACCCTGACCCCCTAGGCCTCCTCAGGGGGTCCCACAAGGACCCCAAGGCCCCAAAAAAATGTTTTTTGTTTTTTTTTAATCGCGGGGTACGCATACGTACATGTACGTATGCGTATCCCGCGAAAAAAACTGTCAGATTTTTTTCAAATTACCGCCCGGGGGAACCAAATCCTGGGGGCATAGTGAAAAAGAAGTGTGGGAGGCCCCAATCCCCCCCCCCACACTGTCCCGGAGACCACCACCCCCGGGGCAAAGTAATTATTTTATATATCTCTGCAACGCAGCCCCCTGGCGCATACTGGATGCTCCTGGTGGGCTAGTTGGCCCCCAGGGACCCCCAGTATACAAGGGAAATTAGTTCCCCTCTGAAAAAGCGCCAGCGGGCTGCATTGCAGAGAGGTGTAAAAAGGGACGTGGCCTCATTACACCTCTCTGCAACGCGGCCCCCTGGTGCATACTGGAGGTTCCAGGTGGGCTAGTTGGCCCCCATGGACCCCCAGGTTGCAAGGGGAATTAGTTCCCCCTCTGCAAACGTGCCAGGGGGCTGCGTTGCAGAGAGGTGTAATGAGGCCACAACCCTTTTTACACCTCTCTGCAATGCAGGCCCCTGGCGCATACTGGAGGTTCCTGGTGGGCTAGTTGGCCCCAGGAACCCCCAGTATGCAAGGGGACTTAATTCCTCAACTTAGAACACGCTACAGGGTGCGTTTGCCCAGTCGTGAAGGTAGGGGGCGGGCTTGAGGTGATGTGAGTGCAAACATGCCCTATGGCGCGTTTTAAGTTGGGGAATTAATTCCTCTTCAATACAGAGGTCCCCTAGGGGGTAACTAGTCCAACAGGTGTCTCCAGTAAGCGCCACGGAGCTGTGTTGCAGAGTGTTGTGTAAAGGGGGCGTGCCCTTTGAACACCTCTCTGCAACACAGCTGCCTGGCGCATACTGGAGGTACCTAGTGGGCTAGTTGGCTCACAGGGGACCTCAGGATTAAAGAGGAATTAATTCCCCAATCTAAAAAGTGCCACAGAGCATGTTTGCACATATGTTACCTCAGGCCCGCCCCCTTCCTTCACTATTGAGCAAAATATTCCTGTAAATTCTGCCGAACTATGAATTCCAATTTACTCACATGTTATCACAAGAAACGTCAGTGCTGCATCTTTGAGCACACTACTGATCCTGAAAAGTAATTCTAACCATACTTACAGCAACCTGAATTTCCTTCCATAGGCTAACATTGACTGGTTTCACTTGGAAATGTTTCTAAGTGTGGAGTTTTGTAACTTAAAAAAATTCCTCGAAAATCAGCAGAACTACGAACTCCGATTTACTCACCTGTTATCAGGAGAGACCTCAATGCTGCATCTTTCAGCTCACTACTATTCCTGAAAAGTAAATTTAACTGTACTTACCAGTAACTTGAATTTCCTTCCATAGGATATCATTGCCTGATATATAATATATATAAATTAAAAAAAATATATATATATCTATATATATTACAATTTCAATATTTAAAAAAATATATTTTTCAAATTATATAAAAAAAATGTAATGTCATTTAAAAAATAAAGTATCCAAAAATAAATAATTTAAAATAATGTAGTAAATCAGTATAAAAAATAAAACAATTTATACATTTAAAAATTATCATTTACAAAACCTTTGAAATTCACTGAAAAAACTATAGGTTTCAACCACATTATAGTTAGGAATTAGCATTTAAAAAACTTTAGAAATTCACTGAAAAAACCATAGGTTTCACACACGTTATAGTTAGGAATTAGCATCTAAAAAACCGTAGAAATTCACTAAAAAACCATAGGTTTCACACATGTTACAGTTAGCTGGACATTTCACGAATACAAAACCATTGAAATTCCCCCGTTATAGTTAGTTCAGCTAACTATAAATCCTGCGCCCGCAATGCACTGCTGATGACGTCACATATTACATCCCTCATGACATCTCAAATGACATCACTGATGACATCACTGATGACATCATCCTTGTGAAAGAGTGGCAGACCTCCTCTCACCCTAATATAACCTTTGATACACACATCAAAAATAGAAAAATGGGGATACCAATACTAGTTACAACAACCTATTCAGTAATTCCTAAACAACAACAGAAATTGCAGGTGCTGCCAATCACTTTACTCTCTTATTTTGGATTTGAACAACTGACCCTAAAACAAATGTTGCAAATGACCAAAATGTGTCCTTTTTGATTAAGTTCTTTTATTTAGAGGAGTATTTGTTTTCTATTTTTAAACCTCACCCATTTAGAAATTTCAATGAAAAAAATTTTTTTTCTTTCTTTTTTTTCTTTTTTTTTAAAAGACCTTATGTACAACAACAAAAGATTCACTATTCAAACAAGGAACACAACTTTTTTGTCACCAAAGAAATTTTTAGACTTTTTTGGACAACATGTACTACATACATTCAATCATACCACTCACAAACCACACTATTTACATATATACACACACAACAAAGAACATATAAATCGTATCTACAATGTAATAACTTTGATTTACAAAGAAGCCTAGAAAGCAATCATATTTTTCAAAAACATTTCAAAAATAAATATCACAGGTTTTTTGGTTTTTTAAGGCTTGAAAAGTCTACGCGTTTCGAACTCATATAGATGAATGAGTTCTCGTCAGGACCAAGGTCTGTGAAGAGAGAAGGGGAAACTTATTGGTATGCTATTTATTATGACCACACTGACTGCCCCTACTGCTAGCTTCCGTCTCTTACCTCTCAGTCACTGGAGGACCAGAAGTACAAATAAAGTTGCCTTGACACCAAACCGTCTGAAAAAATGGTGATAAATCTCATCAAAATCTATCAGTATAAGGCCATGAGCAAGGGCGGATGCCCGAAACGCGTCAGATTGCTTGGTTCAGATTCTGAATAAAATCTGTGCTTGAAGTAAACTACTGGATCTGCGTGATTTCCTGGGTCGCTGCGGTCGGAGCCTGGGAGGTTACACTTGCTTGATATATATATATATATATATATATATATATATATATATATATATATATATACATATATATATTACCTACTGGCGTTCGCCAGTAGGTATATATAGTTAGGATTATTTGTCTATGGGACTTTTGAAAATTCTATGTCTAATAACTTTGGCGTTTGTGGACGGAATCGGCAGAAATTTTCAGGAAAATGGCACATTTTGTTTCTGAGCAGCCCCTGAAAATTTGGTGGGGTTTCGTCAAGGGGGGGCTGAGAAAAAAGGGGGGTCCCAAAACGCGTTTTTTACATTGAGTTTTCCATAGGGCGGTTGGACTCACTTTTAGCTCGAACGGCTGAATGGATTTGCACGAAACTTGGCAAAATTGTAGGGACTGTTAGCCCGATGTGCCTTTGCTAGGTCTCAATATATGTGCTTCAGTGGATTTTGAGAAATTAACGTTTAAATCAAGATATATATCTGTAACAGCGCTCCGGGCAGCGATCCGGTCCGCTTACTTTTCGCGTTTCGGAACTTTGCGTGCAGAAAGCTGATTGGCTCTCTGGTGTCTGTCAACATTCTAAACAGTCCGGAGCGGCCGCCATCTTGTCTCTCGGTAGGATCGAGAGAGAAGAAGAGGTGAAAAACGAAGGGGGAATTTAATGAAAGGGGGCAAGGTATCCCCCTCTTGACCTCCTAGGAGTGTTGTTGGGGTTATTAAAGGGTCCCGTGGGGAAAAGAAAAAAAAAATGATTTTTCACGGTAGAAGCGCTTCACGGGCCGCGAACTGGGCCGCAAACTGGTAGCGAAACGGGAATTCGCCATTTTGTGCTTCGTTAATTAAATTACTAGGTATAAGGGGGTGCGGGAGACGTATCCTAATCCCCTATGTTTCCTGAGGGTGGCTGAGGAGGCTGATATATGTTGATACATCTCTTCCAGCGGCTGTGCGTGAGCTTTTTTTTTTTTTGCTGCGTGACAGTCCGGAGCGGCCGCCATCTTGTCTATCGGTAGGATCGAGAGAGAAGAAGAGGTGAAAAACGAAGGGGGAATTTAATGAAAGGGGGCAAGGTATCCCCCTCTTGACCCCCTAGGAATGTTGTTGGGGTTATTAAAGGGTCCCGTGGGGAAAAGAAAAAAAAATGATTTTTCACGGTAGAAGCGCTTCACGGGCCGCGAACTGTGCCGCAAACTGGTAGCGAAACGGGAATTCGCCATTTTGTGCTTCGTTAATTAAATTACTAGGTATAAGGGGGTGCGGGAGACGTATCCTAATCCCCTATGTTTCCTGAGGGTGGCTGAGGAGGCTGATATATGTTGATACATCTCTTCCAGCGGCTGCGCCATCTTGCCTTTTTTCCAATGCCACAATTTTGTCGTGCACGGCAGCCATTTTAGATGCCAGGCTGGTCCCAGGCTATCACCTACCCCTGCGGATGTAGTTTATGGCCCCAGCTGTAGAGAATTCAGACATGCCAACCCTCCCGATTCAGGCGTGTGACTACTGATTTCAGTGCTAGTCTCCCGCCTCCCGATTTCTGCAAGCAAAAACCCGGGGGCATATTACGAACAACTAGCGATAATTTTTGTCTCTAACTTGTTTAGAGACAAAAATTATTGCCGCACATTGGCGATTTTTATCGCAGATAAACCTTGCTATTATCGCAGAAAAGTCAGCGATATACATGTATTATCGAGCAAATGCTCTTAGCCATGTTATCCACCTCTCATTGGATAACATGGCTAAGAACTGCTCAGGGCAGGTGTTAGATTTTGGAGATATTCGCGCTTAGCGCGAATATCTCCAAAAGTTTGTAATAGAAGATAGCGATGTTAGGGACTGTTTCCAGTCGCTAACATCTTGGCACGCCACTTTGCATGTCATTAGTGATAAGTATCACTGACATGCAAAGCGGGGCCCAAGATGGTCGCTATCTCCTTTTAGCTGTCACTAACTGGTGTTAGCGACAGCGTGGTAATAGGGAGTTAATTTTATCTCCGCTTTCATGGCTTTTAAAGCCAAAAAAGCGGAGATAAACCCCCTTGATAATATGCCCCACGATTCCTTGGGGGTTTCAGCTGACAGGGCTTGGTATTGTGTTACATGGCAATTTTTCCAGGAAACGTCAGAGGGTCGATGCAGGGGTTCTAGAAGAGGTGATAAACCATTTAAGCCTCATGAACAAGCGCATGGTCTTTTAAAGATTTGTGAAGTACTCGGGGCGGCGGTGTGTGTGTGCCCTCTTTCAGGAGCGGGCGGGGGGGCACTGCCAGCAACTTGCCAGGTCAGGTAGTGTTCAACACGTGCATCACCCTTTCTCTGCCTGCTATTGCGCTCCATGCTTCGGAAAGGTAAGAAAAAGAACGTGCATTTGAGTTTGAAATGTCCGATGCTGCAGCAGCACACTTCCAAAGCCCACACATGACAATAACCCGATTCAAGGCCCTATTCACCCGTTTTTAAAAAAATAGATAACACTCCAACAAAGTAAGATTATAAAACTTTATTAACTTTTAACTATAATGAACGGAACAAAAACTAAAAACATTTAAACATTTTTCAACTCAAAAAGCAACAATGGTTAGAAGCTGTCTTTTGTGCGAATAGTCCCAAGGCAGCACAACGTGCAGAGTTCTGGACGGCACCCAGGTGATGTCGCCTGGGTGCCGCACTGGTTTTGGGATCCTACAATGCAGCACAGAAAAACAGCGTGGGGCATCCCGGGTGGTGCGGGGGGAGGCCTCGTCAGTAGCGGTCTGTTGTGCGAATAGTCCCAAGGCAGCAGAACGCGTTGAGATGTTGATGGGACTGTGTCCAGTGTCACATGGCTGACACAACATGTACGACAGGCACCCAGGTGATGTCCAGTAAACTGCCGCACTGGTTTTGGTATCCTACAATGCTGCTCCGAAAATTGGCGTGCGGCGGCCCGGGGGTGGGGGAGGCGGCGTGAACGGGCCTCCCCAGGTGGCGGCCATCTAGCTGAGTTGCGCCCTTTCTTGCGGCTACAGCGTCTCGCTCACCATGTTGTTGAGTTGCTCCCACTCTTGCAGTGCAGCGATAGGCGGCTGCCACATGGCTCTTAAAATGGCGGACGGCTCCTCGATTTTGGGCCTGGTCCACTGAAATGGCCCTGGGACACCTTGGAACTCGGACGCTTGCCTGCTAGGGCTTGGGCTCCATTCTCGAAAAGCGTCCCCTCAGCCGTGAAGATTCTACAAAAGTCTTGGGGGCCCCCGACTCCCGCAGGCTTCCGGTGGGGAGCGGCTGCCATGATTGCTCGCGGAATGACCACGACGGAGCCACGAGATGGTGGTGCTCTCATGCTGACGCCAGCTTCAGTCTGAATGATCCAGAAACAAGGTGGGGCTTTCATCGTTTGGGAAAAAAAATGTTCTAAACCAATGAAAAGTGTTATTTTTAGGTCATATGACCAAGACTTCCATCTTTAGGAAACCAAAAGTAAAATGAACCAATGAAAAGTTTTATAAACAAGTCACATGACCTGTTATGCGGCACAGGGCTACAAAAAGCGTAGAAAATCCGTTGGCACGTGAGGCGGCGTCAGTAGCGGACCGATGTGCGAATAGGCCGAAGGCAGCACAACGCGCCGAGATCCGGATGGCACCGAGGTGGTGTCCAGCAAATTGCCGCACTGGTGTGGCCATCCTACAATGCTGCGCCGAAAGACGGCGTGTCCAGCTGAGTTGCGGTCACTGTTGCGGTACAGTGACTCGAACGCGCCGAGATCCGGATGGCACCGAGGTGGTGTCCAGCAAATTGCCGCACTGGTGTGGCCATCCTACAATGCTGCGCCGAAAGACGGCGTGTCCAGCTGAGTTGCGGTCACTGTTGCGGTACAGTGACTCGAACGCGCCGAGATCCGGATGGCACCGAGGTGGTGTCCAGCAAATTGCCGCACTGGTGTGGCCATCCTACAATGCTGCGCCGAAAGACGGCGTGTCCAGCTGAGTTGCGGTCACTCTTGCGGTACAGTGAGTCGAACGCGCCGAGATCTGGATGGCCCCGATGTTGTGTCCAGCAAGTTGCCGCACTGGTGTGGCCATCCTACAATGCTGCGCCGAAAGTCGGCGTGGGGTGCCCCGTTGGCTTATGAGGTGATGTCAGTAGTGGACCGATGTGTGAATAGGTCGGAACCAGCACAAGGCGCCAAGATCCAAATCGCAAGTCCTGGATGTTGAGTGCCTCAGTTGAGAGTTCTGAGCAGTGCTTGTAAGACTGTCTGAAGCTTATTTGCACCTGCTGCAGCTTCACTAGGTCCGGCGGAACTTTTTGCCTTTTCCTTTCTGCTTCTTTTCCTACAATGCGTTTCATCTGAAGACACGGCCAGGTCCCTGAATGTGTGCAGGGGGACGCTATTGATTGAATGAAAATGGCGGCTTGACACAAAGCTGACTCAAGCGTTACTGTTGATGCTATACAGACAAAAATTGGTTTTCAGTTTGTACATTCTTCAGGTTTTTTTTTTCCATCCAAGTCTGATTGAGAGTTTGTAGAAAAATGGCTTCAGATTTTCCACATACTACTCTTCAACATTCTTCCTAAATGTAACAATGTGAAACTCACTAGGAGAACGGCTGTTTCTGTTTCCTTTCAAAATGCTGCCAAGAATATTTTCTGAATGGAAGACACCATCTTGTAGCATAAAGGGCCGAAAGGGGTTCTGGTCTGGCCGATGGTTGGTGGAGACATTTTGACTATATCTTGGACCTGCCCGGCCTCGCCCAAAATGGCGCCGGTATAAATGGGACTCGTAACTCCTTGCCCGCAAATGTATATCTAGAAAATGTTATTGTAAGTGGCCCTGTCGTATTTTAATTACAAAATGTACGTCCACCGATTCCGCAACTGTTAGACACCTTTGTTCTTGCAACCTAATGGCCCGCTCGTTACGTTCTTCTACAGTGTAAATGTCTCCTCATCATATACGATTTCAGTTTGCTCCGTGGCCGGCCCACGTGGTTATAGGCCCGTATTTGTATACTGACATTTTCACAATAAAGGTTTTTAAAACAAAACACGGTAGTAGTATTTACATTGGTAAAGTTTTTACTTTTAGTCACTGTTTTCGAATCAGTAAAGGCAAGTGAAATAAAGCAGTCCAATTACATGACGGATAAAAGGTATAATATGTAGGAACGCAGTAAAGATAAATGCTTAAGGGCAGTTGTGTTTTTCATGTCTGCAATATAAAGTGATCGATAAGAATCTGATAATCAGGCGTATCGGCGACTAAGACAGCAGGCCGAATCTCTTTTACTCAACGGCTCCGTCATGGAAGGAAGAAACGCCATTTTTCTCGAAAAAGGAATATATTTTACTTGCAAGACAGTTGTAAATTTTCCGGGAAAGTACATTAGCCTGGAATATTATAACATATGTTTGAAAAAAATATATCTTTCGAAAACAATAAAAAGCGTAATTTTTAGGTCATATGACCAAGCTTTTCATCATTAAATTAACAAAAGTAAAATGAACCAATGAAAAGTTTTATTAACAAGTCACATGACCTGTTATGCTTACGTTACGCGCTGCGCGCCGCGCCTCGGATCACTTCCGGGTGCGCTAACGCGGCGTGTCATATAACGCATTACGCGACAACGTAGGTCAAGAATATAGTCAAAATGTCTCCACCAACCAGCGTTCGGAACACAACCCCTTTCAGCAGTCCAAAAAGTTCTGTTAAATGACAACAGAGGGGACAGGCAACAAGAACCATCAGTCAAAGAGGGAAGGGCAAGTTCTTCTCTTCCGGGTCATGTTGGGGCGCTACCGGAACTGATCGAATTGGTAGTCTACAGTGTTTCTGGATGTTTCAGACTAAAGCTGGCGTCAGCATGAGACCACTACCATCTCGTAGCTCCGTCGTGGCCATTCCACGAGCAGACATGGCAGCCGCTCCCCACCAGAAGCCTGCGGGAGTCGGGGGCCCCCAAGACTTTTGTAGAATCTTCACGGCTGAGGGGACGCTTTTCTAGAATGGGACCCAAGCTCTATCAGGGAAGCGTCCGAGTTCAAAGGTGTCCCAGGGCCATTTTAGTGGACCAGGCCCAAAACCGAAGAGCCGGCCGCCATTTTGAGAGTCCTGTGGCAGCCGCCTATCGCTGCACCGCAAGAGCGGGAGCAACTCAACTACATGATGAGCGAGACGCTGTAGTCGCAAGAGCGGGCGGTAAACAGCTGAATGGCGGAAGAGGCACAGTGTAGCAAAAGCGGGCGGAATGGCAACTGAAACGGTAAAGGGGCGCCCCACTACAGCGTGTCTTCAGGTCAAACGGATTGTGGGACAAGGTTCAGAATTGAAGAGTCATCAAAAGGCAAAAAGTTCTGCCGGACCCCGGGAGCCGGCCGCCTATGTCGGAGGCGATCTCAGGCTACACCAGTGCTATAAGACTTGGGGAGGGTGTCGGAGCCAAGCGTCTTCTCCGAGTCCATGGCCATCACACCGCCCCTCGGGGGCCTCCGTCAAGCTGTTTAGGAAGGTAACATATCACATTGTTTTCTAATGCAGTCAGGTCCACAAACGACACTCACTTACTTTGAGAATAGTGAAGCTGCAGTAGGTGGAAATAAGATTCAGACAGTGTTACAAGCGCTGCTCAGAACTCTTAACTATGGCACCCAACATCCAGAACTTATGCCATTTGAGAATGGCAGTGACATCGAAGCAACTCAGGGACCAAAACCATTAACGTACTTTCACGTATGAAAATCTTACTTGGGGAGGGGGCAGGAGCGAAGCGCCCCCTCCCAGTCAGCGCCACCACACCGTATGTTGAAAATTTGAAGCCATCGTTCTACAAAGTCAACCAAACTTGGATTGAAAAATCTAGAAAAATGTACAAACTGAAAACCAGTTTTGGTCTGCATAGCATCAGTAGCAACGCTTGAGTCAGCTTTGTGTCAAGCCGCCATTTTGATTCAACAAAGCACAGGCATTGAAAAAGGCTCAAACTCAGAACTCTGAACTATGGCACCCAACATCCAGGAGCTTGCCATCCGGATCTTGGAGCCTTGTGCTGCTTTCGACCTATTCACACATCGGTCCACTACTGACATCATCTTATAAACCAACGTTATGTAAATAGTTTTTTAATAAAATGTTTTACCCTGTTTCTTTGCTGGTGTGTTGTCTATATTTTTAATATTTGCATAGGGTTTGTCGTTATTTTGTGCGGGATGGGTGATGGAGCCGAGCTGTCTTGCAGCCCTCATGGTGTGGAGCTCAGTTCATCTCACTATTTTCGTATTTCTCATGAAGGGTTGTTCCTAATATTTCTATTTTAGCGAGGTCAAAAAGAGATCCAATTAGTGGCCTACTGATTTTGCTCGATTACTTTTATTTTTTTACACGATTTTTCACTATCTGCAAAGACTAAACAGAGTATTGCGACTTTGTGCTTGTTTGTAAATAGAGAATGATCCAAAGAGAACCAATTCTAAAACAGTAAATGCTTGGATAACAATCAATCAAATGGAGAGACAAGCAGGCACGACGGATTACAACGGGGGCAAAGGCCTGCGTTAACTACCGTTCACTATCTGCAAAGAGAGAGTACTACTAAGAGAAAAGAGGGGAGGGGGGGGGCAGCGTTCAAAGCACATCAGCGTGCATAAATACGAAAATGTTTTTATCTATCACGTACTTGACATTTTAAAGCTTTTCATATTTGCTATTAAAAAACCAATGAAATTCACAGAAAAAACCATAGGTTATAGTGGATATATAGTTAGGAATTTGCATTTACAAAACCTTGAAAATTCAATGAAAAAACCATTGGTTTTAGGCCATATATAGTTAGGGATTTGCATTTACAAAACCTTATTTTACTCGCATAAAACCATTGAAATTCCATATATAGTTATAAGCGCTAACTATATATCGCGCACCCGCAATCCACTGCTGATGATGTCACATATTACATCATTCATGACATGGTTAGTGACATCACTGATGACATCACTGATGACATCTCAAATGACATCACTGATGACATCACTGAAAACATCTCATTTGACATGACTGATAACATCACTGATGATATCATTCATGTGATAATACCATGAACCTCTTCAGACTCTAATATAACCTTAGATACAATCAGTGTAAACAGACAGTCACAGACTGTCACTCATCCATGGAGTTACTCACACACCTAGTCAGTTATGCCAAAAATCAATCACACCTCCATTTTCTCAACTATACAGTTATACACACCTTACTTATTCAAACATATACTAACACATATTTACTTTACTCTCTTATACAATCTCTGATACATGTTCACAATGATCCATACAGCCACTCACACATTCACTGGCTCTTATGCACAGTTATTTATAGATGTCAACTCTCACATGTACTGTGTTTTACATATGTACTTAATTTGACATGTAGCACTGAGATATCCATTCACTCACTAATACACTCATGCACAGTCAACCGCCCATACAGCTGTTTGCACATGCACTTTTGAATCTATACATATAGTGAATCAACTACTCACACATCTATGTACAGAGTCACACACCTCCCAGCCACCCATACACACACACTCAGTTTCCCATACAAATACTTGGACAACCAATCAATAACCCATACAGTTACTCATATAGCTACTGATCAACATATGCAGCAGTTTGTAGAACAACAGATATAATGATGCACAAATTAAAACAGTTTAGTCACTAACCCATGCACTCAGTGAGACACATTTAATCACTCACTCAATCAGTCAGTCATGCACCTAGTAAATCCTTCATCCAGACACTTATATATCCACTCATTCTTCAATATGTAAAACATATTTTAACTTTACAGAAACATACAGTCACTGGATGTTGTAATCAGTGATGTCATCAGTGATGTCATTTGAGATGTCATCAGTGATGTCATCAGTGATGTCACTAACCATGTCATGAATGATGTAATATGTGACATCATCAGCAGTGGATTGCGGGTGCGCGATATATAGTTAGCGCTTATAACTATATATGGAATTTCAATGGTTTTATGCGAGTAAAATAAGGTTTTGTAAATGCAAATCCCTAACTATATATGGCCTAAAACCAATGGTTTTTTCATTGAATTTTCAAGGTTTTGTAAATGCAAATTCCTAACTATATATCCACTATAACCTATGGTTTTTTCTGTGAATATATATATATATATATATATATATATATATATATATATATATATATATATATATATATATATATCCAAACCACTGCTCCTCTCCATAAAAGACAAGCAGGACACAGCTCCGGATACCAACAGGGGATTTATTGAGCACAGCACAAACCAGTCCTCGCAGTCCGTGAAACGCTTTGTGGCAGACGCGTTTCTAGCCGGATTCGGCCGTCATCAGTGCCGGTCTCACAGGCTGGTGGTAACATCCTTGGGCTCAGAGACCCCTCCCTTAAGGCAGTCTCTCGGCTCCTCCTCCTTTGCGCCGGTGTGGTTGTGGCTCAGGGGAAAGTGCATGCTGGGTGCTGTGGTCCAACTTAGTTCAGCGTGCAGTATAGCAGAACCAAAGCAACAAGTGATGCCCCAAAATTCATGGCGCTGGGCACAGCACTTCGCACACAATGTCCTGATTGAATTGTCCCGCTCTACCTCTGTTGGTATCCTTATCAGGCAGCATAGGTACTGCCTACTCTCTCCCCTCACTAAAATAACCGCCAGATGGCAATGACTTGTTGTTTGGGATGGCGCCGCGTTTTAGCACTGCTCGTACTCACACCACAGGATTTGCTGAGTAAACGCGGAGCACCTGAACGAGAGGGTGTGTCCTTTCAGCCGGCATCAGCAAACCGGCGTTATAGATCCAAACCACTGCTCCTCTCCATAAAAGACAAGCAGGACACAGCTCCGGATACCAACAGGGGATTTATTGAGCACAGCACAAACCAGTCCTCGCAGTCCATGAAACGCTTTGTGGCAGACGCGTTTCTAGCCGGATTCGGCCGTCATCAGTGCCGGTCTCACAGGCTGGTGGTAACATCCTTGGGCTCAGAGACCCCTCCCTTAAGGCTGTCTCTCGGCTCCTCCTCCTTTGCGCCGGTGTGGTTGTGGCTCAGGGCAAAGTGCATGCTGGGTGCTGTGGTCCAACTTAGTTCAGCGTGCAGTATAGCAGAACCAAAGCAACAAGTGATGCCCCAAACTTCATGGCGCTGGCCACAGCACTTCGCACACAATGTCCTGATTGAATTGTCCCGCTCTACCTCTGTTGGTATCCTTATCAGGCAGCATAGGTACTGCCTACTCTCTCCCCTCACTAAAATAACCGCCAGATGGCAATGACTTGTTGTTTGGGGGGGCGCCGCGTTTTAGCACTGCTCGTACTCACACCACAGGATTTGCTGAGTAAACGCGGAGCACCTGAACGAGAGGGTGTGTCCTTTCAGCCGGTATCAGCAAACCGGCGTTATAGATCCAAACCACTGCTCCTCTCCATAAAAGACAAGCAGGACACAGCTCCGGATACCAACAGGGGATTTATTGAGCACAGCACAAACCAGTCCTCGCAGTCCGTGAAACGCTTTGTGGCAGACGCGTTTCTAGCCGGATTCGGCCGTCATCAGTGCCGGTCTCACAGGCTGGTGGTAACATCCTTGGGCTCAGAGACCCCTCCCTTAAGGCAGTCTCTCGGCTCCTCCTCCTTTGCGCCGGTGTGGTTGTGGCTCAGGGCAAAGTGCATGCTGGGTGCTGTGGTCCAACTTAGTTCAGCGTGCAGTATAGCAGAACCAAAGCAACAAGTGATGCCCCAAAATTCATGGCGCTGGGCACAGCACTTCGCACACAATGTCCTGATTGAATTGTCCCGCTCTACCTCTGTTGGTATCCTTATCAGGCAGCATAGGTACTGCCTACTCTCTCCCTTCACTAAAATAACCGCCAGATGGCAATGACTTGTTGTTTGGGGGGGCGCCGCGTTTTAGCACTGCTCGTACTCACACCACAGGATTTGCTGAGTAAACGCGGAGCACCTGAACGAGAGGGTGTGTCCTTTCAGTCGGCATCAGCAAACCGGCGTTATAGATCCAAACCACTGCTCCTCTCCATAAAAGACAAGCAGGACACAGCTCCCGATACCAACAGGGGATTTATTGAGCACAGCACAAACCAGTCCTCGCAGTCCGTGAAACGCTTTGTGGCAGACGCGTTTCTAGCCGGATTCGGCCGTCATCAGTGCCGGTCTCACAGGCTGGTGGTAACATCCTTGGGCTCAGAGACCCCTCCCTTAAGGCAGTCTCTCGGCTCCTCCTCCTTTGCGCCGGTGCGGTTGTGGCTCAGGGCAAAGTGCATGCTGGATGCTGTGGTCCAACTTAGTTCAGCGTGCAGTATAGCAGAACCAAAGCAACAAGTGATGCCCCAAAATTCATGGAGCTGGGCACAGCACTTCGCACACAATGTCCTGATTGAATTGTCCCGCTCTACCTCTGTTGGTATCCTTATTAGGCAGCATAGGTACTGCCTACTCTCTCCCCTCACTAAAATAACCGCCAGATGGCAATGACTTGTTGTTTGGGGGGGCGCCGCGTTTTAGCACTGCTCGTACTCACACCACAGGATTTGCTGAGTAAACGCGGAGCACCTGAACGAGAGGGTGTGTCCTTTCAGCCGGTATCACCAAACCGGCGTTATAGATCCAAACCACTGCTCCTCTCCATAAAAGACAAGCAGGACACAGCTCCGGATACCAACAGGGGATTTATTGAGCACAGCACAAACCAGTCCTCGCAGTCCGTGAAACGCTTTGTGGCAGACGCGTTTCTAGCCGGATTCGGCCGTCATCAGTGCCGGTCTCACAGGCTGGTGGTAACATCCTTGGGCTCAGAGACCCCTCCCTTAAGGCAGTCTCTCGGCTCCTCCTCCTTTGCGCCGGTGTGGTTGTGGCTCAGGGCAAAGTGCATGCTGGATGCTGTGGTCGAACTTAGTTCAGCGTGCAGTATAGCAGAACCAAAGCAACAAGTGATGCCCCAAAATTCATGGCGCTGGGCACAGCACTTCGCACACAATGTCCTGATTGAATTGTCCCGCTCTACCTCTGTTGGTATCCTTATTAGTCAGCATAGGTACTGCCTACTCTCTCCCCTCACTAAAATAACCGCCAGATGGCAATGACTTGTTGTTTGGGGGGGCGCCGCATTTTAGCACTGCTCGTACTCACACCACAGGATTTGCTGAGTAAACGCGGAGCACCTGAACGAGAGGGTGTGTCCTTTCAGCCGGTATCACCAAACCGGCGTTATAGATCCAAACCACTGCTCCTCTCCATAAAAGACAAGCAGGACACAGCTCCGGATACCAACAGGGGATTTATTGAGCACAGCACAAACCAGTCCTCGCAGTCCGTGAAACGCTTTGTGGCAGACGCGTTTCTAGCCGGATTCGGCCGTCATCAGTGCCGGTCTCACAGGCTGGTGGTAACATCCTTGGGCTCAGAGACCCCTCCCTTAAGGCAGTCTCTCGGCTCCTCCTCCTTTGCACCGGTGTGGTTGTGGCTCAGGGCAAAGTGCATGCTGGGTGCTGTGGTCCAACTTAGTTCAGCGTGCAGTATAGCAGAACCAAAGCAACAAGTGATGCCCCAAAATTCATGGCGCTGGGCACAGCACTTCGCACACAATGTCCTGATTGAATTGTCCCGCTCTACCTCTGTTGGTATCCTTATCAGGCAGCATAGGTACTGCCTACTCTCTCCCCCTCACTAAAATAACCGCCAGATGGCAATGACTTGTTGTTTTGGGGGGGCGCCGCGTTTTAGCACTGCTCGTACTCACACCACAGGATTTGCTGAGTAAACGCGGAGCACCTGAACGAGAGGGTGTGTCCTTTCAGCCGGCATCAGCAAACCGGCGTTATGGATCCAAACCACTGCTCCTCTCCATAAAAGACAAGCAGGACACAGCTCCGGATACCAACAGGGGATTTATTGAGCACAGCACAAACCAGTCCTCGCAGTCCGTGAAACGCTTTGTGGCAGACGCGTTTCTAGCCGGATTCGGCCGTCATCAGTGCCGGTCTCACAGGCTGGTGGTAACATCCTTGGGCTCAGAGACCCCTCCCTTAAGGCTGTCTCTCGGCTCCTCCTCATTTGTGCCGGTGTGGTTGTGGCTCAGGGCAAAGTGCATGCTGGGTGCTGTGGTCCAACTTAGTTCAGCGTGCAGTATAGCAGAGCCAAAGCAACAAGTGATGCCCCAAACTTCATGGCGCTGGGCACAGCACTTCGCACACAATGTCCTGATTGAATTGTCCCGCTCTAACTCTGTTAGTATCCTTATCAGGCAGCATAGGTACTGCCTACTCTCTCCCTTCACTAAAATAACCGCCAGATGGCAATGACTTGTTGTTTGGGGGGGCGCCGCGTTTTAGCACTGCTCGTACTCACACCACAGGATTTGCTGAGTAAACGCGGAGCACCTGAACGAGAGGGTGTGTCCTTTCAGCCGGTATCAGCAAACCGGCGTTATAGATCCAAACCACTGCTCCTCTCCATAAAAGACAAGCAGGACACAGCTCCGGATACCAGCAGGGGATTTATTGAGCACAGCACAAACCAGTCCTCGCAGTCCGTGAAACGCTTTGTGGCAGACGCGTTTCTAGCCGGATTCGGCCGTCATCAGTGCCGGTCTCACAGGCTGGTGGTAACATCCTTGGGCTCAGAGACCCCTCCCTTAAGGCAATCTCTCGGCACCTCCTCCTTTGCGCCGGTGTGGTTGTGGCTCAGGGCAAAGTGCATGCTGGGTGCTGTGGTCCAACTTAGTTCAGCGTGCAGTATAGCAGAACCAAAGCAACAAGTGATGCCCCAAAATTCATGGCGCTGGGCACAGCACTTCGCACACAATGTCCTGATTGAATTGTCCCGCTCTACCTCTGTTGGTATCCTTATCAGGCAGCATAGGTACTGCCTACTCTCTCCCCTCACTAAAATAACCGCCAGATGGCAATGACTTGTTGTTTGGGGGGGCGCCGCGTTTTAGCACTGCTCGTACTCACTTTTTTTTTTTTTGAAATATATTTTTATTGCAGGAATCAGTAAATCGTTACATAATCGACCAGCATTATAGCACAAGCAAAATCAACGAGACACAACCCTCCGTCCCCCCGCCGTAAGTTTCTTACACGGCCATTCAGCCCACAACCCTGGGGTCGGGCGGCGAAATTCAATGGGGGCTCAGAAGGATGTCGAAGCTGGTCCGGATGATCCACTGTCCGTCATCTGCTTTTCCAAACAAGCCTATAAACCCAAAAAGAAAAACCCCACCCTCTAAACACTACGAACCAAAGAAAACCCTACCCAACCCCGCCATCAGCGCACGGTACCAACCGCAACAGGATCTGCCAAGGGACCCATGGGGAAAGCAACAGTTCTAAAAAGTGCAATCGTTTATCGGGACATGGGGCGAGCTGCTTCCTCATCCTCAGAGTCGCTGGGGGCGCAATAATCCCTGAGGGCCTGCACTAACGTCTCCCACTCCAGCGCTGCCTCCTGCGCCTTCTCATTATGCTGCCTCCAAGCTAGCTGGTATCTCAGCGTGCTCTCCCCCGCCGCCCACTTCAAAAGTTCGCTGTGCCACCGGCTTCCTGTCGGACCAACTCGTGCCTTCCAGTTCCTGGTCACCTCTTGTTTAGCCAGGAGTAGCCCTAAATCAATGAACTTGCTGGATATTTTTTTCTTGGGGGTATGAGGGAACCAGTGTAGGGGTCCCACCGCCGCGTCAAACGATAAGGATCTCCCGTCACCTCCTCCAGGGTCTTCCCCACTTCCACCCAATAGGATGACAATCCCGGGCAGGCCCACAGCATGTGGAGAAGGTCCGCCTCCTGGGCCGGGCACCTGGGGCAGTCCGCCGAGTTCGTAGCGAAATATCGTCTGATTTTCACCGGGGTCAGATATGCTCTGTGGAGCACGTAATAGTGGACCAGTTGAAAGCAGGCGTGGCGTGTGCCCTTCCAGGTTCGCCGCACCAGCTGGGACCAGGTCGTCTCCGGGATCTCCTTGCCAATGTCCTCCTCCCAACGGTTTCTCAGAATTGTGAGGGGAGCCAGCCCCTCATTGATCAGTCTGCCGTAAAGGCTAGTGACCGCCTTCACCATGCCCGCAGACATCATCACGTATTGGCACACCGGCGATAAAGTGGGTTCCTCCTGCCCGCGTTTCCAGTGCGCCTGGATCGCTCGGACAAGGGCCGAGTGCAGCAGAAAGTCGCCGCGGGGGATCTCGAAGCGATCAATGAGCTCCTGAAAGGGCAAGAGCGTCCCGTCCTCGTACAGGTCCCCTACAAGCTGTAAGCCGGCGTCCTCCCAGGTCGCCAACCGTGACCAATCGCCACCATGGGGCAAAGCCGTCAGCATCCCCAGAGGTATTTCGGGCGCATACGGTGTTCTCAGGTGGCCCCGGGCGTGAGCTCGGTTCCAACACAGGCGAATGGTCCGCTCCTCCATCGACAAGTCCTGCAAGGCCAAACGTTGTCGCAGCGCTATGAAGGAGAGAACATGCCTGGCCATACCCGTTCCCCTTCTGTCTTCCGGGCCCCGGAATTCCCGGGCGATCTCCTGGGTGAAGGTCTGGAGCTGCGCCGCTAAATAATACTTTTCAAAGTCCGGCACCGCAAGCCCGCCTTCATCCTTCGGCCTCATCAGGGTCTGGAGGGCCACCCGCCGGCGGCCCGAGCCCCAGAGGAATCCGACTATCATAGATCGTAATAGTCGAAACGTAGCCGGTGGGACCCAGATCGGTAGTGTCCGGAAATAATATAACAACCGGGGAAGCGCCACCATTTTAAGCAAAGCGATCCGCCCTGCCACCGAGAGCGGTAGCGTGGCCCAGAAGTCCATACAGCCTCGAAGTGCTCGAGTGCCGCGGGCAATGTTGCCATCCAGGAGGTCAGATGGCTCATGATAGACGTACACCCCCAGGTACTTAAAGCAGTCGGGTTCCCATCTAATCTCCCTACTTAAAGTAGGGGTAGGGGTGCCCCTGCGAACCGGGAAAAGACAGGTCTTAGTCCAATTCACCCGGAGGCCCGAGACCTCCCAAAACTCCGTGAGCGCCGCCGCAGCTCCCTGCAGGGCGGCGAGCGGGTCCTCTAGGAAGAGCAGCAGGTCGTCTGCATACAGCGAAATGTAGTGCGGGCCCGAAGGAGTCCATAGGCCCGTATAATGGGCTCCCGACCGGAGATGCAGCGCAAGGGGCTCCACCACCAGCGCAAAGAGAAGTGGGGATAACGAACATCCCTGCCTCGTGCCCCGTTCCACCGGATATTGTGAGGAAATCAGCGGTCCCGCCCGTACTCTGGCCGATGCAGAGGCATACAGGACCGTGGTCCATCTGATGAAGCCCTCACCGAGGCCGAACCTCCGTAGCACAGCGCAAAGGTAGTCCCATTCCAGGCTATCAAAAGCCTTCTCTAGGTCTACCGATAAGACAACCGGGCACGGGGCGTCCACAAGCGGCTCCCCTAGCAAGCGGAACAACCTGCGAATGTTCATGGTTGTGTTACGCCTGGGGATAAAGCCTGCTTGGTCCTCATGCACCAGGGAGCTCATGTGTCCCAGCAGCCTCGAGGCCAAGATGCTGCTCAGTATTTTATAGTCAACCGTCAGCATTGATAAGGGACGGTAAGACCCCGGGTCGGATGAGTCCCTTCCGGGCTTGAGGAGTGGAACCACCAACGCCTCGCACATCGAGCCCGGGAGTCGCCCGAGCCTCTTCGCCTCTCTGTATACTATCAATAACCTAGGGGCTAGGAGGTCAGCATAAGCTGCGTAGAACTCCACAGGAAGGCCGTCCAGGCCCGGGGTCTTATTCCTCGCCATCTTTTTAATGGCGCTACGGATCTCTCCCAGTTCTATGTCGGACCCCAGGGCTTTCGCCACGTCCTGCTCCACTGTTCGGAGCTCCAGAGGCCGTAGATAATTATCAAGCAGGTCAGGGTCTCGGGCAGAGCGACTGCGGTACAAACGTTCGTAATATTGCCGATAGCAGCTCAGAATCTCAGGCTGAGTGTACACCTCGGTTCCGTCTGCCTTGCGCATGGATGTCGTCAATGAGGACTGACGCGTAGGGTTGGCTAGCCATGCCAGCAGCGCGCTCGACCTATCCCCCTCCGCGATGGACCGAACCGTATAGGCCTTGTAGTCAAAACAGCGAAGCCGTTCGACCTCCGCCGCCACCGCCTCCTTCGCCTCCACCGTGCGTACCTGTAATTCAGGGCGCCCGGGGCGGCGAATTTCCAGCCCGCGGAGTTTCCGGTCCGCTGCATCTAGGTCGGCGAGGATAATTCGCCTCATGCCGACCTTTTTAGAAATACAGTATCCCCTCACAACCACCTTAAAAGCGTCCCACTCTAACGCTCTCGAGCTCGCGGTGCCGCCGTTGGACGCAAAGTACTCTGAGATCTTATCACCTAGGTCCGCCCTGAAAACACTGTCCTCGAGGATCTCGGGCCGTAATTTCCAGGTGGGCACCGCAGGCGCCCCGGGAAATCAACGAAGGTCCAGCAGGAGGGGGTTGTGGTCCGATATGGTCCTGGTCAAATATTCAGACCGGACCGCTGCCGAAACCAGTTCGGGTGAGCCAAGAAATCCGTCCAGTCTAACGTGCAACTCGTGGAGGCTCGAAAAGTAGGAATAGTCCCTAGACGAGGGGTGTTGCGCCCTCCAGATATCCGTTAGACCCCAGTGAGTCTGCCAGTCCCTACGACCCTTAGCCATGCGACGAACCGGAGAATCGGGAACGGGTGGATGCGAGCGGTCAGCATCTACATCCATCACTGAGTTGAAATCCCCACCGAGCAGGAGGGGCCCAGAGAAGAAGTGGGCCAACGAGCCCGACAACCTGGAAAGGAAGGCAGTCTGGTCTATATTAGGAGCGTACACACAGCAAACGTTTAGGTCTCTCCCTCCCAAAGTGCCCGAAATGGCCACATAACGCCCCTCTGGATCTATCACTGTTTTCGTGACCTGGAAGGGAACCCCAGCTCTAACCCAAATCAGCGCCCCCCTGGCATACGCGGAGTATGAAGTGCAAAAGACCTGCCCCCTCCATCTACGCTGTAGCGCCGCCCCTTCCGCCTTGTTCAGATGAGTCTCCTGCAGCAGCGCCATTTGTACCCCCCTACGCACTAAATAAGCGTGGACTTTGTGACGCCTGGACATAGTATGAAGCCCCCGCACGTTCCAAGTAACACATTTCAGATTAGCAACATCAGCCATTGTCCCATATCGTACTCGCAAAGTCTCCCCATCTGGGTCTCAACAAAGAAAGGACATCAATCATCCCAGCACTGATGGCGGCCATTTTCCCCAACCAAAACTTAACAACCCAAGTATGAACCGAACCCCCATCCACCCCCCCAGAACAGGACCCAAATAGCACCATCTAGTTCCCATCCAAACCATACCCTCCAACAACCCACTATCCCCTACTAATCCTGCGGTCGCCACCGTAGGAAGGCCTTAAGGGCCAGGTGCGGGCTGGGCGGAGGCAGTGGGCCCTCGACGCTCAGGCCACCAGGACTAAAGCAAGCCCAAAACAGTGCCAAAAACCCTCTGGGCAAAAACAGGGCACCCCACCCTCCCTACCCCGGGAGTCAGCATCAATTGTCGCACCCCCCTGCCGGGCCCCCTCCCAAAATGAAGTAGCTCACCCCGTTACCCCTGTCCATCCAGAAGGTCTTCCACCGATTTCGGTGTGATCACCGGTGTATGGACGCTATCAGTCACCGAGTCCTCGGAGTCCGTTGGTGCCCCCTCGTCACCAGAGTCCGCTTCCTCCTCAATGGCATCGTCCCGTGAGCCAGACAGCGCAGACAACACCTCCAGCACTCCCTTCCGCTCCGTCGATGTCTCTGCAGTTGAGGGCCCCCCTGAGCGGCCACGGCGACTCCGAATCCTCCTGGACCGCCGTCTCTGCTCCGGCTCCGCCGCCTGCTGAGATGAGGAGCCGAAGCCATCTTTCCCTGCTCTATAGAGTTCCAGCCAGTTACAGACATCCTCTGGGGTATCGAAGAATTGAGTTTTGTCATCGACAATTATGCGGAGCCTTGCAGGATATAGGAGCGAGTACTGGATGCCCTCGCTCCTGAGCTCGCGCTTAACCGCCAGGAAGGAAAACCGTCTGCGTTGCGTTTCATAGGTGTAATCCGGGAAGATGTTCACCTGGCTGTTCGCCACTTTGAAGGGACCATTATGTCTGGTGGCATTGAGGATAAGGTCTCTGTCCCTAAAGTGCAATAACCGTGCCACCACCGGTCTCGGGGCACGTCCCTGCTGCGGTGGCCTCGCCCGGACTCTATGGGCACGCTCCAGGGTGTAGAAGGAGGATAGACCCTCCGGGGCCACCGTGTCACGGAGCCAGGCCTCCAAGTACGCCACCATGTCACCATCCTCAATCTTTTCCGGCAGGCCCACCACACGAATATTGTTCCTCCTGTTACGGCCTTCCGCATCCTCCCCTCTCTGCTCCAGGGCCGTAATCCGGGATAGAGCATCCTTCATAGTCGCAGCCAAGGTTCGCTGCGCCGGCTCCAAGGTTTTCACCGAGCTCTCCACTTCCTTGACCCGGTCCGAGAGTTTGCCGTGGTCCACTCTAAGGAGTCCTAGGCTCGTCGCTACCTGGGCAATGTCCTGCTGGAGGGCCGAGCGCGTGGTCGCTATTGCCTCCAAGACGCGGTCAAATTGCTGTTGCATCGATGCACCACCAGAACTCTCTGGGTCCCCACGTTCCTCTTTGTCCTGGGTCTCCGAGTCTGAGGCGGCAGGGGTAGTCCCCTTGGCTCCTCTAGGTTTCCCCATGTCGCCGGGAGCACTCCGTGTGGGCCCAGGAGCAGGCGTCTCCGAGTGCCGGCGCCGATTATGACTCTCCCGGTTGCTGGGCCTCAGGTCGAGTGCCGGAGATCCCCGTCTCCTGGGCCTGTTGTATCTTCTCAGCTTCGGCTCGCGCCACCACCCCGTCGTCCGAGGGCACCGAGGAGGAGGCGGAGACAATCGTCGCCAGGTCGGGCAGGCCCGTACGGCCGATAAAGTCCCGGGGTGAGGGTCACCAACTCCACCGGACGATTTGCGGCGCCAGAGGGTTGCGCCTCCCATGGAAGTGGGTCTGCCAGGAAAAGGTAGCCAAGTGCGGTGTAGGGAGTGGGGTCACCACCGGGAACTCCAGACGTCCGTGTGCGGGATCCACTATAGCGTGGGCATCCACCCATCCGCCCATCCGAGTACAATCCTCGTTGAAAGAGACCGATCTGACCGATGTCCAGATCGCATATCACTGGGAGATGGCAGAGCAGGGGGTGTGCCACCGCTGGTGATGTTCCTCCAGTCTAATGGATCCGGCCAAGGGGACAATGAAGTCCGGGCGCCATGTTGGGTCGCACTCCGCAACTCCGCAAACTTCGATTTTTCACCGGGTCACCACTCGTGCAGACCGCACCAAGGGCCCCGGCAGGTCTCCGTCGGGCCGATCAGCAGAATGCGGGGGCTGGGGTGCCCCGCAGCCTCCGATTTACAGGATAATCACGGGCTCAGTCCCGGAGCCGAGCTCTCAGGCGACCATCGCCATCGGCGCCCAAGCCACGCCCCCTCACTGCTCGTACTCACACCACAGGATTTGCTGAGTAAACGCGGAGCACCTGAACGAGAGGGTGTGTCCTTTCAGCCGGCATCAGCAAACCGGCGTTATAGATCCAAACCACTGCTCCTCTCCATAAAAGACAAGCAGGACACAACTCCGGATACCAACAGGGGATTTATTGAGCACAGCACAAACCAGTCCTCGCAGTCTGTGAAACGCTTTGTGGCAGACGCGTTTCTAGCCGGATTCGGCCGTCATCAGTGCCGGTCTCACAGGCTGGTGGTAACATCCTTGGGCTCAGAGACCCCTCCCTTAAGGCAGTCTCTCGGCTCCTCCTCCTTTGCGCCGGTGTGGTTGTGGCTCAGGGCAAAGTGCATGCTGGGTGCTGTGGTCCAACTTAGTTCAGCGTGCAGTATAGCAGAACCAAAGCAACAAGTGATGCCCCAAAATTCATGGCGCTGGGCACAGCACTTCGCACACAATGTCCTGATTGAATTGTCCCGCTCTACCTCTGTTGGTATCCTTATCAGGCAGCATAGGTACTGCCTACTCTCTCCCCTCACTAAAATAACCGCCAGATGGCAATGACTTGTTGTTTGGGGGGGCGCCGCGTTTTAGCACTGCTCGTAATCACACCACAGGATTTGCTGAGTAAACGCGGAGCACCTGAACGAGAGGGTGTGTCCTTTCAGCCGGTATCAGCAAACCGGCGTTATAGATCCAAACCACTGCTCCTCTCCATAAAAGACAAGCAGGACACAGCTCCAGATACCAACAGGGGATTTATTGAGCACAGCACAAACCAGTCCTCGCAGTCCGTGAAACGCTTTGTGGCAGACGCGTTTCTAGCCGGATTCGGCCGTCATCAGTGCCGGTCTCACAGGCTGGTGGTAACATCCTTGGGCTCAGAGACCCCTCCCTTAAGGCAGTCTCTCGGCTCCTCCTCCTTTGCGCCGGTGTGGTTGTGGCTCAGGGCAAAGTGCATGCTGGGTGCTGTGGTCCAACTTAGTTCAGCGTGCAGTATAGCAGAACCAAAGCAACAAGTGATGCCCCAAAATTCATGGCGCTGGGCACAGCACTTCGCACACAATGTCCTGATTGAATTGTCCCGCTCTACCTCTGTTGGTATCCTTATCAGGCAGCATAGGTACTGCCTACTCTCTCCCCTCACTAAAATAACCGCCAGATGGCAATGACTTGTTGTTTGGGGGGGCGCCGCGTTTTAGCACTGCTCGTACTCACACCACAGGATTTGCTGAGTAAACGCGGAGCACCTGAACGAGAGGGTGTGTCCTTTCAGCCGGTATCAGCAAACCGGCGTTATAGATCCAAACCACTGCTCCTCTCCATAAAAGACAAGCAGGACACAGCTCCGGATACCAACAGGGGATTTATTGAGCACAGCACAAACCAGTCCTCGCAGTCCGTGAAACGCTTTGTGGCAGACGCGTTTCTAGCCGGATTTGGCCGTCATCAGTGCCGGTCTCACAGGCTGGTGGTAACATCCTTGGGCTCAGAGACCCCTCCCTTAAGGCAGTCTCTCGGCTCCTCCTCCTTTGCGCCGGTGTGGTTGTGGCTCAGGGCAAAGTGCATGCTGGGTGCTGTGGTCCAACTTAGTTCAGCCTGCAGTATAGCAGAACCAAAGCAACAAGTGATGCCCCAAAATTCATGGCGCTGGGCACAGCACTTCGCACACAATGTCCTGATTGAATTGTCCCGCTCTACCTCTGTTGGTATCCTTATCAGGCAGCATAGGTACTGCCTACTCTCTCCCCTCACTAAAATAACCGCCAGATGGCAATGACTTGTTGTTTGGGGGGGCGCCGCGTTTTAGCACTGCTCGTACTCACACCACAGGATTTGCTGAGTAAACGCGGAGCACCTGAACGAGAGGGTGTGTCCTTTCAGCCGGTATCAGCAAACCGGCGTTATAGATCCAAACCACTGCTCCTCTCCATAAAAGACAAGCAGGACACAGCTCCGGACACCAACGGGGGATTTATTGAGCACAGCACAAACCAGTCCTCGCAGTCCGTGAAACGCTTTGTGGCAGACGCGTTTCTATCTCAAATGACATCACTGATGACATCATCCTTGTGAAAAAGTGGCAGACCTCCTCTCACCCTAATATAACCTTTGATACACACATCAAAAATAGAAAAATGGGGATACCAATACTAGTTACAACAACCTATTCAGTAATTCCAACATCTACATACACATCCACTCATTCACCAACAGTTCTATATAGTCACTCACACATATACTCACTCATCATATGTACTCATACATCTATACATCCTGTTACACACCGACACTCATCCATAGAGTTACTCACACACATACTCACACATGCAAAGAAACTATCGAACATCCATTTATTTGCATATACAGCTATACACACACCACTACACTTACTTTTACAGAAACGTACACATACTTACTCTCTTAAACAATCACTTATAGAAACATATACTTATTTATACAGGAACTCTTCCAATCTCTCACTCTCACATATAATCACTTATATACATCAATACTCACATATAGTAGATTAAAACATATGTAGTTACTCATAAAGACACTATTGAGACAGTCATTCACTCACTAACACACCCATACACACAATCATCCACCCATATAGTCCTGCACACATGCTGTCTTCAAAACACACACAAACAGTGAGTCAGTCATCCATGCATTTATGCGCTAAGTAATACCCTCCACCGAACCATACAGACACTCATACTGATACTCAAAAAACCAACTAATAACCCATATAGACACTCATGTAGCTACTCACCAACCCATGCAGCCACTTATAGACAAAGTGAGACACCGATATAGATATTGACATATTTAAACATTACTCGCTAATACATGTATTCACTAAGATACACTTAATAAGTCAGTTATACAATCAATTTTACAAAAAAAACATCCATTTAGGCACTAATTTTCCCATTTATTCTTCCATTGACCTTTAGATATACATATATATAACAAAAAAATTAATAAAGACACGCATTCACTGGATGATGTCATCAGTGATGTCATGAGTGATATCACTGACCATGTCATGAGTGATGTAATATGTGACGTTAATCAGCAGCGCATGTCGGGCGTGCAAGTTCTAGTTAGCTGAACTAACTATATTGGGGGAATTTCAATGGTTTTGTATGAGTGAAATGTCCAGCTAACCATAACATGTGTGAAACCTATGGTTTTTTAGTGAATTTCTACGGTTTTTTAAATGCTAATTCCTAACTATAACGTGTGTGAAACCTATGTTTTTTGTTTCCTTTGGTATCTACCTTGGACTCCTATGTGCGAGACACAAAAGACTTTCTGATAAAATTACAGAACTTGGTGTGGGAACAAGGTTATTTATTGATGGTACTAGACATCACCAGTCTCTATACAATTATTGAACACCACCATGGATTAGAGGCTGTGAAGCATGCATTAGAACAACGCCAACTACGCTTTTCGAGACATAATATAATGATTCTCGAATTCGTAGAATTCTGCCTGACCCACAACATTTTTCTGTTTGAAGATCAATTATATATTCAGAAGTCTGGGACGGCGATGGGTACCTGCTTTGCCCCCAGCTACGCGAACCTCTTCGTGGGCTGGTGGGAGGAGCAGGTACCCAGGAGCTGTACAATAGGAGGGAAAGAAGGAAAGGTCATCTGCTGGCATTGGTACATCGATGACCTTTTCCTAGTGTGGAAAGGCGATTCTGACACAGCCTATGAATACATCAATGTCCTGAATAGAAATACAATCAATCTCCATTTCTCGGGAACAGTAAGTCCGGTGGCAGCGGACTATCTGGATCTCAAGATATATGTAGAAGAAGGACAACTCCAAACAAACCTTTTCAGGAAAGAAACTGCTGGCAATTCAACACTCTTTGCCAGCAGTAGTCACCCTCCCCAATTGATCAACAGTATCCCCTATGGGGAATTGTTGAGGCTCCGCAGGAATTGTTCAAAAACATCTGACTTCGAAGCGGCTGCTTCGGAATACATATCCCGATTTAGGGTCGGGGGTATGGTGAAAAATTATTGAACAATACCTTAAATAGAGTCAGAATAATAGAGAGACAGACCCTCCTGACCAACAATCCTGACCATGGGAACCGTAGAGGAATACCAGGTGACAATAAGGGAACATTTTGAGTCATAACTCCCTATTCATCAGGAGCCGAAACATTTAGAGCTATGTTAAGGAAGAATTGGCATATTCTCCTAACAGACACTGTGCTCAAAGAAGATCTATCAGCCCAGCCACTCCTAACCTTCAGTAAGGCCAGATCCATAGGCGACATGCTGGTGACCAGTCATTTCGAGAAAGTACCCCGAAAAAGTAACACCTTAAGGGAGCAAAGAGGCTTTTACCCCTGCGGCCGCTGCAAAGCGTGCGCAGGAAGTAAACGAGTTCTTTCTTACATCATATCCGACACTGGTAGAAAAATGCATATCAACAAATTTATCACCTGCAGCACGCAATATGCTGTCTACTGTTTGCAGTGTCCTTGCGGCTTACGCTATATTGGGAGTACGATTAAGGAGATCAAGCTCAGAATACTCGAGCATATGAGAGCCATCGATAAAGTGGACCAGGCCTACCCGGTGGCTCGCCACTTTGCGGAGGCCCATAACCGAGATCGGAGCAAGCTCCAATACTTTGGCCTAGATGTTGTATCTCCTAATATACGCGGCGGTGATCGCCTACGTAGATTGAGGAGACTTGAGTCTAGATATATCATAGACCTTACAACTAAATACCCCAAAGGTCTGAATAGTGGGGAGGAGATGGCTTTTCACCTGGGGAAGTAAGCTTGAAAGATCTGTTAACAATATTAGAAGCACATTGATTCAAGATGACAGTTCATTCTCAAAAAAACTAAAAAACTGTAATTAGAACTTCTTGAATGTCACCTTTTGGATCGACTGCACACTATTGCATACATAAGCTCTTGAAACTTGTTTGATCTATGTCATATGATGAGAAATCTTTGAGAGAACTTTCCATGCCAAATGACCCATATCTTTTGATCGGTTTTAGACTTTTCTAAAATGAATGTACAATGTACTTTGAGTTTGGGAATTGCAGAATACCCCTTCTTCCTTGGGTCTTTATATGGGTTTATCGAGAGGGACTCTCGCAGACTATTATCAATATTATTATGATTTCTTTCACTGTACCCTTGATTTTCATCACACTTTTCTGAGAGATTAATTCTTATAATGATACGTGATGTTTAGATTACACTTAGTCTAACATGTTTTCTGTTGCTGCACGTGAGGCATTTCACTACAAGAATCCCGCATTCTAGGTATGAGTAACTGCTGTTGAAATGTTGTTGAAACATAAGTCTCATATTTGGATTTAATACATTTGACCATGTACTTTATACAAGGGGACATTAGCCGATCCACGGCTGTATGTTGTTGTCCAATTCAGGATTAGTATGTGACATATACCATGCATAGAATGTTGCTGTTGCCCATCAGATGGCTTGAACGCTTATTTTATCTCTTGTTCAATGTTAATCAATGTAATCCAAAACATACATTGCAAGATGGCTGCCTCCATTCAATACATGGTGCGAGTCCCCTTTCCATGTCTATGCTTGAGTAAATGTGGTAGTGAATAGATGATGTTTAAAAACATGTCGGGAGTAAACACAGTGCATCACACACTGACGAAGGCAGACCGCCGAAACGCGTCTGTGTGCACCCCCCTCGCTGAATAAAACCTAAGCGTGTTGAAACCCTCCACCCTCGAGTGCTGTTGTGTTCTTCTACGAGCTTAGAAGGATTTTGGAGCGTTATATATATATATATATATATATATATATATATATATATATATATATATATATATCCAGCTCCTTGGGGACTTGTCCAACAAATAGGCAGCACTCCGGCATAGTAGAGCTTTTCCATTTCACTTTATTGGTACAGAAACATTCTTCCAACAATTAAAACCATGGACCGCAGCCCTGACGCGTTTCGAATGTCTTTCTTTTTCAAAGGGATAGTTGCAGTCCATTGAGCGCAATTGCGGCAACACCTCACGTTTTCACCACTATCGTGCATCCTGATTGGATGGCTCTTGTATGAGACTTCACGTTTGGTATGCTGGGAGATGAAGTCCGAAATCTTTCCTTAAACGTAGATAAAGATACATGGTAACATTATATTAATGCGATGCCCTGTGCATATGCAGTGATACACATGCTATTCTGTGCACTTGCTGTATCTGGAGCTGCAGTGACAGACACGGGGTATTATTATTATTACTTTGAGTTTAACATAGCGCCAGCTATAATAAAAAAGACACAAATCCATAAAGATAAAAAATCAGGAGAATATTCCTAGGGCGAAATAATTCATCTTTGTGTACACACCACTGCTTATGTCACACAGTGTCTACGATTTACTGAAAATGGAACCACAGATAAGTCATTGAATTGGTGCACTAGACCACATTGGAGAAGAACAGTGGATCCAAATAGATCCTGGGCCTGGCTTATTACTCAAACAATAGATAGACTGTGAATCAATTCTGGGGAGGAGTTATCTATATAGTAGTTGTGAAGAAGGTGGTGTTTATCAACTCTTTCAAAAATTGTGGGTATGCTATTTGAACTGCACATCTATTAGTACTAGAATTCTATTTGTATTGCCAATATCCTTCGAGCCATATTTTGTGAGGATGCTCTCATAGTGCCACAATACCCGCCCACTAGGGTATAAGTCCACTAGGGCTGAATAACAGCCTAGAAACAATGTCCAAGAAGTACACTGAAGCACACCACTTGGTCGTAACTCTTATCCCCTTCCAACCAGTCAAAAGGAATTTTCTTTAGAATAATTTCACAACAGTTGATGAGTCAGGTCACTTGGATTAATTTATTCCATTTCGTTACAAACAAAAAGCAGCAGCAGTAGACGCACGTTTCATTCTCCTGGACTTTCTCAAGGCTGCAAAAACATGTTTACAGACTATTTGTTATACTACATTAAGTTGTACATTTTCTATAACATGATTGTAAATATAGAAACCAAATGTCCCCTCACTTTGTTGGACAGATGAAAGAAGAACATGCTGAATAGAATCAACAGTGAACAAGTGTCAGTAGAGGAAATCACACCCCAAAGTGTCAAAATGAATCCAAGGATAAAGATAGACCCATAAACACCAGACCTCTGCTCAACAGAGCAGATTTCTGCCCATTGAAAAAGGAACCACACACCCTACTCAAGATTTAATCAAAATGAATTGAAATATAATAAACAGGATCAGTGTGTTTGAAAAGTATTGAAACAGCACCAATTGTGTTCCCTCATGTGCCTGATCGATTATTGATGAGTGGGCCAAGTACCAGAACCCCACCTTCACTCCAAAGTCTCAATTTCAATCCTCATTCATATTGCTTCTTAAGTGAATTACTTTTTGAGTTTCCAATTCAATATCCAAGTCGATTACACAAAGTATATATATCCTAAATGGAAAAATTCATAGACGAAAATGGGGCTGTGAGTATATCAAATCCATATACCTCACTGTTAAAATAACTGCAACGTGTGTTTATAAACACTTAGCTCAACCCGTGAAAATCAATAATAGAGTAGCTTACCAATATTTCAGGTCACATATGAGCCCAAGTAACAACCAATATAAATGTTATAAAGGATCCAAGTATCTCACATCCTGTGGTGGTCTTTGGAGGGCCCTCTTTTCCCCCAAGAGCGTAGGACCCTGATAAGTCCAGTCTAAAACATAAAAAACAGACAAAGAGAAACCCCTGGGAGATCCAATAGAAATTACGTCTCCCTGACGTATTTCGTCAGCTAGTCGAGTCGCAAGTCTACAAAATGGCAGATTGTAAGTTTACATTCCTCACTGTTCAAAGCATTTACCTTCAACAAGGAAGAATTTGTGCTCCTCGCACCGAAAGAAACGAGTGTTTGGCGTGCGGACTCCATTATTCTTAAGTAACCGCATCCGATGTTGAACAACATAAAGAACGGACCAAAATTTCACGCCCTCGTTCTCTGAAGTAATTCAAGGAGGTATCCTTGCCTGTTAAGTGCACTGCCCCTTAATTTTACTTTAAAAGTATAGGATTGAGGGTGCATTGTTTTAAATTAAAAACATTCAAAATGCATAATGAATATTAAAAAAATCTTGTGTATGTTATATTAAAATTATCTCAAGAAAATATTTCGAACTTGTCCGCAAAGGTTTGATAAAGTTCCAGACTCATAAATAATTGTTGCAAAGATTATTTTGTGTCGCAATGCAACTCTCAGTGTAGGAAAAAGACCGGTGTGAATTCCTGCATAGTCTAGCCACTGGTCAACCCGAAAGGGAAATGAAAGACTGACTCCAAATGCATGCTCTCATATGCCTGATGATGTATGATGGCGGCCATGATGCTTTGGTGTACTTTTGGTGCCGTTTCAGTTATTGAGTCAGTTGTTCAAATCAATTTGATCCAACATAGAGATGACAAATCCATTGGTTGTTAAAGGAGACAAGATCGAGAATTTTTTATCTGATGAGTTGGAGTATTTAATACAGTGAGAAGAGATTCCACAAGTGAGCATTTCAGTGTTCACTGATTTCCAGACAGATAGTCGTAGTCCCAGACGGTGAACAGCGGTCATGCAAAGAAAGAACGAGAATATCGATTTTCAGTTTGTACACATACAGAAAGCTTCATAAATTGCAATACTACATTTGTAATTTATTGTATTAAATGTATTTGTGAAAAAATCTACATTGGCAGCACCATAAGACCACTAATAGAGAGAATTCAAGAGCATGTACGGACTATACACAACAATATTGTACAGTATTCCCAGGCAGTTCATTTCAATACAACACATAAGTCAAATAAATTGATAAAACTGGGCTTTCATGGTATTGATATCCTTAATCCTGGCTTGAGGGGTGGAAACAGACTGTCACAATTACGCAAAACGGAAAGCCAATGGATCATCAAACTGAGGGAAGTGGAATGTGGTTTGAATTTTTGTAAAATAGAATCTTATCATTCTGTGTGTGTACAAACTGAAAATCTACATTCTCTTTCTTTCTTTGCATGACGGTTGTTCACCCTCTGGAACTACTATTATCTAATCAGTGAACGCTGAAATGCTCACTTGTAGAATCTCTTCTCGCTGTATTAAACACTTCAACTCATCAGATAAAAAACTTCTCGATCTTGTCTCCATTAACAACCATGGGATTTTTCATATCTATGTTGGATCAAATTGATCTGAACAACTGACTCAATAACTGAAACGGCACCAAAGGGACACCATAGCATCATGGCCGCCATCATACATCATCAGGCATATGAGAGCCTGCATTTGGAGTCCATCTTTCATTTCCATTTCGGGTTGCCCCGTGGCTAGAATATGCAGGAATTCACACCGGTATTTTTCCTATACTGAGAGTTGCATTGAGACACGAAATAAACTTTGCAACAATTATTTATGAGTCTGGAACTTTATCAAAACTTTGCAGAAAAGTTTGAAATATTTTCTTGAGATAATTTTTATATAACATACACAAGATTTTCAATATTATGCATTTTGAATGTTTTTAATTTAAAACAATGCACCCTCAATCCTATACTTTGAATGTAAAATTAAGGGGCGCGCACTTAACAGGCAAGGACACCTCCTTGAATTACTTCACAGAACAAGGCTGTGAAACTTTGGTCCATTCTTTATGTTGTTCAACATCGAATGCGGTTACTTGAGATAGGGTTCCCGGTTTTATGGTTTTTATTTTTTTCACATTTCCGCCTGTATTTATCCATATCTATTTTTTGGTCATTTTATCTGTATTTATCCACATTTATTTTTGACGCAAGAAAAAACAAACGCTAAAGCTAGTATTTTTCCACATTTATTTGAATTGCCATGCACACGTGCACTAGCCCCGTTTTTGTCTATGAATTTTTCCATTTAGGATATATATATTTTGTGTAATTGACTTGGCTATTGAATTGGAAACTCAAGAAGTAATTCACTTAAGAAACTATATGAATAAGAATTGAAGTTGAGACTTTGAAGTGTAGGTGAGGTACTGGTACTTGGCCCACTCTTCAATAATCGATCAGGCACATGAGGGAACACAATAGGTGCAGTTTCAGTACTTTTCAAACACACTGATTCGGTTTACTATATTTCAATTCATTTTGATTAAATCTTGAGAAGGGTGTGTGGTTCCTTTTTCAATGGGCAGATATTTGCTCTGTTGAACAGATGTCTGGTGCTTATTGGTCTATCTTTATCACTGGATTTGTTTTGACACTTTGGGGTGTGATTTCCTCTACTGACACTTGTTCACTGTTGATTCTGTTCAGCACGTTCTTCTTTCATCTGTCCAACAAAGTGACGGGACATTTGGTTGATATATTTACAATCATGTTTTAGAAAACGTACAACTTAATGCAGTATACAAATAGTCTGTACACATGTTTTTGCAGCCTTGAGAAAGTCCAGGAGGACGAAACATGCGTCTGCTGCTGCTTTCTGTTTGTAACAAAATGGAATAAATTAATCCAAGTCACCTGACTCATCAAATGTTGTGAAATTCTTCTAAAGAAAATTCCTTCCGACTGGTTGGAATACAGATCGCTGACTAAGGATAAGAGTTACGACCAAGTGTTGTTTATCAACTGTGTCCACCGAAACACGTCAACGGATTGGAAAAGCACAATCTACGGTGCACCGGTGGTCATGATATGTTATGAATTTACTTCATGGACACTGAGTGAGATATTTGGCCTTTTCAGGGTCTGCCATGCCAAGGAGGGAAACGCAACACTAACCTCATTTACAAGAAAGAAAACTCACTTTGTGTGGAGGCCTTTGTTTTGGGGGTTTCGGAAACAAACACATAATTTGGGGGATTATCTCTAAAAATCAAAGAAGCATGCTAAGTGAACTGTATCATGGGTGCCCACTTATTCAACTTTGCCAAAAGAGCATCCATTGCCGCGATGGATTCACTTTTTTGAAAGAGTTCACAGCAGACACAGCAAGGGGCTCTAAATTGAGTGGCTGACAAGGTCAGGGTCCCAAACTTATTCATGATTACAAAATATCCTGGATCCTGTTATATCACTTGCCTTCTTCGGTAACACTTGAATCCCTCGGGTTACAGATATTATCAGGAGACCATTTTGCAAGTTATTCTAATACAGCACACTACCATGCCAGCTTCCATATCACACGAGTGTTTAAACCCTGTACTTAATCTACCTTAAAACATGGAATGGAGGAATACACCTAACTGGCTGGATGGTTGGCTGAGCAGAACTTATACAGCACATTTACATGTAAAGGTTCCCTGGCATTGTGCCTGGACCTTGAGATGAAACCAACCTGAGGAGAGTGTAGCAAAACCAAAAACTTTTCAGGCATTCCTCAAGGTAGATGATTATTAGAAGTAAAGGGCCGAGCTAGAGGTAGTAAGCAGGGCTGCCAGTACAGGTGCTGTAATAATAGGGAATCATCTTTATTGCCAGGAACCTTGAGCAAAGCTTAAACCTGGACAGATAAGGCTGCATTTATTGCACTGAATCCAGAGTCCAGTAAAGTTGTGTGCCTGATGTACAAGGCAGAAAGCCTTGAGCAAACTGTGCTCTGGCAATGAGTGGCAAAGGTTGCATGCTCACATTTCCAAAGCCTTTGGACAGGTTTGACTGCAAAGTTTTGGATGCATTGAAGTTTCCTCAGGCAGTATGCTGGGAGGTCAATATAAATCGCATTATTGTAATAGTCATGAAAATATAAATCCATTGTACATTAGGCAGCCCCTGTACGTCTGGCAGATTTTCATCAGGAGACACAGTTGATGGAAACAGCAGAAACAACTGAATTGCTCTGACTATTTATCTAGAAGAAAGCCTAGGTTTTCCAGTATGTTGGTCTGGGTACCAGGAGGACTGAAAGACAATATCAACAAGCATTTACAATGCAATGGTCTCAGCATTATTAAAGGTATAGATATTGGCATTGCTCATGACATTTCTTTTTTTTTTTAAATTTTCAATCATAAATAAATGGCATTGTCATTTATATTGCCAATAGCTTAATCGCTTGCATATGCGAGACCTATTGCATTAGCACCCACACACAGAGTAAGTAGTAGAGTAGTAGAGTGAGTAGTTGATAGTGAGTAGGAGAGAGTTATTAGTAAAGAGAGTATTAGAGAGCGAGTAGCAAAAAGTGAAAGAGTGAGTATTAAATAGTGAGAGAGTGAGTAGTAAAGAGTCCTAGAGCCACACACATGTATATGCACAGCCACACCCTTACATATACAAAGTGTATTTTTAGTTTCAGTTGTAAAGAGTGAGTACTATATGTGAAAAAGCAGCTTTGACTCCCAAGACTTTCGATGCCGCTTGGTGCAAACCACCTCTAATTCACATAAGAATAGCGATCAAAATAACAAGGCAGGCGCTGGATATTGGAAGGCGAAGAACAAGTTTATTTCTCCGGAGAACACATCACATCAGACAGGCTATCACATCACATCAGACAGGCTATCATCAGGAGGTGCTCTAACTGCATCTCATTTTGGTTCTTCCTTTTATACAGATTTTACACAATTGTTGTCATGTCAGCCTACCTTTGTTATATCAACATGTTTATACAAGATTTGAGTCCCCGCCCGAGCGTGTTGTCATACAAGCCCCACTGTTATTCTCCTCCCACCCGGGTCAAACAGACAATATTATGGTATAACAGGGCCTTGCTTAAGAGTCTAAACATGTGAGACCGGCCAGATCTAAGAGTCTGTTCCATTAATAAAACCGGTCACATTGTTGGTGAAAACAAGTCTTGCTGTTTGCGGTGCAATAAACCATGTCTGCAAGGGTCATCTTAGTATCTGAAATCTTTGGTAAGTACACAAGTGTGGGGAGGGGAGAAGAATGCAAAAGTTCATAAGTTCATTAGTTATTGAGGACAGGAAGAGGTGGTTGTTTAGCCAAAGGGCGCTAAGGGTTGTTATGGCAATAGAATGTCTCTTTGAAGATACCATCAAAGACATGCCTGTTAGTTATGGCCTCAACACACATGCCAGGTTTGGTCAGAGGGTCAGATGGGTGCTAGTGAGGGCAGGGTGAGAAAAAGGTGACCATCAGAATACAAAATGGCTGTGGTTGATCAAAATGATTGCGGCTTATGTTAACGAAAGAACTTTCGCCAGACAAGATGGTGCAGGTAATGTTCATGCTTGTTATTTTAATTCTAACATATAGAGTGACTAATTATGAGTGAGTAATGTTGAGTAGTAGAGAGTGTAGCAGAGTGTGTAGTACAGTATTACAGTAAGTACTATACATTAGATGCTATTTAGTAGAGTGAGTAGTAGCGAGTAGTTGATATTGAGTATTACAGTGAGTAGAGAGTGTTATGGAGTTGTATAGTAAGTATTCGAGTACGTATAGATAATATTTGATAGTGAGTAGTATAGAGTGACTATTTGAGTGAGTATTTGTGAGTAGTAGAGATTGTAGTAAAGGGTGTGTAGTAGAGTGTGTAATAGAGCGTTGTAGTGAGTACTGTCGATTATTTATTTGTGTACTAAAGTGAGTAGGGAGTATTAGAGAGTTGTTGAATGAGTACTTTAGTAGTAGAGTGAGTAGTAGTGAGTAGTTGATATTGAGTAGTACAGTGAGTATAGAGTATTAGATAATTGTCCTGTAACTAGTACAGTGAGTAGTGAGAATATTAGAGAGTGAGTAGTAAAGAGTGAGTGAGTAGTAGTGTGTAGTAAGTTGTGTGTAGTAGACAGTTTTTTGTAGAGTATTACAGTCAGTATCTCACAGCATTTTTTCTCATTACTAAATCTATTAGGCAGTATTAGATAGTTGTAGAGTTAGTAGTACAGTATTAGAGTGATTAGTAGAGAGTATTAGAGAGCGAGTAGTCTAGAGTGTAATATTTAGTAGTAAGGAGTGAAAGAGTGAGTAGTAAAGAGTCTTAGAGTTACACACATTTACATGCACAGCCACACTCTTACATATACAAAGTGTGTTTTTTCTTTTCTAGGATTTTGATTTGGAGGGTGGAGTGTCAGGACTATGCCGACCCCCATTAAGAGACCTCCGTCAGTCCCTGCAGCTAGGGGAAGATTTCCTGTTTGGCGGCTGTTTCCACTTTGGGGTTCCCTTCAGAAATTAGCCCATGACCACTGTCTGATTGAGGCGTAGTACGCCTCCGGTTTGTGCCACCATTTGATGAGGTTAGCGTTCTAGCCTTTTTCAGTAGTCCGCCATTTCCTAATCCTGCACGTTCTATGTGGCGCACTTCAACTGTCCCTTTCCAGCAGTTAGACGCCCTGAGTTTGGCTCCTGTCAATTCACCGCGTACTTTCCTAGTTTTGCCCCATTCCCAGTCAGCATTTACAGAGACTTTGTCACGGAACCCTTGGAGCGTGTTTACGTTCCATTCCCGTTGGATTCCCGCATTCCGGAGTGAAAGCCCTTTGCCGCGGCCAATGTTCGGCTGTGCGGACTCATTCAGTCAGCGTTCCTCGTCAGAGTTTCATCCCAGTGGGCAAGTACATTCCCGCAAATCCTCATAATTGCGGTAAGAACATTTCATTCTTGTAGACTTGTTGGTGCTATCCTTGCCCTGTGCCTGTTGGCTCATTCGTCTGCATCAGAGCTTTCCAGTCAGAAGGAAACCCGAACTCCAGTGCAGAACTATCTCGACCTATGGCTCATTCAGAGTTTCCTTGAAAAAGACTTTTGGGAGTTTCAGTCAGCTTCTGTGGTTCAACAAGTAAATGAGAGTATATATTATATGCATATGGTAATACTGTTGTCTACCACCTCTATTCATTGCATCACCACTTCCGCAACACTACACAAGCAACAAGAGTTTCCAACCATCACATGAACTTATTGGGACTCAGTAAGAGAGAAGCTAACTCCACACGTTAACCAGGTATGAGTGAAGAGAGAGTTGAGGGTGTGAGAGTATGATTACCCATGTAGTGATAGAACGTTAGTAATGTTCTGCTCCCTGTTGCAGGTGTTCCCCAGCTACTCCTTCCAGAGGTAGTTACGAAGACACCAGTGTGGAAGACTCTCTTTGTTGTTTGTTATCCACTTCCCCTTTCCCTTCCATTCCTGGGCTTGGAGCAATCCGGGTGCAGGGGTATTTGGGAATCTGGAAATTAGCATCGTAGAAGATTGCCACTCGCTCCCACGGAAATCCGGATATTTCAGGTACTGCTTATGACAGATTGAAGTGCCTCAATTATCTTCCGTCTGGGCGAGATGGCCGAGGGATTGGATGTCAAAGCCTTGGCTTCCGTGTTAGAGGGACTACAGAAACAGTTGAGTGAGACTAGGGAGGAAGTTAGGAAATCTAACCAGGAGGCTAGTTATTTGCGTCAGAGATTAGATGAGCTGGCAGAGAGCCCGCGCCCCAACTTTGGGAGTATTAAATCATCTGCCTTTGGTCCCGCTCCCTCCTCCTCCTCCTCTACGGAGTTTACCACACAGGTGGTGCACGCAATGTCCCCTACCATTCCGTTGGCCCCACCCGAGAGATTTCAGGGAGATCCCCACAAGGCTCAAATCTTCCTGACTCAGTGTTCATTGCATTTCCTTTGTAAGCCCATTCTGTTTAAAGAGGATCAGTCTAAAGTGGCTTTTGTGCTGTCCTACCTGAGCGGAGATGCTGCAGCGTGGTCTTTGCCTTTGGTGGCAAGCAACGATCCAGTGTTGTATAAATTTGAAGAATTCAAAGCTGAGTTTTTGCGTATCTTTGATCGAAGAAACGTCTCACAGACCACCGACAATGAACTATTAGAATTGAAGCAAGGGAATCGAGACTTGGTGGCTTATTTGGCACAATTCAATAAATTGATCGTTGAGACGAGTTGGCCCGAGGCTAAGCGGGCGGCCATTTTCTACCGAGGCCTAAAAGATGAGTTGAAGGACGGTCTGGCACAGATTCCCAAACGACCCACAGATGTATCAGAACTCATAGATCTAGTGTTGCAGATTGATCAGCGGCTTGCAGAAAGGCGAAGTGAACGTCGAAAGGATGTCCGCATTCTTCCGCCACGATTTGATCGGTCTCGACCGGAGGTCGCAAAAAACCATGAAAGCCAAAGTCAGGAAGAGCCGATGCAGGTGGGAACTATTCGAGGCCCTCTTACTCAAGAGGAGCGAGAAAAGAGACGACAAGGTCGATTGTGTATGTATTGTGGTCAGTCGGGCCATTTTGTCAAGGAATGTCCGAAGAGATCAAAGGCCAGCACGTGGGTAAAAGATCGGCTCCACCAGTAGACGGAGTTGCACTGGTGGGAGCGAGTGAAGAGCCAACTCCCAAGCCACAACTTTTAGCTAATACTCTGCAATCCGCAGCCCCGCATCTGAATCTGCTGTGTAAAATAGAGTTTGGAAAAACTCAGAAGGTGGAAGTTTCGGTGATGGTTGATTCGGGGGCTACTGGGAACTTCTGCGACATCCAGTTTGCCAAAACTATTGGAATACAATTTGAAAAAAAGTCCAGACCAGAACCAGTGCGAGCAGTGGATGGCACCCAGATGTCGTCGGGACCAATCGCTTTTGATACTGAATTGATGACTGTGGTGGGACCCGGTGAGCATCGAAGTTTCATTCGATTCAATCTCATCGATGCCCCTCAGTTCCAACTCATACTGGGGTTGCCCTGGCTCACCGAGCATAATCCTCGGATAGATTGGTCACGACGTTCAGTTGAAATGAATTCAGGATTTTGTTTAGAGCATTGTTTCCAGCCTACGCCAGAGAGCCCAAGTTCCACGTTGTCGCAAAACCTGGCCAATCAGGTTCAAATGGTGTGTGCATTGGAGGCTCCAGAGATTCCAGAAGAATATCAGGACCTGAAAGAGGTATTCAATGAAAAGGAAGCTAAAAAATTGCCACCTCATCGAGAATATGACTGTCGGATAGAATTGGAGCCTGGGGTGTCTTTACCTTGCAGTAGAATCTACGCTCTGTCGGAACCGGAGAACCTCCATTTGAAGGACTATATTGAACAAAACCTAGCCAATGGGTTCATCCGCCCCTCTCAGTTTCCAGTGTCCTCGCCCCTCTTCTTCATTCCCAAGAAGGATGGGACCTTGAGAACTTGCATTGATTATCGGGCCTTGAACTTGGCCACCAAGAAGAACCGTTATCCTCTGCCCCTCATTTCGGAGCTTCTAGATCAGGTCAAGAATGCGTGTGTGTACACAAAATTGGATCTACGAGGGGCCTATCATTTGGTGCGCATGGCCGAAGGAGAGGAGAGGAAAACTGCCTTTCGAACCAGGTTTGGTTTGTATGAATACCAAGTGATGCCCTTTGGGCTTTGTAACGCCCCCGCTGCTTTCCAGCATTTTGTTAATGACGTGCTTCGAGAGTGCCTGGACCGCTTTGCAGTGGTCTACATCAATGACATCCTTATTTATTCCAACAGTTTAGAGGAACACGTTCACCATGTACGAGCCATCTTGAAACGCCTGCTGGAGAACCATCTGTTTGTCAAACTTGAGAAATGTGTCTTTCATTCCTCCCGAGTGGAATTCTTGGGTTTTGTTTTGTCTCCGGAAGGAGTATCCATGGATGACTCTAAGTTGCAGGCAATTAAATCATGGCCGGCGCCCAGATCTGTGAAGGAGATCCAAAGTTTTTTGGGATTCGCCAATTTTTATAGGCGTTTCATCCTGAATTTCTCGGAGAAGGTGAGCCCAATTACTTGGCTGCTAAAGAAAAATGTACGATTCGTCTGGGAGCGTGAATCGGAGGAGGCATTTCAGCAACTAAAGGAAGCATTTGTGACAGCCCCAGTGCTACAACACCCTAATTTGAGTGAACCCTTCTTCATTGAAGCTGACGCATCCAATTTGGCCATAGGAGGGATCCTGTCGCAGCGCCAGAAGAACACCGGTCAACTTCACCCAGTGGCATACCATTCTCGAAAACTTACTCCTGCGGAGATCAACTACTCCATCGCTGATAAGGAGCTTTTGGCCGTCAAGGAGGCATTCAAGGTTTGGAGACACTATTTGTTGGGAGCGAAACATGTGGTCACCGTCTTCACCGATCATCGAAATTTACAGTTTCTCAAGTCAGCTCGCACGCTTACCCCCAGGCAACTGCGCTGGTCGCTCTTCTTTGCAGATTACGATTTTGTCCTCACGTACAAGCCCGGGTCCTCCAATGGAAAAGCGGATGCTCTTTCACGTTTGAGTATGGGAGAGGAAACCAAAACCAAAGTGGAAGGGTTTATCATTCCTGAGGAAAAGATAGTGGCCATAGAAGTAGAAGACGATTTGGAGACCCGAATTAAGGAAGAGTTTGCCAAGGCTGAATTTTCTAATTGGGAATCAGGAGGTCCAGATCGCAGTGTGAGAAATAAAAAACCCTTCTGGCAAGAAAAGATGTTTGTTCCCGGTGAGAAATTGCAAAATGAAGTCATTCAGCATTTTCACGACCACCCATTAGCAGGCCATAGAGGAGCTAAGAAGACCTTGGAATTAATCAAGAGAACTTTCATTTGGCCAGGCATGGACGCTCAGGTGAGGCAGTACATCGCCACTTGTGAGCCGTGTGTTAAGGGCAAGAGTGTGAGGCAGTCCCCGCAGGGCCTTTTAATGCCGTTGCCTGTAGCCCCGTCCCCTGGCACTCAGTCTCCATGGACTTCATAGTAGACCTGCCTTCCAGCCAGGGGTATTCAGTCATTTGGGTGGTGGTGGATTTGTTTACCAAGATGAGCCACTTTGTCCCCTTGAGGTCTCTTCCCACAGCATCTCAGTTAGCTACCCTGTTTGTAGAACACATTGTTAAATTGCATGGGGTTCCAAAAGTGGTTATTTCCGACCGAGGGCCTCAGTTTGTCTCTCGATTTTGGAAGGCTTTTCTAAAGGGTCTGGGAGTCGACTCTCGTTTGTCCACCAGTTTCCACCCAGAAACGGATGGACAGACCGAGCGAGTGAACCAGGACTTAGAACAATATCTCCGGTTATATTTGATGGATCAGGAGGGGGAATGGCCCTCTTTGTTGAGTACAGCAGAGTTCGCGTACAACAATGCAGTCCATTCGTCTACTGGGTTTTCTCTATTCTACTTGAACTCAGGTCGCCATCCCAATATGCTAGTGGGTCGGGTAGACGTTGAGGTCCCAGCAGCAGAGGAGGTGATACAAGAGTTACAGAAATCCTATCAGGTAGCCTCTTCCAACCTCAAGAAAGCCAAGGATGCTTACAAGGTGCAGGCAGATAAGAAAAGAAAAGAGAGTCCCATGTATGAATCTGGAGAAAAGGTGTGGATTTCCACTCGACATATGCGGTTGAGAGGGAATCGAAAGTTCCAACCTAGGTTTGTAGGTCCCTACCCTGTGGTTCGAATGATTAATCCGGTGAGTGTCCGGGTGGCTCTTCCCAAGTCCTTGAAGATCCACCCAACGTTTCATGTGTCACTGATTAAGAGAAACCCACCAAACTTCAGGCGTGTCCAACCACCAGCTCCAGTTCAAGTTCAGAGTTCAGAAGAATTCGAGGTTAAAAGAATCCTAGACTCCAAGCTCAAGAGAGGGAAAATCTTTTACCTAGTGGACTGGAAGGGTTATGGCCCGAGGAAAGGTCATGGGAACCCAGCAGTAATGTTCATGCCCCAAGACTGGTAAACGAATTCCACAAGATTCATCCCCAAAAACCCAGGGAGGGGGCTTTGGTGGGGGGTACTGTCAGGACTATGCCGACCCCCATTACGAGACCTCCGTCAGTCCCTGCAGCTAGGGGAAGATTTCCTGTTTGGCGGCTGTTTCCACTTTGGGGTTCCCTTCAGAAATTAGCCCATGACCACTGTCTGATTGAGGCGTAGTACGCCTCCGGTTTGTGCCACCATTTGATGAGGTTAGCGTTCTAGCCTTTTTCAGTAGTCCGCCATTTCCTAATCCCGCACATTCTATGTGGCGCACTTCAACTGTCCCTTTCCAGCAGTTAGACGCCCTGAGTTTGGCTCCTGTCAATTCACCGCGTACTTTCCTAGTTTTGCCCCATTCCCAGTCAGCATTTACAGAGACTTTGTCACGGAACCCTTGGAGCGTGTTTACGTTCCATTCCCGTTGGATTCCCGCATTCCGGAGTGAAAGCCCTTTGCCGCGGCCAATGTTCGGCTGTGCGGACTCATTCAGTCAGCGTTCCTCGTCAGAGTTTCATCCCAGTGGGCAAGTACATTCCCGCAAATCCTCATAATTGCGGTAAGAACATTTCATTCTTGTAGACTTGTTGATGCTATCCTTGCCCTGTGCCTGTTGGCTCATTCGTCTGCATCAGAGCTTTCCAGTCAGAAGGAAACCCGAACTCCAGTGCAGAACTATCTCGACCTATGGCTCATTCAGAGTTTCCTTGAAAAAGACTTTTGAGAGTTTCAGTCAGCTTCTGTGGTTCAACAAGTAAATGAGAGTATATATTATATGCATATGGTAATACTGTTGTCTACCACCTCTATTCATCGCATCACCACTTCCGCAACACTACACAAGCAACAAGAGTTTCCAACCATCATATGAACTTATTGGGACTCAGTAAGAGAGAAGCTAACTCCACACGTTAACCAGGTATGAGTGAAGAGAGAGTTGAGGGCGTGAGAGTATGATTACCCATGTAGTGATAGAACGTTAGTAATGTTCTGCTCCCTGTTGCAGGTGTTCCCCAGCTACTCCTTCCAGAGGTAGTTACGAAGACACCAGTGTGGAAGACTCTCTTTGTTGTTTGTTATCCACTTCCCCTTTCCCTTCCATTCCTGGGCTTGGAGCAATCCGGGTGCAGAGGTGTTTGGGAATCTGGAAATTAGCATCGTAGAAGATTGCCACTCGCTCCCACGGAAAT